>NC_048915.1:3360768-3676212 GCF_011077185.1 Oxyura jamaicensis
TCCATTTTTGTACTGGTTTTGCACTGGGAGCTCTGGTTTTGCACTGGTTTTGCACTGGGACCTCCGGTTTTGCACTGGTTTTATACCGGGAGCTCTGGTTTTGCACTGGGATTTCTGGTTTTGCACTGGTGCCACTGGGATTTGTGTCCCGCGCTGGTGGCTACTGGGAGCTGTAGTCCCCGCCCACGCGTGGCACTGGGAGCTGTAGTACTGGGAGCACTGGTGCGTGCTGGGAGCTGTGTCCCCCCCCGCACTGGTGACAGCGGGGAGCGCTGGGGGGGTACTGGGGGATACTGGGGCAGGGGGGTGCTGGAGCTGGGGGGCACAGAGGGTAACTGGGAGTTCGGGGGGCTGTGGGAGGGGCACTGGGAGCTGGGGGGGAACTGGGACAGGGGGCACTGGGAGCTATGGGGAGCACTGGGAGGTCTGGGGGGGCACTGCGAGCTATGGGGGGGCACTGGGAGCTATTGGGGTACTGGGAGCTGTAGGGGGACACAAAGTTGGGGGGGGTACTGGGAGTTATGGGGGGTACTGGGAGTTATGGGGGGTTACTGGGAGTTATGGGGGACACTGGGAGTTATGGGGGGGTTACTGGGAGTTATGGGGGGCACTGGGAGCTCTGGGAGACACTGGGATTTGCACTGGTAACTGGGAGCACTGGGGGGACCCCGGGGGCTGCGGGCAGGGCTCTGGGAGGGGGGCGCTGGGAGCTGTAGTCCGGGGGGGGAGGGGGGGTGAGAGGCATTCTGGGAGCTGTAGTCCCCACCCAGGGGCATGCCGGGAGTTGTAGTTCCGCGGGGGGTGGGGGCAGCACTCTGCCCCCCCCATGTCCCCAGCGGTGTCCCCAGGGGGCTCCCGGGGTCACCGCAGCCCCGCGCTGACCCCTTGCTCGCGCGCTCCGTGCTCCGCAGGGCCCGGCCACGCTGCGGGGCCCCGTCCAATGTGTCCCCGGGGACAAGGGGGGGACGGGGACGGGGCCCCGGGCACAGCGAGGGGCGAGTTGGGCACGGGGGGGATTAAAAACCCCCAGCCCCATCGGGCACGGGGCGAGGAACCACGGCCTCGGGTCGGCCCCAGGGACTTTGCCCCAGCCGGGGCAGCACGTGGCCGGGCACGGTGCGGCGGCGGGGCTGGGGACAGCGCCCAGGACCCCAGGTCCTGCTGTCACCCCTCGGCGTCACCCCTCGGTGCCACCCCCAGGTGCCCGTGGCTGTTCGTGGGGGGCGGTGGGAGCCGGGACCCCCGTTTCTTCCCCCCCCCCCCATCAGCACCTCGGTGGCCTCCGCGTGGGGTCCCGGTGACGGGGAGGCGATGGGGGAAGGAGGAGGCTGACCCCGGTTCGGGGCACGGACGCTGACCCCCTGCCTCCAGCCAGGTGCCATGGGGGGGGAGCAGTCGCTGGCGCTGCCCCCGGGGAAGGGACCCCACTGCGTGGGCTGCGTGGACGTCATGGTGGGCCGCACGCCGCAGGTACGGGACGGGGACGGGTTCCAGGGATGGGGACAGGGACGGGGACAGTCGGGGTGGCCGCAGCCGGCCGGGTTTGGCACGGCCTGAGCTCGCCGAGGACGTCCCGCGGTGGGCACGGCTGCGAGGGGTGCGGGGCACAGCCCTCGGCGTCCTCCCCCCATGCCCCCTCTCTCCTCCAGGGGCTCTTCCTCCGCCTCTTCTACCCCTGCGAGCCCCGGGAAGGGGCCGAGCGGCCGCGCTGGATCCCACGCTACGAGTACAGCCGCGGGCTGGCCGACCTCGCCGGCCACAGCCGGCGCTGGGGCGCGCCCCTGCTCCACCTCGCCCTCGGTAAGGGGGCAGCCGGCACCCCGACCCCGTCCCTGGTGCCTCCCCTGCCCTGGGACCCCGCTGCCTTAATGGGGTTTGAGGCCACGAACCCCATCCCCGGTGCGTGGAGGATGCGGGGAGGGTGCTGTGGGTGGTGACGGAGCCAAGCGGGGACCCGCTGCGGCAGCAGCACCCCGGTGGCCGTCTCCCCGTTTTTTCTGGGGTCCCTTCTCCTCCCCGCAGGCTCCTGCACAGTGCCAGTGAGCTGGAAGGCTCCCTTCAAACCCCGCAGCGGCGGCTACCCGCTGGTCATCTTCTCCCACGGCCTGGGGGCTTTTCGGTAGGAGGATGGGCTGGGGGCTCGGGGCTGGAGCCGGGACGGGGACCCGGGTGGGAGCCCTGACCCCGTCGGGGCCCTTCGCAGCACCCTGTACTCGTCCGTCTGCACGGAGCTGGCGTCCCGGGGCTTCGTGGTGGCGGCGCTGGAGCACAGGTTGGCACCCAGACCCCGCTGCCTCGCGGGTCAGCTGGTCCCAGGAGGGAAATGATCCCCCTGGTGCCTCCAGAGGGGTCTGGATATGGGGCAGGGGGTGCTGCCCCCCCCCCACGTGCCCCCTGCCCTCCCGCCGCAGGGACCGCTCTGCCTCCGCGACGTATTTCTGCACGGCGCAGGGCGGGCAGGAGCAGTGGATCCGCCACCAGCGGGTGCCCCAGGGACAGAAGGAGTTTTATTTTCGGAACATGCAGGTACTGGGTGGGGGGCTACGGGTGGGCAAAGCGGGACGCATCAAATCCCCACCCCAGGGCAAGCCGAGCTGCACTCCCTGGGGGCTTCTCCTGCCCTTCCCCAACCCGTACAGCGCCAGTTCTGGGGCTGAGCCCGAGCTTCTTCCTCGCGAGCTGATCAAAATCCACCCAGCCTGGTTGCCTTCGTTTCCTGGGGTCTCTCTACCCAGCTTTAGGCTGACACCGGCTGGAGCCCGGCTGGGTTTGGCCACGTCCCCGCGTGCGTAATGTCACCGGGGAGCCGGGCTGTCCCCAGCCTGGCGGGGCTCGGCCGTGTCTGCAGCCCTGCTGCTGGTGCTGCTGGGGGTGCTGGTGGTGCTGGGGGTGCTGCTGGGGGTGCTGGGGGTGCTCCGCTTGCTCCCTCCCAGGGATTACCCCGGGAGCTGAGAGTTGTGGCAGGAGAGCTGCAGGACGCGGAGCGGCTGGAGGTGTTTCAGCAGCCCCCAATCGCTTCCCAGCCCGTTTTACCTACGCTCCGTCTCACGGCGCGTGGCACAGACAAGGGAAATAGCTTTCCCAGAAAAAATGACCCCACCAGCGTGTGCTCACGTCCTTCCGCTGAAATTTTGTGTTGAAAAGGAAGGATGAATCCAGCAGTGCTGGTGGCCTGCCGGGAGCTCAGGCTATGGAGCAGCTTCCCGGGGTGCGCAGCCCAGGACCCGAGGTGCTGGGACGAGGGCGGAGGCTCGGCCCAAGGGCAGCAGTGAGGGATTTCGGGGGCTTCCAGCGGTCCGTGGCATCAGTGAATCGCAGGGAAAAAGGAAACCACCCCGATGAATTCACTGCAGCCCTGCGGGAGCCGCTGTGCTGCAGCCTCTCGCGCTCGCCGTAATTCAGGGAAAGCCTGGCTGGGGTTTAGAGGGAAGAGCCTGGGGGGGAAACTGGGGAAAGCAGCACCGTGAGGACCCTGCCTGTAATTAGCAGGGGGCTAATTGCCCCGGGGCAACTCTCGCTGCAGGTTCATCAGAGAGCGAACGAGTGCGTGCGGGCGCTCCGGCTCTTCCAGGCCATCCGCGGCGGTCAGCCCGTCCCCAGCGTCCTGCACCGGGACTTCGACCTCTCCGTGCTGAAGGTACCCGGTGGGGGAGCACCCTGGGGGCTTCGTCGGGCTGGGGGGGGGGGGCTGCAGGCAGGATCGGCTCACGTTCCGAGAGGCTTTTCCTGGGGACGTATGCAGAGCCACGCCTGCTCACCCCTTTTTTTTTCAGGACGGCGTTGATCTGGCCAAAGTGGCCGTCATGGGCCATTCGTTCGGGGGGGTGACCGCCGTGCTGGCCTTGGTGAAGGAGCCCAGCTTCAGGTGAGCGGCTCTGGGGACGCTGCCGAGGGGCCGGGGGGGCCCCGGGGGCTGCCCGAGGCCAGCACCGTGCGTCCGTCCCGCGCAGGTGCGCGGTGGCTCTCGACGCCTGGATGTTCCCCCTGGAGAACACGCTGTACCCGGAGGTGCCCAGCCCCGTGCTCTTCATCAACGCCGAGAAGTTCCAGACGCCGGAAAGCATCGCCAAAATGAAGAGGCTGAGCTCCAGAAACAGCCAGACGAGGATCATAACCGTGCTGTGAGTCGGGGCTGGGGGCAGGCGCCTGCCGGTGCCCGCAGCGAGGAGCCGGCCGGGAGCAGCAGGACCCCTGCCACGCTCCCTTCCCTTCCCCAGGGGGTCCGTGCACCACAGCCAAACCGACTTCGCCTTCCTCACCGGGAAGCTCGTCAAGCGCATCTTCAACGTGGGGGGCACCCTCGACCCCTACAAGGGCCTGGACATCATCAGCCGGGCGGCTCTGGCCTTCCTGCAAAGGCATCTCGGTACGGTGCGGATACGGGGGCACGGTGGATGGGGTCTGGGAGGGCACGAGAGCCCCCAGCCTGCGGGGCTGCCTCCCCGGGGTTGGTCTGGGGCTTCCCATCCCGTATGGCGTGGCTCCTGTCCTGCAGGTGCGCGTGGCCGAGGCTCTGGCACCCCACACGGTTGTGGGTGACTGGTTGGGAAATGTTTGGGTCACCCCTTCCCTTAAGGCAAAGCTTCTCTGCGCAAAGCAAGGCGCCCGGTGGCTGCTCCTCTTTTATACCTGGGGCCAGGCCGGGAACTGCTGCAGTGACCCCGTGCCCGGCTCTGCCCCACGCAGACCTGAGGGAGGATTTTCATCGCTGGGACCACCTCCTGGACGGCATCGGCGACTCGGTCGTGCCAGAAGCACCTCCCTGCCTCTCCAAGCTGTAACCCGCCACGAGGCCGCTGCTGGGAGCCGGGTACCGGGAAATGATCCGCTCGGAGCCAGCACCGGGACGTTCGGGAGCCAGCCCCGAAGGGCAGGAGGGCCCCTGGGGAGAGCAGGGCCTGGGGACTGCGCCTGCGGGACGCGGCTGCGGCGCTCGCCAGGAGTGCCAGGAAATCCCTCCCGGCCCCAGGGCTGCCGGCGGTGGGGCAGCGAGGGCTGCGGAGCTCAGGGAATAAAACCCCTGGGGACGAGGACTCGGGCTCCCTCGGGTGGCACCCTGCTCGCACACGTGGGGCGCGGGGGCAGCTCCGGTCCTCGCTGGGTGCGCTGCGGCGGTGGCACACGTGGGCAGGGGCAGGGTTGGGGTTGGACCAAGCGGGGCCACGAGAAGCAGACACAGCGAAAGGGCTCCGAGGGGATGCAAATCTGACCGGGAAGCTGAGCTTTGCTCCAAGTGCAATATTTGGGGAGGGGAAGCGGGGAAGAAAGTGCTTAAAGAAGCATCTCTGGCAGCACTGAGAGCAGCGCCGCGAGCAGGCTGCAGGCACAAGCACGTGCTGGAAGCAGGATGGAAGCAGCCCGTAAGGATCCACAACCCAGCCCCCAGGAATAGCGGGGACGTGAGCACAAGGGCTGCTCTTTAAGGAGGGTCCGGTCCTCAGCTGTCCCGAAGCAGCCCCGTGAGGCTGTGGCCACAGGTTTAGGGCCCTGCAGACCCTCCCCAGATTTCTTTATGGGCTCTGTGGTCGGGGCCGCAGCCGGTGCTGCTGGACGCGCTGCCTCGGCAGCTGCTGCCGCCAGCGGGGTGGTGGCACGCCATCTGCCTGTCCTTTGTCCCCCGCCGCTCCCGCTGGGGATGTGCACGGTGCCGCAGCAGCAGCGAGGTGTCCTCGGGTGCCTCGGGTTTTGGGGGGCCCTGAGCTGTTCCTCGCCCGGTGACAGCAAACCCCAGGGCCCTGGGGGAAGCGGGGAACGGAGGAGCAGCATCCTTCCCTCCCTCCTCCGATGCGACCTCCGCATCCTCTCCTCGCTGTGTCCTCTTAATCGAGGGCTGAGGATGCTCTGGGGCGGTGAGGGAAAGGTGTGACAGCAGAGGACGCGTCTCCCGTCCTCCTCCCGTGGCACAAAGGACCGACACAGACAGGACCGCAACCCCCCGGTGCTTTTGAGGCTTCCAGATATATTTTTAACTGCTTCACAGCCTCTGGGGCTGGGAGCGGGCTGGGGCGTGATAACATTGGGAGCGTGCTGCTGAGATGCTGAGGGTGGGGTGGGGACGCTCAAGGTGGATGCCTGCGATGACCTGGGGGGAGACAGAGCCTGTCGGGGGGGACGTGCTTCTGCATCCTGCCTAACAGCGAGAGACAGTGACTGGTGCAGAAATCAAGTCCCATCTTCCTCCCCGAGTCAGCGCTGCCGCCATCGGCTCTGACACGGCACGGAGCAGCCCGGCTGTGGCACCAGCTGAGGAGGGCCATAAATCGTGCAGGAGCCTTACGTAAGGGCCTTCGGGAGGCGGGGGGGGAGCGGCTGTGGTCGGAGGGTGGCTCTGGAACACGTTAACCCTTGGGCTCAGCAGGAGCTGCTCCTTGCCGTCGCTGTGCCCAGGGGGCTGGGAGAGAGGGGGAGCAGCGGCTGCCCGGCCCCACACCCCCTCTCCGGATTTGTCCACGGTGCCCAGGGCCCCGTCCCCGACTCTCTTCTTGCCCAGAAGAGGAATGAGGAGAGTTCGGAAGAGCCCCGGTGGGGCAGGGCAGGCTCCCTTCCTCCTCCACTCCATCGCCCCCTCCCCGCTCCCCTGTGCTCAGCTGCTGCGGGACCCCTCTCCCAGCACTCCCCGACCTCGCTGCCCCATGGCATCTGCTGCCAAACCCAGCCCAGAGCCATCCCACCAGCAGCCTCCCTCCTGGCTCCATCACGTTCACCCTCCTTTAGCCCAAGAGGAGCAGCACAAACCCCGGCGCTCGCTGCCACGCCATGGAGACCTCTGCCCTGCTTCCCAGCTCGGTTGCTTTCCTTTGCTGGGGCTGCCCAGAAGGGTTTGGTTTGGTTTGGTTTTGGTTTTGGTTTTGGCAGGAGGCAGCAGTTCAAGGTTAGCTTGGGCTGCCCCGTTGACCCTCCCTTATCAGCTCTAGGTCAGCCTGACCCTACAAGAGCGGGGATTCAGGGCTGAATGTGACAGAGCTGGGGTTTAATCGGCGGGGTCCCGCTGGCTGTGGGGTTGTGCTGGTTATGGGGGCGCAGCCGGCCCTGGAGCTCTGCGTTGGGAAGGGCTCGCCTCCAGCCAAGCGCCTCGGTGCATCTGAGCGGCTTTCCTGTTCAAACCGGTGGCTTTAAAAATAAATAAATTCAAAACAAAACGAGAGAAAAAAAAAAAAAAAACCAGCTGCCCATTTGTATTCCCCTCACAGCTGTGCTCGCAGCGTGGCCGGGCTGTGAATGGGCAAATTCCTCTTCCCCCCGCCTCGCCGCAGCGCAACCTCCGCTGGCGGACCTGCTGCGGCTCCGCGGGCTCGGGGCTGAGAGCCGGCAGCACAGACCGGGGCGTGCAGCCCCCAACATCTCCTGCCTGCCTCCCCACCATCCTCCCCAGCAGGACCCTCCCAGCCCGTGCGTGCAGGCAGCGAGGTGCAGAGACATGCAGAGAGGTGCAGAGACATGCAGAGAGGTGCAGAGAGGTGCAGCACGGTGCAGAGAGGTGCAGAGACGTGCAGAGACGTGCAGAGAGGTGCAGAGACATGCAGCAAGGTGCAGAGAGGTGCAGCGAGGTGCAGAGAGGTGCAGCACGGTGCAGAGACGTGCAGCGACGTGCAGCACTTTGCAGCGACCAGCCCCAGCCTGCCGCAGCGTTTGCTGCTCCTTAGACAACCTCGTTTACTCCACCGAAGCTCCCCTCCCCGGTTGATTTAATTAATGCAAATTGAGGCTTGTGTTGAAACCTCCTTTTAATTACCATAGCAATTACTGGAGCTTTTTGTTGTTGTTGTCGTTTCATTTTTTTTTTTTTTCCCCGTGTTTTTAAGGGAAATGGTAAGGCCTGGATTGCCAATAGCTTCCCCAGGTGTGCAGCCCTGCAGGCTGAGCTCCGTGTGTGCCGGCGAGACCCACGCAAGCTCTGGCAGAGGAGCCCGGGGTCCGGCCGCGAGCTGCGGCGCCGGCCCCGAGGAGCAGCAGGGACGCAGGTGCAGCGCTCGCCCCGCTCCTAACCCAGACCCAGCAGCACCCACGTGAGCAGAATTCCTGGGATTCCGTCGATTGGTGAGTACACGCTTGCTTTTGTGTCCTTTTTTATTTTTTTTTTTTCCTTTTGGCAAACCCAAACTTGGCTCTGCGCGATGTTTGTAGGAGACACCCGGTTCCTCGCTCAGAAGCAAGTTGTCACCCGGCTTCCAGGCCGCCTCGAGCTGAAAACCCCGGATGCTCGCAGTCACGAGGGATTCGCCTCAATTTTGACACCTCCCAGAGCACCGGCTCCTCCTGCTCTGGGCCGCACGGCGGGACCAAGGCACGCGTCCGCCGCTTCCCTGCTGCGATGCCGCGGGGCTGAGCTGCCGCTGCGATGCTCGCCGGGCTCCCCGGGGCCACCGAAATGCAAAGGTGCAGGCACAGCAGGGTCCCATGCCCTCAGCCAGCTGCATTTGGAGCATTTTGAGAGAATAACTGTTTTTTTTTGACAGTTTTCAGTCTGCAGCAGAAGCCCTGTTTCAGGCTGCGGCGGTCCCTACTGCCCCTACGCGGGACAAGAGACGGTTCCTGAATAAAGAGAATGGAAAGGACCAGGGGAAACTGAGGCACGGGAGGAGGGGAGGGGCTGTGTGGGGTCTCTCTAGTTTCAGGCTACCCCGAAACACAGCGCAGGGATCAGTTTTGGACGAAACTCCCAGGTTTAGGAGGAAGTGAGGCTGAGCTCAGCGCCGCGGATGCTGGCACGTGCTTTGTACCTGTGCACGGTGATGGGGGAGAGCAGGGGGCTGTGCGAGGTGGGACAGGGACCCCAGGTGCCCCATCCTCCTTTTTAACCCCTGGGCGTACATCTACCCCTGTCAGCACCCATCCCGGGTGACACGGGGGCACCGGACCCCCCAGCTTCAGGATCCCTTCGTCTCCTCGAGTCGACGGCCGCCCTCTGACAACGTTCATCACACGAGGCCTGGGATGTTTGTTTTTTAATTTTATTTTATTTTTAATTAAATGGAGCGCTTAGGTTAGCAGTCGCAACATCAGTTTGCTGGTTTATTGCCCAAAAGGCAGAGAGGTGTTTCCCCCCCCCCCCCGTGAAAGGCTGCCTTTGTTTGCCTGTAGTGGACGTGCCCGGTCTCTTTTTCTCTTAATACGTGTATATTGATCCATTACGATCTCGAATTAGCGGGGAAAAAAGAGATCAACCAGCACTGAGCAAATGTGAAGTGCGGGTATTGTTTCCAGGCTGGTATCGCTGAGCGACTGGAGGCAGCCAGCGGGATGGAGCAGGGATTAACCCCTTTGGAGGCAGAACCGTCGGAGGAGACGGGAGGGGAAGTGCTGGTTGTCCTGAAGGGATCGAAATCTGCTAATGAAGATCTGGTCCTCGTGGCTGGACGGAGGTCCAACGGTGCTGTTAACCCCCCTGCCTTGGTTCCGTGGCTCACGCAGCCCGTGGGGAGAGGCGTGTTGTGTTGTGCCCGCGGCGTCTGACCCAGATCTCGCCCGCAGTTTGTGCTTCCACCGCAGGACAAATACCTGTGGGTTCCCCGAGCGCGGGGCTGGCTGCTCGGAGAGGGGCCGCTTCCAGATCCCGCCGTTTGTTCCGCATCTGACCTTGCCCTGCCCGTCTGAAGGAAGTCGGGCACCTGAGAATTGCGAACCCACCTGCTCCCCGGGCGGCAGATCCCTGCGGAAAATAAATGAACCTGTTACCGTGTGGCTGCGCGCCGGCGTGGGCAGCGACAGCGAGTGCCCTGGGAGCTCTGCCCGGGGAATTATGTCAAAACGTGCACTCAGTGAGGGCAGCCTCGGCCTGGGGGTCGGTACAGGCTCATTCGTCTCGGGCTTTGACACGGGGGAAGTCGGTCTCCTTTAAGAGGATTTCCATCCCTCAACTCCTCCCATCGTGACACTTCCAAGCCACATCTTGTCTTGAAAGGGTGGCAGTATTTTTAACTGTATCACGCCAGGGGTGTATTAATAGCACAAGGGGCTCGCGGAGCTTCTGCGAGAGCCGAGCCCATATTTTAAATGCAAGGAACTAATTAGGAGCGAGGGAATAATTAGTGCTACACCCGGCTTTCCTTCCCCTCCCTCCCCCCCTCGCTTCATTTGCAAAGAGCTAAAGCAAATGTCTTTGCTGGAATCTTCTGTGGCTCTTGAATATTTTATGGCTTCCCTGTGCATTGCTATTCCATGAGGCTGTCAAAGCCATGCTGCCTCCCCTGCTCCATCCCAGCTGAAGCGGCTGACTCTGGCGCTCCTGAAATGTAATTAGTGCATCTCACGTTGGCTCACATGCGCAAACCCGGCCGTAAAGCCGTCCTTAGCGCTTCTCTCGCAGCCCCTCGCCGTGGCCGGGTGGCGCAGCTCGGTTATTTTGGCACCTCGAGGCTTCCTCGAGTGGCAAAGTTCTCGGCGCTCCATATGGAAACGCAGATACGGCGCTGCGGGTGCGAGTGGGAAAGCGGCGAGGATGCTGAGAGCAAGGAGGGGGAAGCGAGGCAAGGAGACCTCCGGGCCGGCTTTCCCTGCGTGTTTCTGGGTGTCGTGGGGCTGAGACCACGTGTAGGGAACTTCTCCAATCGGGCAGGTTGCTCCCAGGACCCCACAACTGCCTCGGGGGATCTGCTGGTGGCACGAAGGAAACCACCGGCTCCGAAACATTCCCCGCTGCAGGGAGCGGCGGCTCTCCCCGGCGCGAAGTCTCTGGTCTCTAATAATAGTCGGGCTTGTGCTGAAGCCTTTCCCTCGCTCTTGCCTCTCCCCAGCCATCTGTTTTCAAGAAACTTGTGGAATTCGAGCCGCTGAGATCTCATCCATATTTACTGGAGGGGCAGAGAGCGGCTAGCAGAGCCGAGAGCTGGGACGGGAGACGAGGCCGAGGTATGGAAGGGGTTCGATTGCACAAAGCCCCATTTTCTGTGGAAACAAAGAGCGAAAAACACGCCAGGAGTCCAGGCAGTGCTCCTCCGTGCCCCGGCTGAGCCGCCTGGGAGGAAGGCCAGCGCTCCGACAGCCACGGGGCTGCACCCGGGGTGAAGGTGCCCACGAGCCCAAACCGCAGCCTCTGCCAAACCTTTAGGGTCTGTCACCATCCCCGTGTGCCGGGGGTTGTTTGCAAGGACGGCAACGTGCTCGTGGAGCCTCTGCCATTAGTACGTTAGAAGCTTATCATGTCTTTCCACCCTCTTTAGAGCCTTGGAGCTCCCATCACCGCAGTATGCCGGCATCGCGCGGTACCGTCGTGTGGCTGCGTGTTAAGAGCTGAGTATGATGTTTCAGGGTTGTATTGCCCCAGTATCAGAGCAATTAATTTATATTTTCATCTCTCTTATTGCAGGCGCAATCGCCGTCTGTGGTGAGTGCTTTTACTCGTCTCATTTTAGGGAGGAATTAAGTGAGTTCGAGTGAATTTCTCGAAAAGCAAAGCAGCAGTAGGAGCCAGGCGGCCTGTCTGATCTGAAAAAATTAAATCATTTCCAACAGCACGTTGGCAAGTGCGTTTTTTTTTTCCAAAGGGAATATTTTCTTAACGGTGTATTTCAGCATAAATATAGCATCAGCCTAAACCCCACCAGTAACCAAGTATCAATTACCTTACGCGTTCCTTGCCCGCAGGAGAGCTTTCACGGGGAGGCAGGCACTCCCTGAAAGTCGTGTTTTACTCCACATTTCCACGGACTCCTAGGATTGCACGTGGACTGAAACATGCCTGTAGCTGAAGATCAGGGAGAGCTCTGCAGCCACGGGTTTTTCCTGCAGGACTTGTGTCAGGCAGCAGCACGGAGGTGCCAGCACCACGTCGATGGGCAAGCGGCCGAGAGGAGAAAGATCTGCCGGCGGTGAACACAAAGCCTGGAAAACATGGACAGGAAAAAACCTTGCGGCCCCTCTCTCTACCTCTGAGAGCAATTTTCGTTTCAATTACCGTCTCCTCTAGCAGGTTATTTATTATGGGAGCATGGTTATGGCTGACTCAGGTCAGTGTATTGGATTCCTGGCTTTCAATCGAACTTTACTAACGCGGTGCCTGTTGCCAGCCTCAGAAACGCACTTGCTGCTCGCATTACTTACAGAGGCGCTTTACAACATTCCCTGCCTAACAAACAAGCTGTCAGTCCGTGCGCCGTGGGTGCTTAAGGGTGGCAATTTTATACTCAGAAAGCGCATTTCCTTATTAAATATTTTTGCAAGTTAAAAGAGCCGCCGTGGGCTGAGTTGTCACCTAATTCTGTCAGTCTCTTTGTGGGGTATTGTGAGAAGCGCATCAGAGGAGACTCTGTAATCTTCGTGCTCAATCTCATCACGCCACGGCCTAAATTCACACGTACAAGGAGTCCTCGGGATGAGACCTTGACTTATTTGTTTCTCTGGGAGCGGAGCGCGTGGAGACGAAGCCGAGGGGTCTCGTGCTTTGTGCTGGGAGCGAGCCCCGCTTGAGCCAGCGGCGAGCAGTTGCTGTGACCGGCACGAGGGCAGCGATTTTATGTGGGTGCAGTTATCACCGGCTCGCGAGCACGACAGCCACAGACCCTGAGAATGGCTCAGATCCCCAGGCTGTAAAGCCTTCGCCCCTTCCTGCTCTGGGAATATCTCCTGCTGTGGTCCTTTATTGTCCCAGGACGCTCAAATTCATCTGATCATCTGGTTGGATTTGGGCTTGAAACAGTGTGTTCCTTCTTGAGCTTTTTTTTTTTTTTTTCAGGTTAAACAGTGGCATTTTGAAGGCAATTTCTCATAATGACGCTTGTTCTTTTTTTTTGGAAAAACTGGAATTAGAGCAAAAAGCTCTTCTTGGTGATGAGGAGCCCAGGAGACAAAAGCTACTGCAGCCACACGCTGCTAGGCTTGCCGAAAGAAGACTCTGTTTAGAATCCCAGTGTTGATAAACACAAATCAAATGCAAATTAAATAAACGCCTTTCATATACTCCATTCTCATTGAGATCCGACAAAAATACATTGCACATCAACAAGCGGGTCTTATGAAATGTTCCAAAAATAAAAACCCTCTTGCAATGAGGCCAAAAATGAGTTCGTCTCCGTGCATTTCCAGCTGCTAAGGGCTGTTATTCCTCTTTGTCTTACAGCAGCGCTCAAAGATTTGGGCTTAAATTGAACCCAATGGTGGCAGGTGTTGTAAAGAGGTTAGTAAAGGGTCTCCGTGTAAGCAACACGGAACGGAAAATGTCAGAGCTGAGAACAGATCCCTGATCTGATTCCCAGCACATTGCCTCTTACAGATGAGAGCTCTTATCTGAAATAAATGATTTTGGCTGTAAAGCTGGTCTGCAAAGGAAGGTAAGTTACATTCACGTCTTGCTCTCTCTCTTTTTTTATTTTCTTTCCTTTTTTTTTCCCTGCGAGAAGCCCAGGAAATAAGATGGAAACTGCTGGGAACAGCCCCTGCCTGCCTGTAGTTGTATCTCAGTCTGCATCCCTGCTTCAGAAGCTGAAAATGATGTTTCATCATCATCTCTCCAGGGGTTGAGGAGTGACTAAAGGCAGTCACAGAGGTACCAAACAAAAAGCCCCAAGCCCAGGAAGATTTATTTCCTTCGGGAAATCCTGAGATCATCCCAGGATAAGCGCACTGATTTTACTAAAAAGCATTAATATTAAAGCATCCGGCACACTGTTGATCTACATGGATGATAATTAATGAATGATAAAGCAAAACACAAGCTGACGACATGATCTCTTGGCTTCTTTGTCTTCCAGCACCATTTAATGCAATTTAATCCAAGCACTCAAGATGTTTCATTTAAAAACACGCGTTGTGTGTGGTATCAATGCGTACACTGCTGGTTTTGAGCCAGGAACCCTGTAAATGTACCAGGCGTGATCCTGAATGGCCAGGCAGGCGAAGCGTTTTGAATCTCCATCCTACAAAAGCTCTGCCATGCTGCTGGAAAATGGCTCTTCCCATACCCAGCCAGCCACTCCGACAGCAACCTCTCCCAGTTCTAGCAGCTCGGCGGCTGGATGTGGTTTCCATGGAAATAGACGTCAGATCAGCAAAAAACAGGGCAAGTGTTTAAAATAATCTCTGTTTTGAAAGCTTTATATATTTCTGTCACAATATTAACCTTCCTTAAGGTAGGATTTTTATTTTTTTGGGTGCAAAATCCGTGGTTTTAGGATTGTGCACAAGAAGGGTGGGTCCCCTCGGAAAAGTCCTTTCTTTGGTATTTTGGGTACAAAGACTGCTCTGCTGGGCTTGTGCTGTAGCAGAAGATTTGTGCTTTTCTCTGGCCATCTGCCTTTTATGTGTATTGACTCTTGGTGTTAACTCAAGTGACTGCAGCATGAGAACGACCGCAGCAATTGTACACGAGTCACTTGTACAGAACATGCAAAAATGCAGCCAGTTCATTTAAAACACATTTGCGAGCAAGCCACTTATCTGTGCGTGGTAATGGTGTTATCCGGGGAAGGGAACCGCTCCTAATGCAGCCCGTAGGACAAGGGAGGCTCCTCTATACGCAGCCATTGCACGTTGTGTGGTACGGAAATTGTGTTACGAAGACAACTGTGGCTTTTCTGGACCTGCTGGCGTCACCTCATAGGAGAGGGTGGCCGGGTGGCCAACCAAAAAATGTCGTTTGTTTGGGTGGCCACCCAAAAACATATCCCCAAACGTCATTCCAGGGGCTGCGGGGCCAATGCGTTGCCCGACCCAAATCCCGTGGGGTCAGCCTCTGGTGGCTGCGGCCCGGAGGTGCACAGAGGTACACGGTGGTCATCTTGGTGATGGCCAGGGGACCTGAGGTGACCACGGCCATGAGATGACCAAAGGCGCTGAGACAACGGGCTGGCCTGGAGGTGAACAGGGCTCCTCGGGTGGCCGTGGCTCTGCAGCGACCGCGGGCCCTGAGGTGAGAGGCCGTGGCCCTGAGGTGGCTGTCGCCCTGAGGCAGATGGCTGTTGCCCTGAGGTAGCCATGGCCCTGAGTTAGTGGCCCTGAGGTGTAAGTGGCCATCCCTGAGGTAAGTGTTCCTGAGGCACAAGTGGCCATCCCTGAGGCACAAGTGGCCATCCCTGAGGCACAGGTGGCCATCCCTGAAGTAAGTGGCCATCCCTGAGGTTCCTGAGGCACAGGTGGCCATCCCTGAGGTGTAAGTGGCCATCCCTGAGGCAGGTGGCACTGAGCTAAGCGGCCATCCCTGTGGCACCCTCCCTGTCACGGCTACATCCCCCGCGGGGCAGGGCCCCCGCTCCTTGCCAGCACCGGGGTGGCAGACAAAGGGAGTCCCGCCGCCCTCAAGGAGCGGCAGGAGGGCGCCCCTCAGAGCCGCAGAGCCCCCGGGCCGACCCGCGGAGCCGCCGCGCTCCGCGTCGCGACCCCGCAGCCTCCCCCCGGCCGCGATCGGCCCTCGGGGGTCGCCGCCCCGCATCGCCTCCCCCCGCCCCCCGCGAACTACAACTCCCGGCATGCAGCGGGCGGCGGGGAGCGGGGCGCGAGCCCCCCAGCCTCGCCCTCCTTACCCCCTCCCCTCCCTCCCGCGGCGGGCGGCACGTGCCGCCGGGCTCGGCCAATAGGGGCGGGGCGGGGCGGGTCACGTGCCTTTGTTTGGCGCTTTTGTGCGCGGCGGGGCGGGCGGGAGCGGAGTGGGGCCGGAGCGGCGGAGCGGGCAGGTGGGTGCGCGCCGCCGCTGCGGGCCCGGCGGCGGGCCGAGGGTGGGCGCGGCGGTGGCGGCAGCGGCTGAGAAGGGCCGGTGGGCCGCGGAGGGGGCGTCGTAGCGGGGTGGGGAGTCGGCGGGAGGGGTCTCAGGGCGGCTGTCAGGGCGAGGGAAGGCGGTGCGGGGGGCCCTGAGGGGCCCCGGGGGGCTCTGAGGCGCCGTGGAAGCTCTGAGGGGCCGGGGGGGGGGCGGCGTGGGGTCGTCGGTTTTGTCCGTGAGGGGGGTCGGGGGTCGTGAGGGGGGTCTGTGGGGGTGCGCGACGGGGTGACGAGGAGCCGGGGGGCTGCGGGAGACAATGGGCGGGGGTCCCATTGTCCCGCCGTCGGCTCTGAGGGGGAGCCGCCCTGATGGCGGCTGAGGAGAAAGGCGGCGGCGCCCCCTCCCCTCCCTGACAGGACCCCGCCATTGTCAGTGGGGAGGGGGCGGGGCGGGGCCGTTCCCCCGGGGGGCGGCTGTGGGGAGGGGGGGGGCGGGGGGGGATGGGAGGGGAGGGGGCGCCGGGGGGTGCCCGGATGTTGCCGTTGGCCCCGCCCCCTCCCCGAGCCCCCCGCCCGCGCGCGCGCGCTCCCCCTCCCCCCGCCCGCCCCTCTCCGGCCGTTTGAATTCGGTGCGGTTGGAGAGGCGCGTGCCGGGGGGGCGGGGCCTCCGCCCCAGCGCGCCGCGCTCATTGGCTGGCGGCGGGCGGCGCGGGGAGGGGACGAGGCGTGGAGCCGGGTCCTAGCGCCGCCCGCGCTGCCTGCGGTGGGCGCAGCCCTGGCGGGCGCTAATTAAATCAGCGGCGTCTCCGCTCCCACCCGTGCGGATCAGCCCCGCCGGCCGCTAATTACCAGGTGCAGGCACCTGTCGGCCCCTTGTTCCTTTTCCCGCTGCTGTGGGGCGTTGGGAGGAATGGCAGCCGTGTGCCTGCTGCTCAGAGCCGTGTCTCTTTGTTACCCAGGGGTCCAGCTGTCGGAGGTGTCGCGGAGCAGGCTGCTGGAGGCGATTTCCCTCGGTCATGGCTACTTCTGGTACGTAGCATTGTGTGCCCGATGTGTTTCTCCTCCACCCCTCTTAATTTCCCATGTAATTGTTGTGCTGTGCTAAATTTAACTGTTGTCGCCAGGCTTTTCTACCATCTCCAGGCTGCTTTGGAGAAGCTGTTAAAGCAGTGCTTGTGGAAACAGAACCAAAAGCCATCTCGAACTAGGCTGATAGCAGATGGGCTTGGGTTCATCTGCACGCCATCTGCTCAGTTAACAAAACCGACTGTCATCTAGACATCTTGGTGATCAAAACTGGTGTGCTGCTGCAGCTGAAGCCATACGGGGCTGACATGCCTATGCCCCTGTGGAGGTGTTTAAATGGCAGGATGCTGGCTTAGGTGTCCCTTGCAGAAAGGATTTCAGTGCTTGGCCCTCTAGGTCAGGTCGTCTGAAGAGATTCTAAGTGCTCACCTCTGACTTCTCATTGAAGAAATATATATTTGTTTTCCATTTGGAAGTAGTGCTGTGCTTGTTTTTGTGAGTCTGGATATTAAAAGCTAAAATGAAATGCCAGGCACTTGAGTAATGTACCCAGGAAAAATTGCGAACAGAACTGCCCACTGCACTTTGCAATGGTGCTGCTGCTTAGAACAGAGTTATCTGCTCTGATACACCTGTATCCTTAAGGGAGCTTGGTGGCTTTCAGCTCTTGAGGATGGCTGTTCCAGTTAGCTAAGTCAGTTTCATGGCTTAAAATCCCATTTATTTCTCATGTTCCTAGATATACAAGTGAAGGAACTGGAGAAGCGTGCCTCTGGGCAGGCATTTGAGCTGATACTCAGTCCCCGCTCAAAAGAAGCAGTCCCGGAATTCCCTCTTTCTCCCCCAAAGAAGAAGGATCTGTCATTGGAGGAAATTCAGAAGAAGTTGGAAGCAGCAGAAGAGAGACGTAAGGTAAGTTTGCAATAACAGGTTAAAGGAACTCTGCTCGATTAATCTGTGGGGTCTTAAATTTGTGTTACGTAAGAAAAATGAGTGGCTTGCATTATGATAAATGGAATATTAATTGAGCTTGTTAGACTATTGGGCTCTTAGGGAGACTTATTCCTGAAGTTATTTGGAATGGTCAACTGAAAAACTGGGGAGTTAACTGAGAGGTGATGCTCTTCCAGAAAGAAGCTGTTCTTTTCTGTATTTGTGATGTCATTAAAGATTGACCTTTCTCCTAGAAAACCTAGCGGTGAATCTATAATTACAAAGCTTGTGGATGCCGTATCTTGCTGTAAGATCTTGCTGTTGATGTGGTTTAGAGCCCTGGGCTGTGCAGAGGCTTAGGAATTGAAGTACAGCCTCACGTGTGACTGGAATCACAACAGCTCACTGTTCTGAGAAGCGAGAGTCTTCTAGGAAATCTTCTAGGAAAGATCGATAGGTATTAATGTGAAACTGTACCCGTCTGGGAAAAATGCCACTTGGGGATTTGTGAGTAATGACAGAAATTGGCTTCCCTGTGTCATCGGTAATAGTGAAATATGGGCTACGGAGGTGAAGCAGGTACTGGGGGGCTTTGTACTGCATCAAGAACTTGTGCAGATTCCCATTAAAATAGCAGAAAAACCTCTGCTCAGGAGATGCAGGCACCTGGATTGTAGCTGCGTAGTTTGTTCTACGTTCAAAACACGCCCGGTCTGTTTTGTTAGTCTCATGAAGCAGAAGTCCTGAAGCAGCTAGCCGAGAAGAGGGAGCATGAAAAAGAAGTGCTTCAGAAAGCCATTGAAGAAAACAACAACTTCAGCAAAATGGCAGAGGAGAAGCTGACCCACAAAATGGAAGCCAACAAAGAGAACCGTGAGGCACAAATGGCTGCTAAGCTGGAACGCTTGAGGGAGAAGGTAGGTGTGGAGTTGTGGCTGGGAGAGGAGGTGTCAGTGCTCCTCACTCCCAAACCAGATAGGGACCAGTAAACGGCTGCGTGAGGGAACTGGTACCAATGGACAGCCCTGGGTGTCCTGTGGGTCCGGTCTCAAAAGATTATTAAATCTATGGGGGACCTTGTAGAAATCCTCCTCGGGGGGGAGGAGGGTGGGTGGGGTTACAGCCGGCTGCTCACCTTCTCGCAGGCTTTTCTCAAGCTGGGGCAGGTTTCCTGCTGTGAGCCGGGGATGGGATGCAGGCCGGGGCGTGCTCCGCTGTGCGCTCTGCCGCTCACTGCTCCCCTGCTGTTGTCTTTCAGGACAAGCACATTGAAGAGGTTCGAAAGAACAAAGAAGGCAAAGACCCCGGTGAGGCCGAAACCGACTGACTTCACCCTGGAAACTGACACTCTCCCCCTCCTCTAAATATCCAAAGACTGTACTGGCCAGTGGTTTTACTTTTGGTTTTGTTTTTTAAGTTTCTAGAAACTGATGTAGAACTGTAAAGTTAGATCCAAACTGTACGCTTTCTTTGGGGGCTAGAGGGGAGACCTTCCATGTTTCACTTTTTCTAAAGTGTTGTCTTTCCAGTGTAGCTATCTTCTTGTTGCATCCTTTTCTACTCCAGAGCACTTGCTACTGGGTTGATGGCTAGTACTGTATCAGCTCTGTAAGACATTTGTGAAAGGAATATGTAGTAAACTGTTCCATGCTCAATATGTTACACTTCAAACAAATCTGACTCTGTCCCAGTCTTCTAAAATACTGCTGTAACTGAGTGACTAAATAAAGCTGCACAGTGCTGTTACCATGAGAATCATTTCTGGAGATGACCTGAGGAATAATGGGTTGGCTGATGCCTACAGCAGGCCTCCTTACCCAGCGCTGATCGAAAAATCTGTAACAGCACTTTTCCTTACACCCATGGGCATGCTGCATAACTGTCTCTTCCTAGAGCACGCTCATTGTCTCGGTTGCACAGTGGGAGCTTTGTTTGGACACCTCAGCAGTTGTCAGCTGTGGGGTGTTTTTGTTCAAAGGGCTCAGAGCCACCTCCCTTCAGATGCTGATGCCTCGACAAACGAGTCCTTGTTGCCACATGACTCTGATCTGACCCTCTTATGTTTTTGGTAAGGGTTTCTGGAAGATAACTTGTGCTGTTGAATCGGGATCTGTGTACCGCTCGCTGCAGCGTCACGGGGTAAAAGCCAGACCCGCTCCGTGCTGGGACCGTGCACGTCCACCACCAGAAAATGCCGCTGAAGACTTAACTTGGGTGTCTGCTGCAGCTGTGTTGGGATCAAAAACTGTGCCCTGGGGCGAGTCTGGAGATAATGCCTGCCCGCAGAGATGCATGCCGTGCTTGTTTTTCTGGGAAGTGAAACGTACAACTGTACTTGTGCTGTGAGTAAAGATGCTTTTAGGTGGCGCATGGCTGTATTGTACGGTTGCCTTAAAAACAAAACCAACCACCCTGTAAGATTAACGCAGTGTCTGGCGTGTCCACGAGTGCCCGCGCAGCTTGGCAGTGAAGATGAGGTGGTGATGGTGAGTATAAATAGCCGTCCATGAATGAAGCATGTCACTATGGAGTGTGACTTCCTCAGCTGAAATAGCTTGGCATTAACGATCGCCTTCCCTCGGAGGAGGGGGGCTGTGGCTTCTCAACTCCTCGTGCTCTGCTCCGAGGCTCAGTCCCAGCTCCCCCTCCTTGCTTGTGGGGCTGGTTTTGCTCCGTGCCCAGAGCTCCTGGCCCTGACCACACACCAGCCACCGGTATTCTGAGGATGGAAAACCTGGTAAGGATGCTTTTAAAGGGGCTCAGTGAGTCCTGGATCACTCACCATTGCCCTGGGGCTTGCCAAAGAGGGAGGCTGACTTCAGAAAGCTCTCGCGTATCGCACTTCGTGCTCTTGGTTGTATTGGGAAAATGCAATAAAAAGGGGGGGATGGGGGGGAACACAGGGACACAAAGCCAGGCTGTGCAGAGGGGGTGGCTGAGCTCTTGCTTAAAGACCTTTTCATCACTTGTACCTCACGCTTCAAGGCAGGGAGGGCCGCACTTCTGCCTGCTCAGAAGCACCGGCAGCAGGGGGAACAGCAGGCTTTGTATTTTCAGTGGCACCAAGCACAGGGCTGGGAGCTGCGATGAGCTCAGCGCAGGGAAAAAGACCTCAGGCCTGTGAAAGAAGGTGAACAGCTCTGGTGCTGCGTTGTGAGGCCGCCGGTCACAGAATCAGTTCCCATCTTTATGCTAACTGAAAACCTAAAAGCTCTGCTGCTTAACATGGTTGCTTGCTGCTTGAGCGAAGTCCCAGCAGCCCAAATCCTCTACGCTTTCCCCCTTCTTTCCAAGGATGAGAAGGATGCCAAAACCCAAACGCTATTAAGAGCACGAAGACGTTAAATACACGGCTTTGACTTGCCAAAGCTGTCACATGGGAGCCTGGGGCCTTCTGTTCCCTTCAGTTCTGCTTTCTGTGCCTTCTTGTGTGAAATGGAGCCTGAGGTGTGGGGCTGGGGCTTCTGTGGGGGAATGGAGCGGTGGATGCACATCCTGAGGGGAGAAAGGGGTACGAGGAAAAGCCCTGCCCTTGCGCAGGGGCAGCAAAAGGGGAAAATTCCTCTGCTTGATGAGGAGAACCTGTCTGAACAATGCCCAAAATGACAGCAAAAACCTGCAGCTTCCTTGTTCCTTCAGTGCCCCTTGCGCAGCAGCGAGCTGCACGAACAGCACCGGGCCTTGTAAGGGCGTAACGCCGATAACCCCATCACGCCAATTTCCACCACCACCAAGGGAATAACGCCAATAACCCCCATTTTCACTGCCACCCCCCATAAAACCCAGGTTTTTCAGCCGGGCGGAGGCTGCGCATGGAGCCCGCCCCCCCCTCCGCGGGCATCCTCCGCTCCCGCGGCCCGGGCGAGGCCCCGGGGGCGGCTCCCGGCGCTCGGCAGGGCCGCGGTGCGGGTCCCCCGTTTCCCCCCCTCCCCCCCGGTGCCCAGCGGACCCCGAGCTCCCCCCCGGGGGCGGCGGCACCGAGCCCCGGTGCGGGGCGGGCCCGGCGCAGGGGGCGGCCGCTGCGGAGGCTGGGCGGCAGCCGGGGCTCCGCGACCTCCGGCGGGCAGCGCGGCCGCGGCGGGGCTCTGCAGGTGCCTTCGTGGGCAGAGGGGGGAGAAACCGGGGACAGCTCCGGGCTGGGGGGCACCGGGACGGGAACCGAGGGGAGGAGGTGGCGGGGGGAGGGGGGGTGAGGCTCCGCCGAGCAGGGGCCTCGCTCCGTGGGAGCCTCCCGGAGGCGGGAGGCGGTGGGGGGGGGGGCGAGGCCCGGTACTGAGCCGGGTTTGCGAGCAAGGTGCTGGAGCTGCGAGGGGCTGCGGCTGGGGCTACGGCCCCGAGAGAGGCTCGGCCGGGGGGGGATGGATGCTGCGGAAACGCTCCGCAGGAAATCCCGGGTGCGACAGGGGCGGGGGGGGGGGGGGGGGGGGGCTGGAGCCCGGCCCGAGCAGGGCTCGGGGTTCCCAGCGCTGCCCCAGTGGTGCTCCAGCCCTACGCAAGCATCCCTTAAGGCTTCGTGGCTGGGAAGAGCTTTGGAGGTGAATCCTGTTCCTGCGGGCCTGGGAGGGCCTGAAGCGATCTCCAGAGCTTCCCCTACCTCCAGCGCGGGGATCCCGCTGCCTGTGCCCCAAAATCTCCCCGGGGGCACCTTTCCCGTGGGAACCATCATGGGCCAGAGCTCCCCACGCATTGCAGAAGGGCCTTGTCCTGGAAAGGTTTGGTTCGGTCAGTGCTGCTCTCGCCCACATCCACCCCAGCGGGACCCGAGGCTGCTCCAGACCAGCAGCGCGGGGCGAGGGCTGGCGCAGTTACCTCCCCACGGCAGCCCACACACGTCACAGCATCACGGGAGGGCTTGGGTCAAAGGGGAGCATCCTTAGCCAGACAAGGTGGGAAAAGAGCTCTCAAGAGGGGATCTGAGCAGCAAAGAGCCGATTTTTATCCCTATCTGTGCTCCTCAGGCAGGCGTGGGTTATGGGCCTGTCTGCTCCACTGTGATGAGGAAATTCTGGAGTGTAAAAAAAATACAAAACAGCCCCACTCCCTCCTCCTGTTTCCAAACTTTGAAAAGCTTTTCCTGTCTGAGCCGTGCCTGAAATGACTGAACTTGCCAGGAGTTAAGGCTGCAAAGCAGCACCGGGGCTGGACGGGAATTTGGCTGTTTTCCTCCCCACTTGTCTGAGCAAGAGCAGGTAAACGGGCGCGGGGGAGCTCACCTCGAGCGAGCGCTTTTCAGTGAGCCTTTAAGGCCTCCATGCACAGGCAGAGCGGGGCTGCCTTTATCTCGGCAAGGACAGCAGCTTCAAAAGCATAAATATAGGAAGCTTGCTCGGAAAGATTACGCTGCTGGATGTCAGTGATGCAACCGGATAAACTCACTCAGGCTGCATTGTTTTTGTGTAGTGTCATATGGCAAATGCGGAGTTCAAAACAGACGGTGAAAACCTCAATCAGATTACGTCCGTGCTCTGTTACTTCGTCCCCCGAGGCAGCTCCTCGTGAGGTAGGGCAGGGTGCCTGGCCAGAGCCTCCAGCATGGATTCTGCAGGCGGCTGGCAAGGGAAGATTGGGGCCGCTCCTGGAGCGGGAAGTTTTCTCAGGATGTTGTGGGAACGGAACATCCCGAATCCCTGGGAAGGGCCGAGCCGAGCTTAGCTGGGAGTTGGTGTATCCTGGTGAGTTAATTATTTTGTTGATTAATGCCGTGCTGGTGTCCTCTGCCTCTGTAGTCTTCCAGCCTGTCACCTGCATGGGGCACTCCAGCAGGGCTGAAGTATCACATCAGCCTCCTTCATATTGCTATTTTTGGTGGCTCTCTTATTTCAGCTACAGAGACCACGCTCCAGTCATGCAGGATTTTACCTATTAAAATAAAAAAAAGCATTCAAACAGCCCCTGTTGCTGAGTTCGGTGAAGTCGCCATTAACCTCCCCAGCAAAACTTTCTTTTTGTCCCAAAGGTTGTGCCGGGTGGCGGCGAACTGGACTTTGGCAGTGTCATGGCAACGGCCGTCCCTGAAAAGCTCAGCCGCCTCTTCGTTAACGTGCGGCAGGTCCCTCAGCTGCTGGCCCCGCTCTCCCCCTCCACCGTCAGCAGCGCCGAGGTGCCGAAGGTCTTCTGGAAGCCCTACATCCACGCCGGCTACCGGCCGGTGCACCAGACCTGGCGCTATTACTTCTCGACGCTCTTCCAGCAGCACAACGAAGCCATCAATGTCTGGACCCACCTGGTGGCCGCCCTCATCCTGCTGCTGCGGTTCCAGCAGCTCTCGCAGAGGGTGGATTTCGGGCAGGACCCGCACGCCCAGCCCCTCCTCATCATCATCGTGGCGTCCATCACCTACCTGACCTTCAGCACCCTCGCGCACCTCCTGCAGGCCAAGTCCGAGTTCTGGCACTACAGCTTCTTCTTCATGGACTACGTGGGGGTGGCCGTCTACCAGTACGGCAGCGCGCTGGGGCACTACTACTACGCCATCGAGCCCAGCTGGCACGAGAAGGTCAAGGGCTTTTACATGCCCGGGGCCGTCCTGCTGGCGTGGCTGTCCTGCGCGGGCTCCTGCTACGCCAAGTTCCGCTACCACCAGTCCGCCCGCCTGCTGAGCAGGCTGTGCCAGGAGATGCCCTCGGGTCTGGCGTACGTGCTGGACATCAGCCCCGTAGTGCACCGCATCTACACCGCGCCGCCCTCTGAGCACGCGGACCCGGCCCTTCTGTATCACAAGTGCCAGGTCCTGTTTTTCCTCATCGGCGCCTTTTTTTTCTCCCACCCCTACCCAGAGAAGTGGTTCCCTGGGAAGTGCCATTTCTTCGGGCAGAGCCACCAGATCTTCCACGTCTGCCTGGTGCTCTGCACGCTGGCGCAGATCGAGGCAGTGGTGCTGGACTACGAGTCCCGGCGGCACATCTACTCTTCCCTGCACGGTGACCTGGCTCACAACTTCTCTGCCCTGTGCCTCTTCACCGTGACCTGCTCGGTCCTCACGGCCACGTACATGGCCCGGAAGGTGCAGAACAAGCTGAGCTTCAAAGAAGATTAGGAGCCCTGCGGGAGAAGTTGGGGCGCTTCCCTGAGCGGTTCCTCTGCAGCTGGTTGCGGCGATGCCGTGGCAAAGGCCACAAAATTCGAGGAGAAGAGGAATGAGACGCTTTGCGAGCTGTTTCTCGGCACTGCCCTGGTTAGGGAGAGGGGGAATAAGAGCTGCTCTTCGTGCTTTTTTAATTCACAGTTAATCCCAGCTTGTTCTCAAAATGGTACACTGTTTTCGTTCAAATGTCTGAATAAACAGCTGGAACAAAACACTGGTGGTGGTGCAGCCCTGTGCCTTCGCAGATGGGGGCTGGGAACGTTTCTGGGATGTTCCTGAGTCTTTTGGGCAAAATGTCAGGAGCTGCCGACCGGCTTCCCTGCTAGCGGTGGCAGCATCCGACCCACTAAAGCAAACGGAGCCATGGGGGCCTGTATAAATCATAATGAAGGGTAAAAGGTTTATTTATAATCAGTTCAGGCCCTTTTTATATAGGTTAGGGAATTGTGCAGAGCTGCCCAACCAAAGAGCATGCTTGGGCTTGGGGTGGTGGCATCGGAACAGCTCGGGTTGGAAGGGACCCCAGAATATCACCGGGCCCACGCTGGATGGGGACAGGGAGCCTGGGTGGGACGTCTGGCACCATCCCCTCATGCCCTGTCAGCCTCCATCAATTAGGCTTCTGTCACGGCCCTGGGGAGGTCCTGCCCCCAGTGGATTGTTCTCACTGTAAAAAAATTCTTTCTTATCTCAGGACAAAACCTCTCCGGGTGCTGCCTGCGCCCATTGCCCCTTGTCCTCTCCTTGTGAGGAGGGAGCCCCCGGGCGCCTTGTGGCTGCCCTCCAAGTACGGGAGCCCTGCGGTGAGGCCCCCGGGCCTGCTCCTCACAGGGACAGACCCAGCTCCCTCAGTCCCCACTGCTGGTGTGAGCAGCAGGCTTTTGGGGGCCGCTTCCAGTCCCGTCACCCAGAGCATTCAGGAAGGTGGCGAGCAGCGAGGGGTCTGGCGGCGATCCCTGGGGGACCCCCTTTGACAGGGGCTGCCGGCCGGGGTAAAGCCGTGGATCGCCCCCTCTGAGCATGGGCTCTTCGCAGCCCCCCCACCCAACCCCTATCCCACCAGTTCGTCTACAAAAGGCTGCGGGAAGCAGTCTGTTTGCTGAAATCCAGGCGAGCAGTGAGGAGCTGCTTTGTTGTGTCAGCCCCACGCCTGCTGCTGCGGCCTGTGGAGGCACGGTGAGACAGGCCGGGCTGGAGGTGGCAACCAGAGGGAGGTGAGGTCTGCCAAGGCTTCCTTCTGTGGCCCCTTCTTCCTGGGAGCCCCAGGCGGCCGTCAGCTTGTTTGTCACCAGATTGCACCGTCGGCTTTTTTGGGTTTGGTGCGGAGCCCTGGTTGCCTCCAGATCTGCCAGGAATTTACAGACGAGTGGAGGACTTGAAGAGCTCCTCTTATGTGACTGCCGCCATGGCCTCTTCAATTTTTGGTGCAGCCTTACTCCTTGCTCTGATCAGGTTTATGATTTTTCCTCTTTGCCTTCGCTATTTTGGTGGAAAAACAAACAGAGAAACCAGTTTTACTAAGACCAGTGAAGGCTTCTCTCTTCTGTGATTCTCAGATTTCCCTAGGCATTGGCTTCTTGCTGTACCAGACTTTTGCCCAGTCCCGTTCCTTATAGGGTCCGATTAACTGCTTTATTCACCGGGCTGCAGCCGGACAAACAGCCACGTGGTGAGCAGCAGCTCTGCACGAGCACTGAACGAGCTTTGCTCATCAAGGGAGAGCTCCACACAAACACATCTACGGTGTCTTCAGGGACAAGCAGTTGCCTCCTCTTTAAACGTGCTGAGGCACATCAGATTGGACATTTCTTGGCTGTAGGAATGGGGTTTAAATATTGTCAGCTTTGATCTACAAAATTGCTGTGGAAGAAATTCCTAAATAGTACTAAGCTGGTTGTGAGCATTCAGCATCTTAGCAGGGAGTGTTTTGTGAGTACAAGCACCCTGCTTGCTTTCCAGGAAGCTTTTTGCAATATAGCAAAGAACCTGAGCAGCAAAAAAGGGCGTCCTAAGTAGAATTGTTGCCTGAAAGCTAAGCTTAAAAATAACTAGTGACCAAAAAACCACCTTAAACCTCTTGGGCAAATGCCAGGGCATCTTCAGAAAGATCCCTTGGGAAAGCAAACCCACAAGTCTGCACCTACTAATTCGCACGTATATCATAGCAATAAAAATTGATTCTATAAACCAGCACAGAAAAGTAGCCAGAGATCGAGCGCGTGTGCCTCTCTCTTTATGTGCTACTCTGTCACCTGCCTCCAGCACCGCTGGATTTTGCAATCATAAAGCCAGTACTGAGTAGTGTGCCTGTCCACATTTCTCATGACCATTTGTGATCCTGATGTCACTATTGAATGAGACTCCAGGAGTGAGTCTGCGTTGTCCCACAAGCCTGTAGGACACGTGGCTGGTGTCTGTGCCTCTCGCTATCCAGCTGGCCGTTGTGGGTCAGACGAGTGCAGTAGAAAATCAAAATCAATTGTACACATAAAGTGCACATTATTGATGAGTAGGAATGAAGAGGTCTTATCTTAGGAGAATATTTCCACAATGGAATGATTTTTACGCTGTTTGACCCTGAGCTAAGAAGACATAATGTAGTAGGCAGATGAAATTTGGAGGGTATTTTGCAGCAAAACCAACTACAATGAAATGTGGGTGATGTGGCTTCCTGACCTGGGAGAAAATGAGTATTCTCTCTTTATGTCACTACACGTGTTATTGCTAAACACTGAATGCTGGCAGGACAGTCTGTGTAAATATCCCTATCTGCACAATATCTGGACTAAAGTAAAGAGCAGCGTATTGCTGCCATAAAATTGCCATCAGCACTTGAATTCATTTTCCCTCCTGACCGGTCAAGTTGTCATTTGACTGAAATGCCCTTTTACATGAGATAATGCATCTTGGAACACTAAGTGCAGAGTGATAAAGGTTCCTCCTAACATAAATCTTTTACAAAACGAGGAGATCCCCAGGCACCATAGCTCAGTCTCGTCTAATTCTTGGGATTTTCAAACAAAGCTTCAGAATCTGTGCTGGGGGTGTCCATGGACCACTCAGATGGATTAAGAATCTTTTGTATCAATGGCAGAAAAATGCTGGAAAACCTACTTTAAGTCTTTAATAGAAATGGTTGGCTGGAGACCAATAGCTTGCCAAAAGGACTGAGTACTTCCAGCACTCTGTCATTTAACTGTGAAATCGGACATGACCTATTGACTGGTCCCTAGCACCAAAATTAAAAGATATTGATGAGCGTCGGAGTTTTCAGCAGAGGAAGTTTATTCATCCTGTACAGGCCACTTGTATTGGCGATACACTTTAGCAGGGCACTGATGAGAAAAATCTAAAAGAGCATTACGGTGCTGGTTATACTTCTCGACGAAT
Source organism: Oxyura jamaicensis (assembly GCF_011077185.1). Classification (NCBI taxonomy): domain Eukaryota; kingdom Metazoa; phylum Chordata; class Aves; order Anseriformes; family Anatidae; genus Oxyura; species Oxyura jamaicensis. The sequence continues at coordinate 3,388,826 of NC_048915.1, forward strand.
ATTGATCCTAGCGCAGGAGTAGCATCTTAATACCAAGTGTGCATAACAGGTCTGAATTTTTGGCTACTGTGCTGCTAACACAAGCTCCAGGAAAACCTCTGTACACAAAGCAAGCGTATTTCTTTCCCTAGCTTCCCTTTTCTACAATGAGGTCTCTTTCTCTTCCCCCTTCCAAACATTTTGCTTGCATTTACTAAATTTTAGAGTATTTGAATGGGTGTCACCTGCTCCGTTTTTACAGGCTATGTATAATTATCACTCCATCTTCAGTGTGTCTGACAGCTAGACTGGGGTGGAAATACCACATTATAAGGGGTGGGAAAATGGAGTAGCAGTTGCAATGTTTAAAAGAAGTCAATATGACAAGAGAGGTGGTGTAGAGAAAATAAATGAGAGGTCAGGAATCACAGAATATAAGGACAGGTGCTGAAGGATTGCGTTTGGAGCTGCCCAAAGTAATGTTACTGTGTTCTGTTTTGTTTTGTTTTGCATCAGGAGTGCAGCACTACGCTGTTATAACAGATTTTCTGCAGAACGTTACACCACATTCCTTTTGGGAGGATTTACTTTCTTATATTTTGCACAGCCAAGCTGAATGTTGCTATTGTGATATGTAAAATATAGCTTGGTTGTAGTTAGCCTTTTTATAACCCTGTGTTAAAAGAACGAAAAACAATGCCAGAAGGTAATTCCAATGCCTTGGCAGAACCAGCCACTGAAAATCAGTATCGATAATTATGCCGTTAATTGACCAAGTTAATATGGATACTGTGGTCACATAATTTTTCGTAAGTAATGTCTCATGGGATTACAGGGATAAACCATCTTCTGTTGGTCAACAACTATTTCATTTAAATTGATACAGGAAAGCTTTCTATTTGCTGTTTTTTGAAGGCATAAAGAGTAGAGTTAATTGTAGGGCACTACTGCCATGTGCATCTGTGTAGTGACAGAGGTCTTCTGAAATTCCCATTTCAATTCAAAATAAGCAAGTTTCCTTTAAAAAAAAAAAAACAAAGCAGACCACAAATGAATCAGACAACAAAACCCTCTGCCCCAGGCAACTGGAGGGTCTGGTAGTATTTTGTCCTGATAGTCTGAGCTGTATAGCCTGTGTCGCTTGGGAACTCCACATCGTCGTTCATCGAACCAATGAAACTCCATTCCCAGACACCGAAGGGAATGAAATTCTCCCGGTTCATCAGAGTAACTCTGCTTGATGTCTTTGATCACCCATTTACCCTGTACCAAGGTTCACAAAGGGCAAAAAGCCTCCAAAGGTGGAGGCTCGTGGAGCACCCTTCTCTCCCTCCTTCTACCCTCTGTTACGAGCTCCTACCTTGGGCAGTTTATGGCGGGGCTGTTTTCTTCTTTTGGAACCGTACACATGAGGTGCACGGGCTCCTTGTTCCACCACGCTGCGCTAGGACGCAATGCAAAACTTGAAGTTGTCTAAACCAGGACCTCAGCATTCCTGCTGTAAGTGAGGTCGCTATGAGGTCCGATCGCTCCAGCTGAAAGGACTGCGTTCATGATGCCTACGTTCATGATACCTGCCTATGCCCAGCATCAGAACAAGCAGCGTTTTGCAATCAAATTAACAGGTAAGGGTGTGGGACGGGGTGGGGTGGCCTGGGGTATTGCTTTCTTTTTTTTGCTGTTCACCTGATGCTGAGATGGTTCTTAAAGCTTGGGAAGTGCTGGAGAGGGGAAAGGGAAGATCGTCTGAAGGAAGTCTGAACAGTGGATTTTTTAAATATATTTTTTATGGGATTTTTCCCCGTAGATGTTAATTTGATTAAGGTTAAATTATGCTTGGAGCTGTAGCAGACTGGCCAGCAGATTGATTTTCTCCTCCCTCCATCCCTAGCAAGTATAAATTCAGTGTGCAAAGCTTGCACTCCGTCGGTTGCTCCAGTAGTGAACCGAACTGTTTATAATGTGAAATGCGCTCACACGGATGGAAGATGTCAGGGGTCGTAAGTTTTCATTGGATGCCATAGAGCTTAATTTTACAGATTTTTGTAGCGAAAGGTATGTTTTATTTTCAATGTGCTGTTTATTTGTCATTTGTTTATCTTTTTAAAATGTCTAACACCTATTTGTCTACCAATACAAAAGTGTATTGTCATGTTTAATAGGCTGCCTTAACATCAAATTTCCTCTGTGGTCATCAGGATTGCAGCCAAGACTTTAACATCCATTTACTTTCTTAATATTCTTATATTGCAGGGTGAAAATTACTTACATATGAACTGAAAACTCTGTTAACTCATCCTTATCCTTAAAAATCAGACTATTCTGTTTTTAATATAACTGAATTCTGAACAAAGTGAAGTTATTCCCACAAATGTAACTGTTATCCCTGCACGTACAGAAGACAGATATTTTTGTTAGTGTGTACACCCACAGAAGTGCTGAAATGGAATTTACAATCTTGTTCACTACATAGTATCCTGTAACCGAGGAAGAACCAAAAACATGAAGTAAATGCAAGGTGTGTGATCACACATATATTACCAGTTTATCTGTACTCAGATAATGATTTGTGAAAATGCTGGTAGGTAATTTTTGCATAAATCATTCATTTTTCATAGAACCGCAGACAAAGATAGCAACACTGGACACTCAGACACTCCGTTCTGTATTTCATATGCAGGTATCATTGAGCAGAGGAAGGTGGTCCGATTATGGTGATTTATTTATTTGCTTATCACTGCGATCCACAAACCAAAGGCTACTGTTTGCTCCCAGTTATATGTTCAAAAATACTTTTGTAAAATTTAACACTGCATTTTTAGTGAGGTGTTTTATTCCCTCATGGGAGTCTTTGTATAACCAGTTTTCACAGCAAAACAGTTAATTGGACATTACCATAACCCCAGCTGCAGCACGGGGCTCAGAACACCTGAAAACGAGGACCAGGAAATATTTCTCTGTTTGTCTGCAGAGAAATAAAACCTCATTACCTTCACTTCATGGGTCACGTTGCCAGCTTTACAATGTGGGATAGGACATTTCCTCCCACTAATTATTTTCATAATGCATTAAAGAAGGACTGCAGATTTGATACTTTTTCTCTCATACGTTTCAGTGTTAAGATGGCAGAATAACCATGGGAGACTGGAATTTCCTTGGAGGCATTTTAGAGGAGGTCCACATTCATTCCACCATTATTGGGAAGATTTGGCTCACTATCCTCTTTGTATTTCGAATGCTTGTCCTCGGAGTGGCAACTGAGGATGTCTGGAATGATGAACAGTCAGAATTTATCTGCAACACCGAGCAACCCGGCTGTAGAAACGTGTGCTATGATGAGGCCTTCCCTATCTCCCTCATAAGGTACTGGGTCTTGCAGGTTATCTTTGTGTCTTCCCCTTCCTTGGTGTACATGGGTCATGCCTTATACAGACTAAGAGCCTTAGAGAAAGAGAGACAAAGGAAGAAAGCTCAGGTGAGAGTGGAGCTTGAAAGCACTGAATTAGAAATGACCGAATATCGGAAAAGGCTGGAGAGAGAACTCCGGCAACTGGATCAAAGGAAGCTGAACAAAGCACCCCTGCGAGGCTCTTTGCTCTGCACTTACGTGATACATATTTTCACTAGGTCTGCAGTGGAAGTCGGTTTTATGATTGGCCAATATCTGCTTTATGGGTTTCGGCTGGATCCCCTTTACAAATGTCAGAGAGATCCATGTCCAAACGTCGTTGACTGCTTTGTATCAAGACCGACAGAAAAGACGGTGTTCATATTATTCATGCAATCGATAGCGACTGTGTCATTGGTTTTAAATGTCTTGGAAATTATCCACCTAGGATTACGAAAAATTAAAATGGGTCTTTGTGGGCAGGAGGACAACAAGGGTGGCCATGGCAATTTCTACATAAACAAATCTAAGAAATACTCTGTGATACCACGGTCTTCTTTGGGAATGCCTGCAACCCCTCCAAAAACTCTTCCTTCTGTACTTAGTGGTTATGCATTTTTAATGGAAAAGCAAACCGACACTGCCATCTACCCGGTTCTAAATTCTCCTCCCATGTTTCAGTCTCTTCAAAATAACCATACAGAAAATAGCAGCAACTACACCCATCACAATCAGGAAAATAAATTGCCGAGGAAAAGGCCAGCTACAAGTGCTTTAAATGATCAGAATCGAAATATTAGCACAAATAACGAGGGCTTGCCTAGCAGGCCTGAGACTGAAGCAAATAATTCTCAGAAAGAAGCTGATCAGAAACATTTCCTTGCTGGTACTCAGAACGCAGATACAGCTCCAAGTATGTGCTTGAGAAGCTTTGCTGAAATGCCGTCACAACCATCACTGCAACCTTGCACTTTTCCCGCTGCCAGCTTCAGAAGGCAGCAAGGAATCATTTCCTCCTGGAACTGCTCCGCAGCCGTCGAGAGTGCTGGCTCTTCCACGAATTCCCTCACAAAGAGCAGCAGCAGAAGACAAAGTGGTCTCAGTGCAAACCAAGGGCAGCCACCTTCCAAAACCGACGCCAGAAATCGCAGCCGCCCAGACACTCCCGACTCCGTTGGGGAGGTGAGCTCCGGCTCTCGCCAGAGCAGGGGCTGCGGCAGCCCCCAGCTGCTCCCCGTGTCCGGGCGCCCGTCCCTGTCCAGCAGTGCTGGCAGCCGGCGTGCCCCCACCGACCTGCGCATATAGCGCGAGCGCGCCGGTGAATCACGCTACCCGGTGCCGGGGTAGTGACTGGAAGTTGTGATATACGAGCTTTTTATAAGAGTAGCCGCCTCGTTTGACTTCCACCATCTGTTTCACAGAAGTGAAAATAGAAGTTGTGTAGCCCTTTGCTTATTAGCTAAGTAACTTTTAAACAGTCTGCTTCTTGGCAATGAAAGGATGGCTTGAAGCTCAGTGCCAAACTTGTACGTTAACACCCCAGACAAGAAGGAAAACGTACATCATATAAACCCATGCATTAGGAAGTCAGGACTAAAATTACAGCTGTACCTAAACAGATAAAAGTAGAAGACAAAATTACAGTCTAAAAATGTATTTTACAAAGACCAGTAAATGAAATTAGGCTAAAGAAAGCACTAGAACACCTGAGAAACATGAATTATCAATAAATAACTTCATTCTTAATCTAAGAATTCACATAGTTGATAGCTCTTTGGAAGAAGAATGTCAAGTATATTCTGCTGTTTGAACTATTAAATACAAAAATAACAAAACATTGGATAAATGTTTCATTTATTCTGACTCCACAGTACGTATGTTTTCAGTGTATCACTGCTGACTTCTTCAGCAGAGACATGGGTGATTCTCCCCTTTTGTGTCACAGCGCACAGACACGACGCTGTGACTAGGCCCAGGCTTGGCAACCTCCCCAGGCGACGGGCCTCCCCAGTCGTTTTGGTGTCAGTAATACTCTTTTTGGTGTCAGGAATATACTTTTTGATGTTGGCAACACTTTTTGGATGTCAGCAGGAATCTTTTTGACATTGGTAACCAATTTTTTGCTGTCAGTAACACTCCTTTTGATGTCACTAACACTCTTGTTGACGTCACAGTGCGCAGACACAATGCCGGGACTAGGCCGAGGCCCCACAGCCTCCCCAGGCCACACGCCTCCCCAGTCTTTTGACATTTGTAACCCTCATTTTGTTGTCAGTAATGCTTTTTGTGACATCACTAACACCTTTTTTTTATGTTGGTAGCACTCTTTCTGATATCACAGCGCACAGACACAACACTGGGACTAGGTGGAGGCCCAACAGCCTCCCCAGGCCGCAGGCCTCCCCAGTCTTTTGACATTTGTAACCCTCATTTTGATGTAACGCTCTTTGTGACGTCATTAACACTCTTTTTTATGTCAGTAACACTCTTTCTGACATCACAGTGCACAGACACAACACTGGGACTATGCCCGACAGCCTCCGCGAGCCGCAGTCCTCCTGTGTCATTTTGACACCAGTAGCCCTCACTTTGACATCACCAACGCTCCTTTTGACGCCACTAACACTCTGACGTCAGCAACCCTCATCTTGACGTCACAACGGCAGGCCGAGGCCCCACCCCCGGCCTGCCCAGGCCTCCCTGGGAGGCCGCCCCCCGGGGCGTGTCTCCCGGCCCCGTCGCCATGGCAGCGGCGGCCGCCCCGGGGCCGTAAAGGAGGCGGGCGCAGGCGCGCGGCCGGGCCGATGGCGCACTACAAGGTAGGGGCAGCGCGGACCGGCTCCGGCGGCGCCCCCCGGGGGCTGCCCGCGGACCGGGACCGGCCTCGGCACCGGCCTCGGCGGGGTGGGGGCCGGGCTCGGGCCCGTCCGTCCCGCCCCGCCGCGCTGACCGGCCGGCCGTCCTCCCGCAGGCCGCCGACTCGAAGCGGGAGCAGTTCCGCCGCTACCTGGAGAAGTCGGGGGTGCTGGACACGCTCACCAAGGGTACGGCGGCGGCGGGGGGGTGCTGGGGGGGCTGGGGGGGTGCGGGGTCCTGGGGGGTGCCCCAGCACTGCGGGGGGTGGGGGGGGTTGGGTGAGAGGGCTCTGCTCACAGGTAACCAGTGATCTGCCAGAGGGAACGGCCTCAAGGTGTGCAGGGGAGGTTCAGGCTGGAAATGAGGAGACATTTCTGCTTAGAAAGAGCGGTCAGGCGCTGGGACGGGTTGCCCAGGGAGGTGGTGGAGTCACCTGGGGGTGTTCAAGGAGAGGCTGAACGTGGTGCTTGGGGACAGGGTTAGTGGGGGGTGGTGGGGGTAGTTGGACCAGGTGAGCTTGGAGCCTTAATGATCCTGTGAGGGAAGTAACAGGAGGTGTGCCCCAGGACTGGTTAAAGGTCCCTTCCTGAGCAGGGCCTGGATCTTCTGAAGCTAGCCGGTAAGCTTTCATGGAACCGTTAGGGTTGGAAAAGCCCTCCAAGATCACCTGGTCCAACCGCCCCCCTACCACCAATGTCACCCACCGACCGGTGTCCCTAAGCACCATGTCCAACCTTTGTGGAAGTGACTCCGTATCAGAATGGGGAAAATACTTGTGCTACACTGAAGGATACTTTTTTTTTTTTTTTAATGGCTTCCTCTGACTTCTTCTGAAGTGTTCTCGAGAGCCTTCCGGCAGTGTGTTAATATTGCTGCTCGACAGCGCACGCTGTTTGAAGGGTGATCAGCAGATCCGTGATGTGAGGGAATGGGTTTCATGCTGAGGCTCCCAGCCGGGTGTGTGGGTGCTGTTTGGCTTCCTGTAGGTGTGTTTGTACTATCGCAGTTCGAAGCACTCTGAGATAGCAAAACAGCTCTTCCAAGCACTGTGACGTCTTGATTTCACTTCTAACTTAGGTGCTCAGTGTAAAACCTGTGCAGTTCGGGCACCTGAAAGTGGGAGAGGGGCATCTAAGTTACCTGCAAACAGTGCTTGGGAAGGATTTGTGGAACCAAACATCTACAGATCTGTGCGTGCGCCCCTGTGGGCGGGTGGGGTGGTTGTATTTGGGAACTTTCTGTCTGCTCATGGGGCTGGGTGCCCCAGATACAGGACTAGCGTATTTATGGCTAGTGTTATTTAAGCTGTTGGGGTACTGCTGCTTGTGCTGAGCCCTCTGGCACTCTGTTGCCCACAGGAGCTTCAGTCCACGAAGGTTTTCAGTGAAGTGAGGAATTTAATCACCTACTCTGACAGTAGCCTTTTAGTTCTGTACCTGTTTGATGGAGGCTTGCTTTTATGCTGAAGGTTACAGACGTGCTGCTATACTAGTTCTATACTATCCCCTAACTAGTCAGTGACTGGTTAGGGGATCAAAAACCCCCTTCTGTCTAGCTGTTACCCTGTGGGATGCTCTGTTCTCTCCTGTACAGCTCTACTCTTAACAACAAAGGATGTAGGTGAGAACCTTGTTAAACAGAAGAATGTGCTATAAACGTGGCATGCAACACTTAGGCCTTCTGACTGTTGGTATGAGTGTTAAAAGTAAAGAGTTGCATGAACTTTTTGAAACTGTCGAATGTTTTCTGTTTGCAGTGTTGGTAGCCTTATATGAAGAGCCAGAGAAACCAAATAGTGCACTGGAGTATCCTTTTCCTCTTCCGTGGAGTGCTTCTGGGGACTTGCCACGCAGGGTCAGTGCTGTTTCTCACTTGCAGGTGAACTGGAGAGACTTAATCAGAGTGCTTAAACTCAGAAAATACTTTCTGTGGATGATTTTAGTTACTATTAGCAGTCTTACAGGTGGCTCTTGATCCACTAAGACAATATATAATAGACAATTGGAAATTCCTCTGGTGCTAAACTGCTTCCAACAACCTTAAGGCAGCTGGCATTTTCCAGCGCTTCTGGCTGCAATTTATCACCACAGCATTTGGTAATATTCACAGGCATGTATCAGATGATTCTTGGCTGAAAACTTGTCAGAGAGCTGACCAAGTCTGGCAGGACGCAAGAGAATCGTGCTCATCGGTGTGTCAGCTTTTATGAAATTAAGTGACAGGTACTACAAGATGTTGTAGACCTGCGGTGTTAGATTTGATCACTGTATCTGTGGCTTCTGAAGTCTGCTGCTTCATGCTGCCCCTTCTTCTGGTATTATTTGAGTACAAGAAGGCAAATGAAGTTAAAGGCTTTGTTTCTTGCTGTTTGTAGGCAGCCTACCTTTTTCCTTTTTCTTTCTTAATGTTTGAAACACAAGTTGAAAAGCTTCAGAGGGAAGAAAAGGTTGGTGTAACACAGTGTGAGAATCTCATGCACTTATGCCATTTCTTTGTGTGATATACCAATGAACTTGAAAGGCTTTCATATTTTTGTAACTTTATCCCATAGGATGAAAAGCGCTGTAGTAATCCAAGTGGCTCAATGCAATTTTGGTCACGTTTATTGCATCACTAACTTTTAATTAAGTGTTAAAATTAAAACAGCTCTGCTGTCTACCTGAAGAAGTACTTAACATCCAAATACCAGCTTTCTGAAGCATCATTTGGGAGCTTCAGCTCCTGAGAATCCAGAAATAGAGGCGCTTCGCCTGGAAGTGGCAGAGATGAAAGAAAAATACGAAGCTGTGTTGGAAGAAAATAAGAAACTGAAAACCAAGGTAAAAATCTGTCTAGTATTCTGAAGTGCTTCTGCGTTTCACAAGAAGATACTTTGTTTACAGTACAGCTCACTTTCACTTGAATAACTGATAAATGTTGTTAACATTGGTTAGCCTTGGGGCTGAGGAATGCCAGCTCATTCCTGGTGGACTTCTATGTAGTATATTTGTTTTTTGATGGGAGACTTACATTCTACAATGTAGCTTTACTACCTAGAGAATTTATTTTCTAAAAAAATATATGTATGAGGGCTAATTCTGCATCATCACTCAGTCCTAGCTGGGTGTTTTTAAGTTACTTGATACGATGTAGCTTATGCTTCCACAGGAGCTTTGAAAAAGGGGGTGGTGGTGGGAAGGTAGTACATCTGCGACAGAGGCTTTTGAAGGGCTAGCTGAAGGAGGAAAACTGTGTATTCGTTTTTGTATCCTGGTACAGATTTATACACAGCAGGATTTTACCAGTGGAGGTCACTCTTAGCACGTTGAACATTAACTTGCCCTTTAGCTAAACCAGCTCAGGTTCTGCTGTGCCTGCAAGGCTCCGGAGCGCTGGTGAATGCAGGGCTGTTTAAGGGGTCCCTAGGCCCTCTAAAAGAGCTCAGAGATGTGAACAGCTTCCCTTTATCAGAGGGTAACGGCTGTAAAGTGAACAAGAAGTCTCAAAGTAAAACTTTGAGAATCTTAATGAGCTAGTGTCACGGCTTTAAGCTCATGCCCCACTGGGGGCTTCCATGTGTCTGAAGGGGATGGCTCTTCTCCTACATGAACATCCCCATGTTTTGTCTTGTATCGGGAGCAACTACCCCTGCTTCCCTCCTGGGAGGAGGGATTCTTGGGTGTTACGCCCTCTTCTGGAGTGTCCTCTTGTTTGCCTAGCAGTCCTCCTTAGTACCTGCTGAGTCCTTGCAGCTGTACCTGTTCATGCTTGCTAGGAAATACAGCAGAGCACATCCTGCCCCCTCTTCCAGCAGTGGCATTGGACCAGCAGTCTGCTTGGTGTAGCTGAGCTGAAAATGCCACTCGTAAGTGGACGTGTGAAAGCAGAGGGAGCTGGGTCTCTCTTAAAGAGGTGTTGCTACAACTTGTTTCAGGAAAGCAAGCTTTCCATAAGCCAAGCCTTTTAGTTTACTCATACTTTGGCCTTCTTCATCTTCAAATGTTAATTTTCACTTTGTATTTTCTATTATTGTTTTTTTCTTTTGTTCCCTTATCTTCTACCGGCCATTCTGACACAGTAGAAGTTTTCTGGATGAACTCACACGGATGTTCTCAACAGGGAGAACTCTGTTAGCTTTATTTTCAGCATTCCTCTAGCATAAAATGCACCCCTCTAATTGTGCCTGAATTGGTAGCTGCAGTCATGCCTGAACAAGTGTTCTGCTGCTGTGCTGATCTGTGAGGAGCTGTTCTTTTCCTTAAGCTTACTGAATGCTGTGTATTTACGTGGGGCTGGGGGCAGAAATGCAACAGCTGGGTCCTTCACAGGAAAGAAAACTGACCTCAGGTTGCATACTGGCCATCTTGTGTGGTAAACTCTAGAAGAACATGCTAGAAATGCTGTTTTTGTGGTTCTTGTGAATGCCTTGGTGGCTGCTCTAAATCAGTGTTGCTACAAGGGACACGATGGTATTTTGGTTTGTGTTGATGTATTGATTCTTAACCTACTTCATGGTTTGCAGGATTAGGGGTAGAATCTTAAGTGAGGAAGCTGCACTGGCATATTTCAGACTTCATTTATCAGTCCTAGCACTCGAACTGTTTTTGAAGCTTGAGCTTTTATCTTACCGAGGCCAAGTAAACATCTTTGTTTTCCTTTGGAAATAACTTTCCAAGTAAAGGTCACACTTTTAGGCATGGCTGCCTAGGCCATGCTTTCTAGAACGAGTAATCAAAGCTAGAATGATTTCAGGAAGTGTTTAGATACTATTGCTATGAGAACAACTATTTTATTTAATCATATATCAGTACAAACTGAAACTTAGAAGGCACTGATCAATACCAGCTGCTGTTCCAGATTAATAGTACTTCATGAGACCTAGAACAAGAAATAGGGGGAAAAAATGAAAGTGTATTTGAAAAGCCCACTTCTTACAGCTGTGATTATACAACGCAGCAACTTGGTGCTCTGAAGGAAGGGTTATTTTGTTGCTTAACAAAACGGTCATGCATAACTGCCAGTGAGGGATTAAAATACAAAAAGTAAATGCAGCACTTCCAGAGCAGACTGTCTTTCACATTTCTTAATGTAGAAATTGTCTCTAAGATGTTGCAGCTAACTGAATTCCTCTCTTTAAATCCACAGCTGGCTCAGTATGAACCACCTGAAGAAGAGAAGCGTGATGAATAACAGTAGTTTTTCCTTTAATGCCTTGATTTAATAAAGGGCTTCCTGAGAACTGCAGTCCTGACTCTTCTGTGTGAGCTCTGCACATCTATTTAGGTACCCGATCATCTGAAATTAGTGTTTTGAGTGTGGTTTTTGTGCAGCTGCACCAGCAACTGATGAATTTAGACATGCTTGCCAATCTACTTGCTTTCTGTGCTGAAGACAAGGTTACTGATAATCTTAACTTGTAGAGAAATGTGCCTGCCAACTTGGTGTAAGTTGCAGATCGTGGCCAGTGATCCTGTTAACCTGCTGATCTCCTGGTATTCTCTCAGCTGGGAGGAGGGAGGGACCAGCTATAAAAGCAAGACCCCCAAAGCATGTTTCAGGCTGGTACTGGGCACTGCAGTTAGGCTTCTGCTGAAGCTGGTGTAGGGCAACTGTCTGCTCAAAGTGGCATGAGGAATGGGTATAGCTCAGTGAGGGACACAGCACGCTGCTGGAGCTGCAGTACCACCTGCATCATTTCACAGTGCTTCTGAAATGGAAAGTTGTTCTTTACAGAAAAGATGCATTTCAGAGAGCATCATTCTTTCCAATCCTAAAACCTAGGTACCTTAAAGGCAACTGTTGGCAGGAAAAAAGGGAGGAGATGGGACAGAAGTGCAGTAGCTGTTTATGTACAAGATCTACTGGCTAGAAGAATAAGTTATTTGTTTCTAGGATGGGCAGCTGGTCTTAGAGGTGTGGTGAGATAGAGCAGAACTGCTGAAGTCAGTGTGCAAATAGAAATCAGGTGCTAATGGATGTAACAGCTTCTTACCTTGCTGCTGTACCTCTTCTTGACCTAGAGAGAACAGAAGAGAGCGAAATGAGCGGGTAATGGTGTTAACTCTTAACAACAACAACAAAATAAATCCCAAACCCAATGCCCTGCTTCCCTCTCACCTGTGTTGCAGAAGGTAAGTCAGGATGTGTATGCCGCATTAAGTTGCGGCCTGGGGAGGGACAGGGAGTGGTGATGCTGTAGGAAACGCGGTGCAGCTGAACATGTGCTGTAAGGTGGTGCTGCTGCTCAGAGCATGCCTTGACCTGGGAGCAGCAGGCAGGTCAGGTGTTGGGCTGAGACAGTTGCAGGGCTAGAAGGCATGAGCTGGGAGGTAATAGTGTGCACTTACACTGGTCACTTGTCACCTGTCCTCGGGTTTCATCTGAAAACGTACGCAGGGGAGCCTGGTTGTGTGAGCCTTAAACGGGGTGGGACAGAATGGCAGCCCCGCAGCACAGCTTCACGCGAGGACCGAGCCGGGCGGCTGCTGCGGGGGAACATTAACGAATAGTTAAGGAGCAGGGTGAGAAAGGGACCGGGCAGGGCGAGCCCCGCTCCCGGGGCGGCCGCTGGGGCCGAGCGCTGCGGGGCGCGGCGCAGCAGGGAGCCGGCCCGTGGCCACGCCCCCAGCCCGTAGCCACGCCCACCCCATTCCCTACCCTGGCACGGAGCCACGCCCACCCCATTCACTACGACCCTGCCCATAGCCACGCCCCCACATATAGCCCCGCCCCTCGGCACGCCTCCCACCGCTCGCCCCCTCCCCTGGCCCCGCCCCTCCCGCTCACGTGCAGCCGCGCCGTCAGGTGACTCGGGTCTTGTGCCCGGAGCCACCCTACCTTGCTGCCGCCGTCAGCCAATGGGCGGCGAGGAGCTGACCGCGCAGCCAATGGGCGCGGGGCCGGGCGGCGTTGGGTTGGCGCGGCAGGCGGAGGCCCGGCGGGGCGCAGGGCGGGGGCGGCCATGGCGCTGCAGTTCGGCGGCGCGGGCGCGGCGGGCGCGGCGGAGGAGCCGGCCCTGGTCGGGGGCAGTTTCGGGGCGGCGGACGCGTTCCCCAAGGACTTCGGCTACGGGGAGGAGGAAGAGGAGGCGGAGCTGGACGGCGGCCCGGGCTCCGGAGGCCCTGGCGGCGGCGGCGGAGCGGGAGGGCCCGGCGGAGGGGCGGGCGGGGCGGACTCCAAGCCGCGGATCCTGCTGATGGGGCTGCGGCGCAGCGGGAAGTCCTCCATCCAGAAGGTGAGCGCTGTGCCCCGCCGTTCCTCCGCACCGGCTCCGGTGAGGGCAGTCCCGGGGGAGGCCGCCCCCGGCGAGGAGAAGCCGCCCCGGGCGAGCTGCTCCCCGGCCGAGATGTCCCCCCCCGGTGGTAGCCCCCGCAGGGCAGCCGGCCCCGGGTCCGCCGCCTTGCCGAGGCGCTGCCGGAGCGCAGCGGGAGCAGCCCCGGCCCCGCCGCCGGTTCCCGCAGGGGCAGAGGCTCCGCTCCCCTCCCTGCTGAAGGCCGCGGCGAGGTGCTGGGCGAGGAGGAAGTGGTGCTGGGCGCCGCGCGGAGCCGCCGGTGGTTGGTAGTGAAACAACGAGAACCTGAGCGGGCTGAGGGGAAGTGGGGCGGCGGGTCCGTGTTCTGCAGCCCGAGGGTTTTTGGTTGCAGTCGCTGCTAAGAGGTTCTGGGGTGCTGTTCTGGGTAGGGGCTGTGGGTGAAGCACAGGGGTTGTCAGCCCAGAGGAAGCGGGTCTCCGGTTTCCCCGTAATGCAAACGTGGAACCCTTTGGGGCTTTCTGTGAAACTTTTATGCAGAGAGACCTTTTCTGGGCGTTGCACTGTAGGAGGAAGGAATCTGCTGCTTGTAGCTGTGCCGTGCATGCTGTGTGGTAATCCCCAGGCAGTGCTGCGCCACTGGGTCCTGAACTGCAGTCTGGGACTCCTGTCTTCACCACAGACTTGTTCCTTTCCTTAGGCAGGGTTTACAAATCGTACTGGAGCTGTCAGAAAATGTTTACTTTGTGTTCTGAACCACGGCTGCAGATGGGGCTGTTGCCGCCTTTCAGGCTCTCCAGTCACCTGTCAGTACCTGGGCCCGTTGCCCCCCCCCCGTGTGTGTGCAGATGTGATTGCACTGAAAGGTTTCTTCTGGGTCTCTGGGCACGGGAATGCCAGTCCTCACAGACTTATTGGAGATCTTAGTGTTATCCACAGCTGGGAGTTGTGAAACCTGAAAGCTAGAGGGAACCAGTAACCCCAAACTGTGGCTGGATTTGAAGACTTTGCAAGTCACTGCATAGATGCAGCCTTTCTTTTTCTTCTAAGCAAAGCTGGCAGCGTCAGCTATGTCAGCTACAGGCTGCTTTGGGAAAGGGGATGATGACGTTGCTTCTCTGAGACTCATCTGCTTTAAACTTAATTCATTAATTCCTGCTCCGTGTGAGAGATGCTGAGTTCCGAAGGAGTGTTGATTTCCAGGATGCTTTAGAACTGTTCTTTAGACCCTGAGGAATGTCTAGTCCTCGCAGTAAGGCCACTACCTACCTAGAACTGTTCTCACTTCTCCATACCAGTGTCCTGCTGTATAAAACCTCGTTCAGACCCTGGCTTCCTCAAATGTTTGCCTTGAGGAAGTGCATTTCTTTCCCCTTATTTTTAAAAAGCTGACATGCTACCTCGAACCTCACCGTGCAGCCATTAGCTGTGCTGGAGCTGTTTGTCTTGCAGTTTGACAGCAAGTGTTGCATTCAGTCTTTTTAATGGTTGACTTTTATAACGGTGGGAAACATTTAGAAGAAGAAAATTGAAACATTTCATTTTGCAGCCCTAGCGTTCAACCACCTTACCGCTTGTAGTAACTTTTGTGACAGGCAGTCCATTTGCTGTTGAAGCTGACTGCTTTTGTTACAGACTGCTTGGCTGCGGGCTTACATGTTACTGCTTGTTCAGGAAAGGGCTAAAATCCCAGCGGAGCTTTTTGAGTCCTAGCAATAACCGTGTCTTTCATCGCTCAGCTTAAGCTGGTTACCAACTGGGATGACAGTTTGATAGTTTTCAGCATTCCTTTAGGGTCCTTGGAAGGAGAGGGTCAGCAAAGATAAATGAGTTGCTACCAGAAGGTGGGAACTACCTGGCAGTTCAGGCCCCTAAAACAGAGATGTATTTCTGTACGCTTACATTGTAGTTTAGGAGCGGTCTGATTCTGTTGCACTCTAACTGCTTTTAGTCTGGTGTTGGGCATTTTGTAGCGGAATTTCTTAGACTGACAAAGAACAGTTCTTGAAAGCTTGCGGTTAATTCACACGGTGGCTTTATACCCCATGCTATGTGGCTAATACAGCAACATTTCAAGATACTGTGTTGGACTTGCGAGGAAGAAAGAGTAACTGGGATGCCCGTGTCTTTAGGCAGTATCTCTATTAGGCTCGTAAAAATATTTAGCTGAATTGAGTTGCTTGGCTCTGTCTAACAGCAGGTTATTTGCTTAGCTGATGAACCAAGCTGTCTGTGCACCGAGAGGGAAAACTCAAGTTCCTGTAGGAAAAGCCACGCACTTTAGAGCGGATAAACCTATTTGTAAGATTCAAGGCACAGAACCTTTGACAATCTCTTCTACTGAGGCCAAGTCAAGGCTATTATCTGTGTTCTTTTAACAGGTGGTGTTTCACAAAATGTCTCCCAACGAGACCCTGTTCTTGGAAAGCACCAACAAGATCTATAAGGATGATATTTCCAACAGTTCGTTTGTGAATTTCCAGATCTGGGATTTTCCTGGACAGATGGACTTTTTTGATCCAACGTTTGATTATGAGATGATCTTCAGAGGAACAGGTGCTCTAATATATGTTATTGATGCTCAGGTAACTTCTTAACGATTCTTAGTGACTTGTATTTTACTTTGTGAGAGGAACAATCGGGAATCTAATAATCTGTATTTTTAAATAAGGTTGTGAAACATTACTTACGTATGAAAGGCTGTGTTGGCAATCTCACTTCCTGGTGTGTGATTTTTAGTTTTGTGAACTGATCATGTGGAACATACAGCCCCAGTGGAGGCGGTGGAAGGGGGCAGGTACTCTGAAGTACGTTTCTGCACTTGTGGGAATCTGATGTGCTAAATGGTCTGAATGATCCGGTTATCCCCTTCCTGTGCTGTTGAATCCTATGGAGTTCATTTAATAACAGCATGCTTCTGACCTCAATGTCAAGGTACTGGTTCTATTGGGTATCTGTTAGCTTCTAATGGACTTAAGAATCGCGCCATTGGAGAGTACCTGGTTATTGGGACCGTTTTGGAGATTACTGCTGCATTTTGCTGGAGTTGAAGTGTAACCTGCCTTTTGCTATGAAACCTGGCTTTGTATAATTGCGCCTTGCATAGCTAATGAAACAGTCTAAGCCACTTGGATTCCTGAATCTCCAAGGTATTCTCTTCTCCCAAACTTCTGTTTCATCACAGAAGTGAAATGAAGTTCTTGTACTGAAAGGAGTTATTGAAGATAAAGGCTGTTCATTCATTCCTGCCAAAACTTATTTACAGGATGACTATATGGAAGCTTTAACAAGACTCCACATCACAGTTTCAAAAGCCTACAAGGTCAACCCTGAAATGAACTTTGAAGTTTTTATTCATAAAGTTGATGGTTTATCGGATGACCATAAAATAGAAACTCAGCGGGACATTCATCAGAGGGCTAACGATGACCTTACAGATGCGGGGCTTGAAAAACTTCACCTTAGGTGAGTTACGTGTTCTGGCATATGTGATTCTGCTGTTGCTGATATGCCTACAGACAATGGGGTTTTAGATGTGATAGTGGACTGGAGCAAGGTCTCGTTAGTTTCTTAAAATTATAAAACACACTGCTGAATTTTTGGCCAAGTGTCAGCTAGCTACCTGACTAAAACAAGGCAGGCTAGCGTATCATTTTCCAATCAACAGACTTATTCATAAGCTTGCTGATAATTCAAGATCCTCTTGCAGAGCTTTCATTCAGCGTAACAGGCCGGATTTGTACAAGTGGCCTGGAGAGGCAGGGGATGGAGGACAGAAGAAGCTGTGTTCTAATACAGTCTAGCACTGGCTTTTCAGTATGACTGGTGTAAAAGCTTGGTCTCTTTCTTGATACTTGGCCTGCTTTTTAAGGAATCTTTTACTGACACCTTAAAAACAAGCTATCTTTTTTTCTGTATTTACTATTTTAATTCTCATGGAGCCTTTAATTATGTCCAGTCTCTCAGTGTTAGTGCGACAAAATGGAAAGCCAGGAACAGGACTCGATGAAACCTAGTTAGACATTTAACTCCTTCGCATTGAGTATTCTTGTAGGCTCAGTGTGTTGTGAAAGCAAATTCATTTTTTTGCTCTGTTCTCCCATCTCCTGTGGAAGCCTGCATCGTGTTTACTCTAGTCTCAGAAATGATGTTCTTGATGGAGCAGCCGAAGATATTTGTGATATAGCATCCCAGTTCAATTACCAGCCTTGAATGTTAGAGAATAAAGCTGTAACATTTGTATTGTGATTCTAGTAGACTCATGAATCTGTTCTTTTTTCCTTTTCTCTTCCCTCCTCACCTCAGCTTTTATTTGACCAGTATCTATGACCATTCAATATTTGAAGCCTTCAGTAAAGTGGTTCAGAAGCTCATTCCGCAACTGCCAACACTGGAAAATCTACTAAATATCTTTATATCAGTAAGTGTTAATTGAACACAAGTGTAAGTGGAATATGTGGGACAATAAAGCAAGTCCTGCTAAGGGACACTGGCCTTGGGAGATTCGGGTGGCTCTCAGCATTGCTGTACTCATCCTAATAGTCTGCATTAGAAGTTCTGTAGCAGAGCTAAACTGTACTGCTCTGTACTTCATCCAGGTTTCTCAAAATACTGGCAAAGCATAGTTTGGCTTGTAACTGCTGATAAGGAAGGCTTCTGCCAGCATGGTATGCCAATTAGTCTGTCAAGGCGCTTAGTAGTGTAATGGAGCTGTGCTGGCAAGATGCTTTTTTCATACGAACTTCGCCTTAAACCAAACTGTCGATTTCATGTGGCCTGCAGGACCTTTGCCCTTGTTTTAGTGTTGGTGTTTTTTACAGAATTTGTGACGTAGAATTTTGTGCTGTATACTTTAAATCAAATGAGATACCAACATAGGGACGAGGCTGAAGTAGCCTGTCTTTCATTGAAGTTATGTCTGAGACTGTTGTAGGCATGCGGACAACATGGAAAATTACAGTTGTGATTGAGAGGAGCTGTGTGGGTCAGGTGCATCACCCCATGCTGCTGTTTGATGCCGGCTTCCCGTTGGCAGAGGACTGTAATGACCTGGCCCAGTGGATAATGGGCATGTTCATGCTCGTGCTGCTCAGTGCCGTGAGAGTACAGCGTGGCCCTGATGTTTAAAGGATAGGTCAGATCTTTTCAGCACGCTGCCTTGGGTACTCACACAGGCTAGGAGAAAGCAATAATGAATGCTCCTGGTGCATAAACAGAATTTAAGCTTTGCCAGAAATCCATGGTGTATGTGTGGTTAACTCGCTTAACAGCAGAAGGCTTCTGAACTTAGGAGCACGTGAACTTTGCTGAAGTGCTCAAAGTTACGTATGGGATGGTACAATTGGCTGGGTGCTCTTCCGTCATCCTAACCACCATGATATGGTATTCTTCATGGAGTCAAAAGTTTAGAAGTTGACTTTATTGGCTCTGCATGTCAGTCTACATGGCAACTGCATCACACAGTCACTGAACTGCCAAGATACTACAAGTGTGTGCTGACACACTTTGCTGCTATGAAGCAGCTCATCTCTGAACCTGGTTTATCAGGTGAACATGCAGCTCTTCTGGTGTTAACAGAACCACAGAAGGTGAAAAATGCTGAACTTGGATTCTGGTAGCATAGTAAAATACAGTTTATTATTTACTAGATTGTAATTAGAGCTAAAAAGAATTCTAACCAAGTCCCAAGCTTTACATTTTGTCAACTAGAAGGTGATACTGGTATCTACTACAGCTACAAGGATATTGTATTTATAAACTATATGCTGTAAGTCTTGATTCTGTTCTAAGCCTCTAAATTAGTTGTTTAAAACATTTTCTGATATTAAGAATGTGAAAGTGTATGAATTCTATTTGAGGTTTTAAAAATGCAGTTATTTTAAAAACTCACCCAAGTTCTTTCTCTTTCTGAAGAATTCAGGCATTGAAAAAGCTTTTCTCTTCGATGTAGTCAGCAAAATCTACATCGCAACAGACAGTTCCCCCGTGGACATGCAGTCATATGAGTTGTGCTGTGACATGATTGATGTAGTGATAGATGTTTCCTGTATATATGGGTAAGTGCTGAATACTCTTAGGAAAAAAATCCTTAAAAGTTGTAGAATAGGTTGCAAACTATGCAAATGGTGTTGGCTTCATCATCTTGCAAGATGCTATTAGTTGATCTATAGAGCATATTGGTTCTGTAAGTAACTAGAATAATATAACAGACGATTTGGCAGCTGGATCAAGTTAATTGTAATTGTTTTTGTCTCTCCACTCATGTCTGTAGAAAGCCATTTGACATTTCGAAAAGGCAAGGGTTCAATATAAAATACGAATGCTGCTGTCTTGTTTGGCATGGTATGTTAGTATGCAGATATGTTAGTACCTGCAACAACTGGGGTCAATAGCATACTGTAGCTCCGAAGTGTAACTTGCAAGTCACGTTGCTATTGGCCTTGCTATCTCAACAGAATAGCTTTTGCCAACTTTCAATTTGGCTCTGGTTCCTCAGCTTTGCTAGCTCTCTTTGATGGATGCTTATAGCACTTGTTTCTCCTGGTTTGTGGCAGAATTATAGTTCAAAACACCTTTTTTTTGAAGTGGCTCTAGAGATGCGGTAACTTATTTTAGAGGTGTGGTTGTAACCTGAAAAATACAGTGCTGCCAACAAATACGGCAGTGTTTAATGGTCTCTCTCTTGATGGGTCGGCCCCAGGGCTGTACAACCTTTTGTCTTTTTGCAGAAGTAGCTCTACAATACTGCTATTGCTTCTACAGTAACCTAAGGAACACTAATAATTTGTCCTAGTCTTTTCTTAAAAACCCATGCTGTTTTAGCTTAACACCAAAACGTGTCCCCTGTGTCACAGGTGTTAGGCATTTGTCATGAAGTTACTTATGCGTGCCTTACTAAACTATGCCTTGGGTTAACTCATTCTTTCTTAGGTTAAAAGAAGATGGTACTGGAAGTGCTTATGATAAGGAGTCAATGGCAATTATCAAGCTCAATAACACAACGGTCTTGTACTTAAAGGAAGTAACAAAGTTTTTGGCATTAGTTTGCATTCTTAGAGAAGAAAGTTTTGAGCGCAAAGGTAAGAGCCTTCCCTGTTTGGCTTTTGTCTGATGATTTTTACCAACTATAAAATATTAGCATGGCCTTACAAGTCACCCTAATTTTATAAAATTAAATTTATTTAATTTCTTCTGGGAGTAATTTTCTCCCTTCATGGAGCTAAAATGGTCTTATTTTTATTCTTGTGAATCATTGCTTTAATGCTGTCCTCCTGTTGAAATGACTCGTGTAGCTAATGAGGCCTGTGTCATTACCATCTGCTGTAGTGCAGTCATCTGAATGGAGTAATGCTTATTTGTTCTGCTTGATAGGCTGCTGTGTTGTGATAGCCATATTCTCATTTCTTCATCCTCTATTTCTTGTGTTGCACTACTGCGACCTTTTTAACATAGGACGGAAGAAATTAGCAGTGGTAGGCTAGTACAGTACGTGGTAGGAACTTAGAGCAAAGGGTTTAATGTGTTGCAAGTTTAACCAACTATACAGTTGCTTGGACCAGTAGCAGACAATCGGTATGAGTGGTCTTGCATGTATTATGGGGTAGAAATGAAAGCATAAACCCTAATTTCAAAGTACTTGACTTAAATAGTGATGGTGTTTACCTTAGCATTTACAGACTGTTCAAAAGAAGAAAAGCAGGTATGTTTTAATAACTGTACTGTGTTTAGAATCATTCAGGTTAGAAAAGACCTCTAAGATCCTCCAGTGGAATCTTTAATTTTTAACCTAGTACTGACTCCAGTTTTACTTGATCTCAAAAGTTTTACCACAGTTAGGATATACATCGGTGACACCATCAAAGTGCAAGATAATGTTGAATGTTATCTGCTCTTTAATTATGAATTTACACTTTGTGTTCCAAATGAGTACCTTGTTTCTAAAAAGAGACAGTCTAAACAAATGTTGGCACTAGAGTAAAAACTTAACTGTTAAATCTTCTCGATCCATATTCATGCTGAATCAAGTAACAAAATAGCTGTGTGTTAAATGAAACATACTGATTTTGAAGGTCCGACTTACATACGTGTGGCAAGCTGAGCACAGTTTTTCCTTTCCCCGCCTCTCCTTCTTGACAGGTCTGATAGACTACAATTTCCATTGCTTCCGCAAAGCCATTCATGAGGTCTTTGAAGTAGGTGTTGCCTCCCACAGAATCTGCAACCATCAAGCAAGCACCTCGAATATGAAAGCAGTGACTCACAATGGCACGCCTAGGAATGCAGTCTAGAGGGAAACTAAAGACATTGGATAGACTTGTCAGCTCTTCAGTCCAAAGATTTGTGGAACAAGAGAAGAGTAGTCTGAAAGCCTGAAGTATGTTTCACAGGAGAAGAGCGGCGCTAACTGTGGCACAGCAGCTTGTAACTCACGTCCGACAACTGAAACTACTGTAAAAATACTTTGAGGCCAGTGGAGTTAGAAATGTCAGTTTGAAACCACCTTTATTGCAAGTGCAGTGGTATTTCAGTTTGGAGTCCTGTTTTAACAGTCTGCCTATGACTGACTGCCCGGTCAAAACTTACAAATGAGAGAGTTGAGTTTAATGTGAAACACCAAATGGTCACTTGCTCAACGTTTTTTAAATTATCCTGTAGAATGTCCAGTTTCGCTTAAGTTTAACCTCCTTATCATGCAAAACATTGGTGTTAATACTTAAGCTTGTGAAAATCACGCTTTCTGTTTTGTGAGGCTGGTCTCACAAATCATTCCATAAAATTCTTGCTTTCCCCGGTTTGCTCAGAGTATCCTTGTGAATTCTGTACTTGTTAAGTGGACACAAGGTAGAGCTCTGTTCTAGTGACTCGATGTTTTCTTGGAGAACTGAGCTGGAGTTTTGTTTTGAGAGATCATGATACTTTGCTTTCAGACAACACTTCTTGTTATGCCCGCTTTGATGGAAGGGAAGTGTTAAAACCCAGGAATAAACTACCTGCTCTTTTTTGCTAAAACATGGATGTCATAAATCAGTGTGATTAATCCTATTCACAAAACAATTGCATGGCTAACTAAACTGAAATGTCTGCCATCTGTTGGAACATAGCAACCAGTTTCAGCCATTTCCAAACGAAGAAATGATCATATTACTGGCTTGTGATGGTAGATCTCTCCTTACCCTCTGACTGATAATCAAGACAATTTTTAGGAAACTATCTGAAGGTGTTATCCTTGAATGGTAATTAAATATTGGAGTGCCACAACCTAATAATAATAATAATGGACATTTGAAGCGTGTTGATTCTGTATTGTGGCAAACAGCTTCTTGTTTGTTGCCATGCAATCTGAATAGAATTGCGTGTATTCTGATTTTGTGAATGCTGGCCGTCATATTATGGGAAGTGTATCTGAATAGTTTTCATCTAATTTATTGGTAATATTGCTGCAGATGTCATATTGTACATCGGCCTTGTTATGCAGTAAGCTCAGCTATTGGCCCATAAAGATCTTGCCACTCTTTGCCTATCCCTATGTGTGTATAGGTGTTCCGAAGCCACTGGACCAATTGACTATACAAGTGCCACTCTAAAGGTTTCTACAAGAAGGTCTGTAACTGTAAACGATCTCTGTGACTGATGTATTTATGTGGTCAGACATAACCACAAGATTGCTTATGTGCTTATAGAATTGATTTTTATTGAACTATGTAAAAATTAACATTCATGCATTTACATTAGGGTGTATGCACATACTATGTAAATGTTTCTCCTTTGATTTACAGCTGTTGTATGATACTCTATACATAAAGGATCTGCTCCAAAAGTTACTCAAGTCAGTAGGAGACTTGGGAATTCAAATGCTTTAGTTCTGGTCTCTGTTGGCAGTTGTCATTCTGAACCTAGGCTTAGCCCCTTTCTGGTAATGGAACTGCAGGGTTGTTTTTTTAAGGATATGCTGTGGGCTTGTAAGATTGGGTTTTTGTGGCTTGCAAGCTCTGTGACAGTGTTCAGGTACTCAAGGTGAGAGGAGAATAGGCAATATCACAGGAAGTAACAAGTCATTCCCATTTTTGTAGTGAGTTTTCCACGTTCAGAGTATGTGTTCCTCTCTGTCTTCATTCTACATGATTCTGTGCTAATAAAATGAAGAAAGATCAAACCATGGCACTATTGTTTCTGTTGGAGGGTGAGACACTTCAACAAAAGTCTAATAAAATGGGCCTATATGATTAAGCAAATAATGCCATGTTATCCTCATTATTTTTTTAATTTGAATATTATCTTCCCACGTGAGATTTAAAAAAACCTAATCAACCTTGGCTTTCCTCTCACATTAAAGCTGACTCTATTGAATACTCAATATTTGGAAGATAACTCTAGACTTTCAAGGCATGTAATTGATAAAGAGATTTGTTCTCTTATTTTGATTAATGATGAGCATTAGGCTGCATTATGAAGTTCTGCTTTCTAGTGTGCCTTTTCTGTTTTTTCGGTTTTCTTCCGCTTTTATGTGTGACTATTATTATTTTTGGTCTTAATTATCTTATTCTTGAATGATTGCATTTACTAAAAGTTAATGGTAGCTTCTCAAACCAGAACATCACCATACTTGCATGACTGAACATTATTAGCTTTAGAAGTTAAATTTATCTCTGTTAAGGAGCAAGATCTTTAAATTACTTAAACTAGTCTTAATTTTCTTTCTAACACATTGATCAATTAAAGTCAAATGCTGCTATGCAAATAGAGTGTAGCTTACCCTGTTGCTGTTCTAGCAAGGCACTTCTCAGATTTTGCTGAGATCTTTGTGGTCACGGAGGGGAAGAAGGACTGGAGTTCCGTCTTTTCCTCCTCCTGCGGGGAGACCTGGGTCCACTTCCTTTGCTGACCTGCTGTAGGCAGAGATACTATTAGAGAAAAGGGAAGGTAATATGACATTCCCTCCAATAATGGAGGTCTGAAACTATAAAGGAGGTCATTGAGTAGTGCTTCACCTTTTTTTTTTTTTTTTTTTTAATATCTCTGAATCTACAGTCTTTTTACAAAGACCTAAGGATGTGCACTAAGTAAGAAAAAAAATGGGTAGAAGGGGACCAGCCTCCATGAAGGGATGAAATACTCTTTTGAAGAGTAGGGCAGTCTCTGTGAGCTGCCTTCAAAGCTCTGAGGAGCCAGGTGCTCATCACAGGCTGGATTTCCACTCGACAGAGGAAAAGGATGGAGGGCAAGGCCAGCCCCGGGCAGTGGTTCAGACCTTCAGGCTCGTCTCTAGCTGCTGTCGTTAAGACCCGAGTCCCCCCCATCGCCCGGCTGGCGGAACGAGTGCCCTTTCCCTCGGCCATTCCCTCAGCCCTTCCCGCCCTTCCCCTCCCTGAGGTGCGGCCGGGACTGGCCGGCGCCTCACCCCGCGCTGAGGCGAGAAGGTGCCCGGGGGCTCCGGTGCTGGTGTCCTTGCCCGTGGCTACCCGACCAGCTGGAACCCGAGGTGCTCAGCAGCCATGGGCTCGGCCTTCTGCTGCGGTGATCGCCCCAGTTAGCAGGGGGTAAGTGGTGGGAAAGCCCCTGGCGCAGGGGGGCGGTGGAGCGGCCATTTTGTCCCTGGTTCCCCTCATCGCCTGAGGCGGGCGGGGAACTTGTGGCGCCCCTCGCCTGAGGAGAAGTTGTGCCTGGCAGCCTTTAGCCGCTGTGTGTCGACGCCTCGTGGATATGCACTGACCTGCTGAAGGCTCGGAACCTTTCATCTGGGCCTCGCCGTGTGAGACCTGATGGGCTTTGGGAGCTGTTCCTCAGTCTGAGTACGTACTGCCTGGCGCCTGTGTGTCCACGGGCTTTTCTCTTTTATAAAAAGACTTTGAGTTCCCTTTAGTGCTGAACAGCTCTTTTTAGCTTTGAGTACCTACTCGCAGTAGATGGCACCCTTGTAACATGGCTACAAGAAGTTTTTCAGAAATGTTTCCTAAAGCCATCTTTGCTGGCTGTTTGAAGTGCACCTTCAAGGGACGAGCAGACGTCCCGCTGCACGGTAAGGCACGTGCTGAGGTATTTAGAGGTTTCCTTGAAGACTATGTTAACCTTTAAATAAGAGTAGTTGAGGAAAATTGGGTTTTCCTCAAAAATTAGAGAAGTGTTCTGGAGGAGGTGGTTTTGATAGTCTTTTTTTCAATGCTGGAGTGTTTTTTTGGCTCAGTATTTGGTAAAAAATCTTTTATTGTTTGGCTATTTATTTTGTTTGGCTTTTGTCCTGGCGGTTAATTTAAGGACAGAGTAAATGTTTTTGTCCCCCCAAAACAATCACGTTAGGATATTTTCCTTTGTGCTATAAACACAAGTGTATTTTCCATGCCTTAGAACTATTATCATGTTTCCTTATTTTCAGCATGTCTTTTCATCTCATTTTTCTGGTCTTAATTTCTGAAGACCTGTCTCCTAAGCACAAACAGGAAAGAACTACCGTTTTTCTCATTTTCCATTAACACTAAATTAACCCTAGCTCGTTTTCTGGGTATGCTTTGGAAGGCATGTAACGGTGGTGCTAGTGGGCATCTGTTGTCTCCAGGCGCACAACTTCTTTAATGTCACATGTTAAAATAGTGCATCTTGTAAAAATAGAAGGGAGAGCTGTATCACAGAAGAGTCTTGGCATTATTTTATTCATTGCTTCTTATCAATTTTAGTCAGGCAAGTACTAATTGTGTATTATTTCTTCAGTGAGTCTAGGGGGAATCCTAAAAAACATGTTTGTGTGGGGGCTGGGATGGCAAACTTGGTTTGAGTAAAAGTAGACTCCTTAAAATAATAATAATAATAAAAAATTGCCCTCCCCCCAACATCCTAGTTCTGTCTTGTAGGTGAAAACACTGCACATCACAGGTACGAATCATGCCAAGCAGCCAGTTGTTACTTCCTTGTCCATTGATGTAGGCTTCAATTCGACAGCTAGTGTGCGCAGCCGTACGTTGTTACCTGCCTCTCACTTGAGGGAAATGCTTGGCACAACTTCCAGTGTGAGCTTGTGGTCTTTCTACTGACACAGTTTAGGCAGGTTTTGTTTCCTTTCGCTCTTTTAAGAGATCATTGTCTTCCGAACAGTGTTACAGCTTGGAATGTAATAGCACCTAGCACACGAAAATAGATTCTTTAATATCTTCTCTGTTGTCATTTTTATTACTGACCTTTTTACAGCATAAACACAGAAGTCTATTGAAATATAGTTCCAGCTAGTATTAATAAATCAGTCCAAGCTAAGCCAAACCAATCTATAATGGTTTATTTTTTATTTTTTTCCAGTGTCAGAGAACACAGATTCAGGGCTCACAAATACTCCCTAAAGACTGCTTTGCTGCTTTTTGAGTTTTACTGATGGCAAAGGAAGGATGATGGGTCATGTCCTCTGTATTACTGAGGCTGCGGTCAGTGAGTAGTACTGGGTATTTGTTACAAAATGAAGCTTCCTAATTAGCTTTTATGAACTACTGATTTGTCTTTGGTAGCAGGGAATTAAGACCATGTTTGCTAGCCTCATGGATGTGATGGAGGATGAAAGATTGTTCTGTCTGTCCATTTCTGTCCTTTGTCTATTATATTAGAATGTTCTAGTTTCCTTGCCTGCTTTTCTTACCTTAGATAATGCCACTTTTTTTCAGCAATCAACTAGGTAAATAAGAACTAATTATTCTGATTTACCTTTCAGACACTTGGTGAGGCAAGTGAAGAAAAGCATTCAGGGACCATTCAGAAGGAAAAGAACCAATTAAAATCAATCTGTGTTTAAGCAGAAGGTAAGAAAAATGCTGGAGGTTACAACTGAGGCATTCGAAGAGTAGAGCATTTGTAAGGCCTCCACTAAAGAATCTGAATTGTTCCTTTTGTGGAGATTTTCTTGTCAAGGCAAAATAGACAGTATTCCAGAATGCAGGAACAAAGCTCAGCTTCAGGAGAGAAACAGGGAATCCTTTTTTAAACTAGACCTAGAATTAATGCAGCCTTTCTAATAGAGTATTTATATATGCTTCTAGCAACTACACATATCTAAAGTTAACCAGTTAACCACTTTGCCTTCATAATGGGATCATCTGGAGATGAGATACCTCCTCCTCTGAAGTATGTTGTAATCCGAAGGTAGGATCTGCTTCATTTAAAACGTGGAATATGTGTAAGTAGCTGTCGATTCTTTCATATTTTTCTTTCCTACCTTGACAGGAGAAGCTGTCCCAGGTTGTCCACATCTTGCTTCTGATTTTTTTTCTTTTTTCCAGGATGGAGTTCGTGTTGTTGTTGCTCCCCCCTTTTTCCCTTCCATGTCTTTCATTCTGCTAACCACTTATTCTTTATCTGAAATCAATTAGGAGAAAGAAAAGAAGAAACATCTCCATTAACAAGCCTGTATAATTGTACATGTTTTTGAGAGATTGGTAATTTGGGTTATCATTGAAAGCAAGGAGGAAAAAAATCTTGCTTCTCAACAGGCACATTCACTCTTCAAAAATTCTTTGAGCTTCTTAAACCATGTGTCACGCTTCCGATCTGCAGTGTGTCAGGGCTAACTTTTGTCATGTGTCACATACCTGATAACTGGAACTCACTGGGATAAAAACATGCTCCCAGGCTGATAGTGCACTTTGTTCGGAGCCATCTTCTGAGCTGCTGCAGTCACTGGTCAAGTTTTGAAATACCATTTGAAGATCAGCCAGGTGCTAGGCAAGACTTTTTTACATGGAAAGTGCTCTGATGTGCAGTGGCCATCTTTCTATTTTTTTTTTTTAATGTGGTATTTGGTACAAATATCGATGTTAATGCCTTACGGAAAATGGCACTTTGTAGAGTAGGGGGTATATTACAACTTTGAACTAAGGAGTGATGAACAGAAGTGTCACCTTTATGCAGGATTACCTAAATGTTAGACAATTATCTTGAGACTGTGATGGTCTGAGCTTTTCATTGACATTGATGGTACATGATTTTTTTTAATACTGTTAAAGACTGTTAAGAGATTTTAAAAAAATACCAGAAGAATACCTAAAACAGTCCTCTTTAAATATATATATTTTTCTGAACTAAAAATAATAATGGGCAACCTCTCTTTCTCTTGTCATCCCAAGTACAAGGTATAGCCTTTATCAGACTGCTGAAGGCATGACTCTGTAGCAACCTTTCACTTTCTAAGAGATAAAATCCCTACCTTTTATGGTTCCTGAGGGAGTTTAGCTTTTTCCTATTAAAAATGAATAATAAAATTCAAAGCTTTCATCATAATGGGGTTAGGAAGGAGGTGTTTCGCTTTTTATAGCTATACCAATGACTGAAAAGCGAGTTGAAACCATCACAAAATTAGGGAAGAGGTCATCATTAGAAGGCAAGTGAAAAGAAGATTTTGTAAAAGCACTTTTGGATTTAATTCAAAGATTATTTCTTGCTGGTGTCAGTAAGCAGGCCATCCGCATTTCATACCAGAAATGAAACAAAGGGTTGGTGTGAAATCTCCAGAAATGTAGGGGAAGAGATACTTCAGCATGAACAAGCCCTCTGTCGATGTTTCCAGGATCAGTATACAGTATGATTAATACCTCTCTCTCTGCCCTCGGTTCCTAAAGGACAACTCAATACCTTTATTCCATACTGTGCAAATGGCAAGAGAAGTGAGAGAATTTTGTATACGTTGGTCCCTGTGCAGTGAAAAATACGGCAGGTACCTGCAATAGGCTTAAAAGACAGCCTGCAGTAGTCACGGTGGACAGGCAGAGTTCTGAACAATTAGATCTCCGGTAGCATAGAAAATGAGACAAAAAAAGGAGACTGGTCTGGAGAGAGCCAAGAGCAGTGCTGATTATTTCACCACACACCTTTCTCCACTCTGATCTCTAGATCCAAATCAAAACCCTAGAAAGATTTTTCACTATTTTTTTTTTTCAAATGATAATTCTGTTTTTCTATGCATTTTTCATTTGTAATACCTGTTCCAAATCAGCTGCGCTAATAGAACTGCATTAAACTTTCCCACTGTCAGGAATTGATCTGAGTAAACAGTAAAAATTATCTGGAATCCTTTCACAGGGGACTGTAATCTCCAAATTTATCTATTTCTCTCCTGTACCAAAACACCCAACTTCAACTTGGAACTACCCCTCCTATGACTTACTGTGATGGTTTGTACAATTTCTCAGTAATGAGCTGCTTAAAGCATTATGGCCATAAATGCTGGTTTATGATTGTGGAGCAAGAAAGCTTGCTGCTGGTTTTGCTGCTGCTTTGTGTTGCATTTTGCTGTGCGCCAGAGCCGGTACTGAAGAAGGAAACGCTGCATGCCGTGGTGTAGTTAAGGAGCTTGGTAGCAGTGACGTCTTCGTCCCTAATTACATATCTGTGCTATTGATGTTTTAGAATTGTGTGTTCCATAGTAGCAAACAGTCTGCTTTTATAAAAATCTGTGCTTCCTGTATAAATTATCATCCTAAGAGGAGAAAATTGTCACTTTTTGGTTTCTGGATCATTCTAGAAGTTAGAGTGAAATACCAGGTAAAAATGAACTACCTGCTGTTTTTTTCAGCTTGCGGTGAATGGATTGTTCAGTGTTCCCTTGTGATCTAAGGGTTTACCTTTTTTTGCCCTCTAGATGGCTGTCTTGTTCTCTTATAAAGAACGCATTACCAGAAGAGTCTAGCAGAGCTGCAAGAGAAAGTTTTTAAATCGTCACAGTTTTTAAATGTTTACATATTCACAACGTGTTTATGAGCAAAAATGTCGGGTAGGGAGGACTATATGACTGCAAACCTGCTGTGAGCAACTGTGAGGTGATGTCTGCTGCTGCTGTGCTGGAGGAGAATAAGTACTAACTTGCTGGGAAGCACTGAAAATATTATCTAGTACATTTTTCATGAAATCAGAAACCTGTTAATTTATTGTGGGAAGGAAAGTCCCCTTGTGTCCACAACAGTAGTAGTATTTTTCCCTCTACTTAATTCTATAGGAATTTTGCTTAGTTTAAAAACCTCTTGAAAACCTTTTGACTCTAGCCAGAAGTGGGTGTGGGCTAGAGATACCGAGGGAGTGTTCTTGCAGCATGTGTAATTTATCACGAATGTCTTATTCTTTTTTTTTTTTTTCTTTTCAAAAGACTTCTGGCTTCAACTTGAAAACTTCTATGTAGATGAAATAAGTCTTCGGAGAAAACTTTTGTAGAGGATTATCTTTAAGTGGAGTGTTGTGAATTAATTCACAAAGACAAATAACTCTTTCAGACGCTTTATATAAGAAGAGCCACAATGCAAAAATCTGTGTATTTTATGAGCATTGATGTTAAATTCCCCCCCCCCCCCCCCATAAAACACCAATCATACGTTCATTTTGGCTATTTTAATAATTTTTTACAACGTAAGAGTTTCCTGAGTATTAATTACTGCTCATTACACTTTGTTTAAGGGGACAGTATTTGTAGTTCAGTGCCATGCCGCAGCTAGTGCTCTGATTCATTATATAAGTTTTTATTTTATGTAACTTGAAAAATTTTTTTTTTATTATTTTTTTTTATTTTTTTTTTATTTTTTTTTATTTTTGGTATTTGCATTTTGAAGCATGCATTGGGTTGCTCTTAGTTATATGTGATGCTTATGGCTGGGATTCTTAACAGTGACTCCCTGCATCCAACCTTGTGGGATGTGTAAAATGGCTGACCTTGTGCATTCTTGCTCCAGTGCATTTTTGAGTACCCAAATCGTTACTAACAAGTCAGGCTTTTAACCAGATTTGTCACTATAACTTCTTGTAATTCATACAGTTGATACTAAATAAGAGCTTAAGAAAACCAAATCTTAAGAAATCATCAATCAGCAGTGTAGAGTAAAAACTTTCTGAGGCTTTCGGCTTATACGTAGGAAAATTAAAAGTTTTGTTTCTTTGTTTCCTTCATTTGCATGGTTAGATATAACTGCTTAGCACTGGAAGGAGCAAGTCAAGTGTTTGTTGTTCAGCTGGCACTTATTTTTATTCACAAGTAAATCAACATAGAACATGACCTTGGTATTTGATCTATTTAAGTACAGACAGAAGGATCTACTCTACTGTTTTCTGAATTGTGATGAAGCAGTTTCATTTTTGCAGTGTTCACTTGGTCTCTAAAAGTCATTGTATCATTTTTTCCCTTTCAGAATTACTGAAACTGGTGTTTTCTCATTAAGTGGCATACTGAACAAGCAGTGCCCTCCTTTTGACTGCAGCACCGATCTTACGGTGTTTAGAAACAACTGTGTAGTTAATTGCTTTTAAAGACAGTTGTTAAGAGATGATGACTTATATGATTTATCATTGATTAAAATAATTGCTTTCTGGAAAAGAATCTCTAGTCTAATAAGTTGATGCTTCTGAAGGGCAGATGTTAAGATTATTAAGCATCCTTCTGTCATAAAGAAAGGTGCTGGTTTCCATAAGTGACGATAATTAACACACTGGGATAGTAACTTTGGTTACGAGGTGACTAGCTTAATCTGCTTCTACTGCTTACAGCAGGTCATAATGTTATAGATAAGCAGTTATGCTTACTCCATGATTAAGGATGAATCATGTTTGAAAATCATGATGTAAAGCATTCAGTGATCTTATCAGTCATTCATAATAACTCCCATGTCATGCAGACTTTTTATGGAAAAGAGCAAAGTAATTGGTATCCGTCACATGCACTTGTGTTAAGATCACAATTTCCATGACAGTACTGCGCTTTAATAGAGTCTGTCAACTTAGCTTAGACTGTAATGGCTCACAGCACATCAGTCTTAAAGAATACATGAATTTATTATTGAATAAGTTAACTACAATTTTACAGAGAATTGTGCTGCAGAACTATCTTAGGGTCAAAAAGTTAAATATAAGAGAAATCCAGTGCAATTAGGCCACACAGCTTCTCAAATAGTAGGATGAGGATAAATGGTCAGTTCACTTAATGAGAAACAAACAGACAAAAACACTAACCCCCCCTCCCCTTTTCTGGTGTTAAGAATGTAGACAATAAGCTTACATTTCGCTTTATTGCATTATGTGCATTTATTTAAATTAGGCAGTCTTGAAAATTCTATGTATTTCCAACTAAGTAGATGGCTTGGCAACATTTTTCAGAAGCTTTGGAGCCTGAAGTTGTTTGGACTTCCAGAATTGCATGGTGCCAGGCCATCTGAACCGTTTGTTATAAAAAGTCAGAAAACTTTAGGAATAAGAGAAGGATTAGGGTTTATTGATGGAACTTCTTTGTATGAGAAGGATATGTCTCCAGAAGTAGTGACTGTGAAAGCGGCCATGTTCAAAGAGAGGAGGATATGAAATTATTCAAAAGTAAACAAATGGAAAACTTATTGGGGGGAATTTTCTTGTTTGGAAGATATATTTTCTAGTCAACAGAAAGGTGATTTTCACTTAAATGACTGTGTTAGAGTCCTTCAGTCAAACGTTGATTTTTTTCTTGTATTGTGTTCTATTTTCCTGATAGTGTCTTTTGAAGTAATACTTGTTGAAAATGTCAGTGCAAAATACAAGCCTATCCTTTTCTCAGACTTAAATGAAAATATTATAAAGGCAATGTGAATTCAAATGAAGCTCTGAATTTTATGGCCCAGCTTTGGACCTTGCAGACCAACGTGCTCTCACAGATGTGGGGTGCAAAGCTTATCGAGTGAATCGTGTTTTCTTTATTTCTTCTTTTTAATACTATGTGGATAATGTGAGATATACTGAAAACAGGAATCTCTTAACACCAGTGTAGGATAGGCAGGCACATAGTGAGCATTGATTGACTTTTTCACAGCCTCAGAAATCGTGAACGTCCTTGTTGTTTCAAGTTTTTCTTTTTTTTTTTTTTCCCCTCACGCATTAATTTTTTTCTTACATTTTCTGTCTGTGAAGCTTGCTCCCTTTAGCCTGCTGCCATATGCTGCTAGTGTGAAATGATGTTTGCTATCTAAGTGAAGAAAAAAGGGAAATACCACGGGTATAGGTATATCTACGGTTTAATGGCTTGTGTGACTGCAGTTTATGTGAATACACCCGAGCAATCTTCAGTTCACTTGGACGCTGCTGACATTGTGACAGCAGAATGGAGTTGCGGTACATTCTAGAGAACTGGAGAAAATATTCAGGTGTTTGGAACATGCTAAGATCCATATGAACTAGGCAGTTAAAAGTCAGCTTAAGCAAGCTTGATTGATTTGAAGGTAGCTATATCTAAAGGAAAGAGGCATGATTGGAACACTTGAGGTTTCCAATCATGTAAAATTATAGTAGATATAAGGTTGTGCTGTCATATTCAGTGTTTCCATAGTGCTGTTCTTCTCCGATTACATAAAAATACTGCTCTTTTAAGATCATTGCTGTCTTCATCTTTTTTATTTTTAACTCTTTCTCATTTCTTATTCTTTCCGATAGTAGTGCTGATAGGGTCTGCATAAGAAACCATCCAAGTTCTAATGTGCGCCCTCCTTTTAGTTTTTTTCTGCATAGCCTGCAAGCCAACAAAAATGTGAACTGCAGACTTCTATCATTTGCCATTACTGTAAGGGAGTTAAGTATTTTTTTGAGAATTATCAAAGGAAGATACTGTATATAAATATTCTACTTGTACAGTGCTGCAAGCTTCACTTTCACATTTTTTATAAAGTTAAAGCTGGAGGTGAATTTGCAGGCTTTCTCTTGGTTTATTTAATTATTTCCAGATTAGTGGCAGCTATACTTTGCAAGGATGCTTGTCTCTGTAATGGATCAGGGCAGATGCGCCTTTATGGGGTCTTTGCAGTCAGTCCGTTTGAGTTTCAGGTTTATTCTAATCCTGTACAGAAGCTACTGTGTGTAATTCATTTTATAAAATTTGTGACAAAATTTCCCATCATTTACTCAAGCTGGAGTTTTTTTTTAGTATCTGCTATTGTATTAATAAAGTGTATATATAAGTAAATAGCTCTGTAGAGGATTGTTTGTCTAGTTTTACACATACAGATGGATAATCTGTAAAGCAGCTTCAACTTTTCCTGACATCATCCTGACATCATCACACTAACCATCTTCCATCTGCTCAGGAATCACTGCTATGTTTCTCTGTATCTTTTAGAGATTCAGCTTAGCAGAACTGTATGTGCATATTCTAAATCTGTTGTTTTTGTTATCACGTATCATGTTTTTTCTGCAGAAAAATAACAAAGTTTGTTAGCAAAAGATTTCTAGCTACACAAAGGATGAACAAGAAAGAGTAGTAGTAGTAACACCTACATGACATTGCGTGTTATCTGCATGTCTCAAGACACTGGGGCATTCCATTGGAGTGGCATAACAGCATGAAAAAGTGCAAGTCTGGCGGCAAGTTTGTTCTGTATATTTGTTGAATTGGGTGCTGCCGGGTGATTAGTAGCTGGCAAATTAGTACTGCTCTGTGTGCATGTTTAAGATGTAACTGATGCATCTGTTTCTTGGCTTCAGTAACATTCAGCTTCCCAGAATTGGCCTTCCCAATGGTGCACGAGAATATAGATCCGAGGGATAAAAAAATCTTAGCTGGTAGGATGGAACTTAGTAAGTGAGTCACCATTTTTGTTCTTCTCTTTCTTCTTATTAATTCTGCATAGGATCATAAATGAAAGAGAATTGTGTAAGGTATTTTCCCGTGCAACCTCTGGTTGGAATGCAGATGACTTTGCCTCTTTATTAGGATTTGATATAAGACTGTATTTTACCATATCTGATTCTCTACATAATACTCTGCCTTATCATAAATTTTATGACTACCTCATACCATAAGGTTATTAAATGTGAGCATATGGCTTCTGCCCTGGTGGCAGCACTAAGCACTCTGGCTGAAACGCACCAAGCATTTGGAGGAAGGAAAAGGAATACAAAAGAACAAACAAAAAAAAGGAAAGAAAAAAACCTATAAAATGATAATGAGGGAGCATGCAGTCCCTCTCAGCAAGCAGCTCACCAGAGCAGAAGTGTGGCCTCAGTCACGGCACTGTGACTCATTATTAGAATCCTTTGCCTAAAGGCTTGGAGCAGTGATGCAGTAGAACTTCACGCTGAGAAGCTGATAGCTCGTTGGAGTGACTGTGAGACTAATCAGGCAGCCACGGCTGCTGAAGGCTCGCGCTTGTTTCATGACAGGCATATTCAGAATCAAACATTAAGACTATCAGGTTTGGTGCATTTCTGTGAGGGCACAAAACATTCCAGCTTATTCGGTATGAAATGTTGTTTTTAGGATAATAAAAATTATCATCATTATTACCAGCCTCATTTCTCAGGGGAATAAGAAAATGTCCCTATGGAACTGCTGTGACTCTGACAACTTGTTTTGTAAAACATTTTTCTGATTTGGACGGGGCAGGATGTTCCTTTTCAACGTTAGGAGAATGTTTTCCTATTAGCCTAGGAAAGACATTACGAGAAAGGCTGTTCTTCTAGTGCTGCTCTCCATCATTAGAGTGATAGCACAGGAATTATTATGTTAGCCTGTTACTAAAAATTTGGTACCTTTTGCTCCTTTTCTATTCCTGATTGGTTCAGCATCTTTGCTTAATGTAACTGCCACATAACTCCTCTATTGTGATGATAAAGGTGTTCTTTGGTCACCTCATAACATCGCAGATTCTTTATGAAAGTATCTAAAAGCCTGTTGAATTGAGTAGAATTCAAGTTTCTTTGTTCTTAACTGTCTTGTGGGTTCTTAGCCATATAGCTGCTTATAAAGAGAGCAAAATTTGAGGTTAAATGTAAGCAGAGGCCTCCAGAAAAGAGAAGCCAAAGCCAGTGGGAAGCCCAAACCCAACCTGCTGGGTTGCACACTAGGCTGTTATTTCAGCATCTTAGTGCCCATGTCTTGTGTTTTACTGTGCAACATAATGCACTGGTTTCAGTCATGCAGAAATGGCCTTAAGATAAACAATGGGCTTAGGATTTCTTTTTGTTAATGATTCTGATACCTGACCTCTGGACAGATCACTTTTTTTCTCCATGCAGGATCCAGGAGGGAGGAGGTTCATTTCTATATAGTCCATCAGGGTGTAAAACAGGCTCCTGAGAACATGGAGGCTTGGGTTTAAAGCCCTGCTCCTAGTAGACAGACAGAACATACTTAAATTTGAGTGTACTGCCTCTCATGCTGGGGCTCTCATTGCTAAACTTTCTACCGTTACTCGTAAGGCAGGACTGCATCTGCCACTTCATCTTCACCATCTTTGAGAGATGCAGTTTGATAGTTTGCAGTTTGCTCTAGTGCACCGGTCTCCAAACTTTTTTCATGGCGCGTGCCTGTCAGTGCAAAGAAAATTGAGCATCCCCCAATATATTTTTTTATGAATAATGTGCATGTACTACTGCACTAAAATACGATGTGCATTATGAAGTTTAGGCAAAAATAAAAAAGGATTATTATTTTTTAAAATTTTAAGTATTAGTGTTATAAATATATGTTCTTCTTGCACCCTGGTGACTGTCTTGCACTCTCCTCGGAGACCACTGCTCTAGTGACTATATACAAGCTTAGCTGTTGCAGGGGAAATGGGCTTCTGTTCATTGAAGTCCAGCAGAGCTGAAGTGCCAGCTGTTAAGGTTTAGATGGCTCTGTGTCCAGAGGCAGAAATTAAAGTGCCTTAGAAATTTGCCTCGTGGAAACCTAGTCTGAGAATTCAGATACCCCTCAGAGTTAACTGACAACTGAATAGGGCATTTGGGAATGAGACTGATCGGTCCCACTTGTGAACTTACAGCTCAGTGCTTCTCCTGAGTTTTTCAGTTCCTTTTCTGAAAATCTAAGAGGAGAGCATGAGGTTCTTTATGCCTGTTTGCATGACCTAACCAATAATACTTACGCATACGCACAACAATGTTAGGAACAACAGTTATGAATTCTTAGGATTTTTAGTCTTGCTTGGAAACATGAACTGTCAAGATTTGGAAAACTGTTTTCTAAACCAAGTAGTCATGACACATGCTTTTGTCATCTCATTGCTCCCGTTGATTATATTTGAAAAGTAATGAATCCAGGAATGGTTTGAAGAAAAACAGTGTGGGTTGAGATGTGATTAAAGCAGAGATAGTGTAAAGGAGGGCATCCGATATTTTACTCTGTCTCTTTTATTTGAAATGAATTTGAAATGAGTAAGTGTACGCCCTCATATGTTCGTGTGACAATATACTTGACATAAGCAGCAGTTATACTTAACTATGACTTTGACCTCCTTGTGGCTGGGTTTAAATATAGTTTAAAATCTGAACAAAACAAAGACCTAGATTTGGATGCATTTTATGAATCTGTGTTGTTACACTGCAGCTATGGAAGCAAATGGACTACTGCTTGTGCTATTTCAGATGCATGCAAGTTGGAAACTTAGCTATTTAAAATAGTACCAGCTAATAATTTTAATGTTTTGGAGGTTTGCAAGTATTATTTGTGTCTGTGTGTACTTTGACCTGTTTGAAAATTTCATCATGCTTTGGAAATGTTAACTTACTAGGGCCTTACACTCAGATGGAAAGTATCAGTGTCTGGGTGTATTGACTACTGAATAGTAAGTTGCAAGCTGTGTGACCAGAATATGTGCAGATGATTTGCGGATTGCAGTACGTGTACTGAGAAAATGTATGAAAAACTTTAAATTCAAGGATTGCGGGCTGGAACATAGGAAGTAGTTGTCTGTTCAGATGCAGTGAAGTTGCTGTTTGTACAATGCAAATGCCAACTTGGTGGCACCAGGTAAAAACACTTCTGGTACGTTTTATTTAGCACCTGGATACTTGAAAATAGTGTTCCAAAGAAAATTAGGTAAGGAACGTTGATACAGTTTAAAGTGTGGGTTAATGGAAATACGGAGAAACTGTATTTCTGTGGAACTTGGGAATACATTATTCATCAAGTGTTGTGGTTTTTAGGGAAATGATCTGGGGTTGCTGTAAGACCTTGCAGTGCAGTGACAATTACCTGGTCTAATTTTTGTATATTGATAATGTTTCAGTTACTTGATAGGGTCTGATACTGCTGACCACAACAAATAATACGTGACAGATTTGGTGCTTTCTTATCTGCACATAATTCCAAGATGGATCTTGATTCATTTTATTTTATTTTCTATCAGTAAGTGAGAACAGTATAGGAGTTCTCTGTGATGGGCTGTTACGATACGGATTATGTGGACGGGTATCTGCCCCTTCCATCTTCCCTCCTAAATTTGTTGACCTTTTCTGTTTAAGTTGGTTCCCAGTTTTCCTTTTCAATGGTATTTGTTACCTGAAGCAGTTCATTGAGCGCCTTTCTTTGTTACTGGCTTCTTATAGCAGGAGTTATGGTAAACATACCATTTTCTGTCTCCTCTTCACAGTATCCCCTCACTCAATTTTCTCCTCAGCAGTCTCTTTCTAAAGAATTCCTTGTTTCACTTCTTAAAAATAAACTTTAAAAAGGATGGCTTAAAAGTCTGTGAAGTGCATCCTTCCGAGCTCTAAATGGCTAAAGC
The DNA here is from genome assembly GCF_011077185.1 of Oxyura jamaicensis. Classification (NCBI taxonomy): domain Eukaryota; kingdom Metazoa; phylum Chordata; class Aves; order Anseriformes; family Anatidae; genus Oxyura; species Oxyura jamaicensis. The sequence continues at coordinate 3,427,740 of NC_048915.1, forward strand.
ACCAGTGAGAGCCTTTTGACTTTCCTTCTGTTTATTGCTTTGGGCAAATAATTTGGTTGAAAATACGAACATTTTAGTGAAGTGCAGTATGCCGAGAGAACATTATCTCTTAATTTTAAATATATTCTGAATACAGGTAGAATGTGAGAATTGTTTAACATAATATTCCAGTTTAGTTATTGTCTAACAGAATAAGAAATCCCAGAGGAATTTTGTTAGCAAGGTAAAATAGAATCACATACATTCCTTATTATTGCAAAAGTTTCCTTAATCGCATTGTTTAAACTTTTCAATACACTATAATGCTTATTAGTGGTTTTTCATTTTGAACTGTCAGATAATTCCTTTTGCTAACTCTGGATAAATAGGGCTCTCAACACTTTTGGTTTTAGTTATAGATGATGTATATATGACCAGACAGCTGATATAATAAAGAAGTATTGTGTTTTCCACTGTGTTCAACTTAAGGGTTCAAATGTGTTAATGCAATTGATTTGATTATAATATTTTATAAAAGTTTCTTGCACTAATATACTGTTAGTGATTCTTGTTGTCGAAAGTTATGAGAGGAAATTAAATGTACTCTGAGCTGTAATGACAACAAATGGTCAGAGGACATAAAAATGGTCTCTTTTTCTTCCTATTTTCCATTAAAAGCTGTACGCTAACAAAAATCTTAATAACAAGAGGCATGGAAATGTATTTCCATTTAAATGGACTTGTGTGAGAGCCGAGGAAATAAATAAAATTTTTCCAAGATTTGGAGTATCAATTTGCTATGCAGTCTCCAGTAGCAGTTTCCCTTTTGGGCTATGTTTTCCTTTTATTTCTTCTATTTCTTTCTTTTTTGGCAATTTGAAATTTGATTTAGGTTTGAGTCAGAAGTATTCTGAGAGAAGTGACTAAGGATCTTGAATAGATCCCTTTTTAGGGAAAAATGTCACTTTTTTATTAAAAATAAAGTTAGTTTTTTTTTTTGGGGGGGGTCGGGGGGGGTACTGAACTTGTGGCTGGTTGGGATCTCTGTCCTTCAGTATCAAAAAGTCTTGCAGTATTCAGAGAGGATGATGCTGAATAATTTCCTGTTTAAACTTGTAAGTGCATAATGACACATTTCATCGTGAATCTTCAAGTCTAGCATGAGTTTTTAGGATTTGAACTTCTATTGATTGCTTTTTTCTTGGAAATAAAGCAAAGGAAATAAGATGTTGTAACTTGCTATTGAGGCATTACAGTGAGGTGAAGTGGTATTGAATAAAAGCTAATAGATTTTAAGGTCAGAGCCGAATCTTAGCAAATCTGAACTACTTAAAAAACAAAAAACACCACACCTTAAAATTTAATAACATTGTAGGAAACAGAAAAATTGAGCATAATGGAAATGGGACAACCTGATACTGTGTATGAACTGTTAATTCCTTGTTGAATCCATTAACTTCTAAAACACAATGTTCTGAGCTATATTTGGTTTTCTGGAGAAGAAGATGGTTGAAGGTATTGAGAAACTGGACAATCTGCTGTTTTAACTGGATTGTCTCTGCTATTAAAAAGTGGTGGTTTAGGGAGTTTTTTTTTTTTTTTTAAACTCTTTGTCTAATCTGTATGTATTTAGCTCTTTTCAGCTTGATATTCAAAAATGTACATAGTATTTGACATTCTCTTTCCCTGGAGATCTGTATACATGATGATTAAATCATTTGCTACTATTTTTTGTTTAAGAAGAGGCTGAGTTCTGCAAGTCTCTTGTAATGGTGAGGTTCTGTCTGTAAGTCTCTGTTGTTCCTTTTAATCAGGAACACCATTAAAACCTGTAACACGACTAGGTTGATGACTTCAAACTGCAGTGCTGGGGTAATTTCCCCTTGTCTTCTCTATACCTACGTTCATCCAGATGGTGCTTTCATCCATTTTTCCACAGCATTCCAGTGGAAGCTCAGATTGGAGTGCTTCCCTGAATCCTTCTCAGCAGTGGTGTTCTCCCAAGGTCTTGTTAGAGTGAGCTCAGGGGAGGCCACAAGAATGCTCAGAGGCTGGAGCCCCTCTCCGCTGAAGACTGGCCGAGAGAGCTGAGGTTGGCCTAGAGAAGACACGGCTCCAGGAAGACCCTACAGCGGAATGCGAGTGCCTAAAGGGGCCTGTATACAGGAAGGATGGAGAGGGACACTATCAGGGAGTGCAGTGAACTGACAAGGTAACAGCTTTAAACTAAAAGATGGGAGATGTAGATTAGCCATCAGGAGGAAATTTGTTACTCTAAGGGTGGTTACGCTGACACAGGCTGCCCAGAGAAGCTGGACATGCCCCATCCCTTGAGGTGTTGAAGGCCAGGCTGAAGGGGATTTGGGCAGTGGGGTTGGATCGTCAAGGTCCCTTTCAAACAAAACCATTCTATGATTTTCCTATTCTGTAACTGTGGCTCTAATCCCTTTTCTATATTCACTCTTTTGCATCTGGTTGTGTTAGAGTATAGCAGAACAGAATGTATTAGAATATAGTAGTAGTAGTCAAAAATCCACAGCACTTTCTATGCCTGAACAAATCCCATCATTAATAACTTTGCCAGTCCCAAAAAGGATGGAGAGAGGGGACTTAAGCCTGCAGAGGTGTGTATTTGTTGAAATAGGTCTGTGTGTAAGACTTTTCCCAAAGCAGAGGATAATTTTTCTGGCTTTATATAAAGCTTCTGGGGCCTTTTGGATTTACACAATTTTAAGTACTGAAGGCATTATGATTTTTTTTTAATATCATGGACTGTATAATAAATGCTCTTGATCAACTTTGGGATACTGCTTTGGGTTTGGCTAAGTGGGCTTTCTAGTGATATCAATATAGGGATATCAGTTGTTTATTTGAAAATGTAAAGAGATGGAGAATATACACACTTTTTCTCCAGCAGCATATTTCAGTTGTTGATTCTTCTCTTTAGTGAGCACAGTCAACGTTGTTGCACGGAATTTTAATAACCATACTCATAAATCCAAGATAGAAAATCCAGGCAAGCATAAGATAATCAGAAATCACTGATGATAATTTCTAGTCATTTTTCTGGCCTATGCAAAAGCATGGGATGATGCTTCGTGTCTGGTCTGCTCCCCTTAACCTCATGAACGGTTGTAAATAATTGCCATTAAAAGAAATGGCTTCTCTTCAGAATTATTTTTTTGAGATAATTAACATTTTAGTAACTTACAAGGGGCAGCTTATCATGTGCAAAGTTATCTCGCATGTGTCTAGATTCTTTCCCTTCCCCTTGCTTAAAACCTAGCAGACAGGTTTTTCCATGCTTTTCTAGCTCCAAAACGCTTACAGAAAATGAGTGACCACTGCATTTGAACACAGAGCGTGTCCTTCGTGCCAGCTCCTCTCTGCAATGCTGTGTGGCTAAAATAGAATTCTGCTGGAACACTGAGTCACGAGGGCTGACCCAGCAGAGCGCTGTGTGTGTGACACATAATGAAAGGTTGAACTGTCTGTCTCTGAGGTGGCGTAGCAGATCAAATCACAGAGGATCAGGCAGAGATATGTTGCCTTGCTCTGAGTGACAGAAGTTAATAATTAGTGACAATGATTGACAGATACACTCCATCTGCCGCTCTGACGCCTAGGAGCAGTTATTCCACAACTGTCTGCAGGCACAATGAACTCCTCTGGGAGAGAAAGCTGCTCTGTGATTGACAGCTGCCTCCGAGAGAGACAGGCCACTGACAGTAAAGTCACTGTCAGCAAAAGTGTTGAAGTCTCCCCCTGTTCCCTAGAAGTCTCACTAGCTGTATACATTTATTCTCTTTCATTTATCATGTCAGGTGTGGTTTTAAATATATTACTCGCTAGCCGTTTTCTTAACCAGGTTTTTTCAGTGGTAGAAATCCATACAGTGAGATGACTTCACCTAGCTCTAGCTGAATTAAGTACTAGGCACTGCCATACTGACACAGCTCTAGCTAATTAATCTGTCTGTCTGTTGGCAAAGAAGTCTTGCATTACTTCCTCTGTATATTGATATTTTGAATGTTCATGTAACAAAAATTTACATTTTGAATATTTTCAAAAAATATTTAGAAGGAATTTGCAATTTAACTTAAGTCGTGTGCCACTACCCCTTCTTAAGTGCAATATTGGAGTAGAAATAAAGATGATTTTTTGCTGAGATTGTAAGCTGTAGTTCCTGGACTTTGATAACACATGCAGTAAACTGATAACTGTAATTTGTAATGTAAAATCATCCTCAGTAGTCAAACCAAATTTATTCTGAATTCGGTAAGAGAGAAGCATAAGAAAAGGTATTGTAGCATGCTCAGAATGTCTCATCGCTTTACCTAATTATAGATGGCTTGTTCTATGAAAATAAGTACAAACAGCATTAAATTCCAGTAGGTCTCATTCCCAAGCATAATGCTGCCAGCTGTCAGTAGTTGGGAAGATCTAGGAGTTCGGTTTTTCAGAATGCATTTTCATGATAACCTTTCTTTTGGCCTGTAATGATCAATACAAGGCTTAATTTTCAATTTTTTAAAACCTTTTTTTTAAAAAAAAAATTGTGTTGTTTTAAGCAATTAGCTAATCCTCATGAGTAAGTTGCATGTTGTGATAGCTGATGAAAGTTAACTGGATCCAGTCAGAATGGAAAACTTGTTTGTAGAGAGGCCTGTTGAGCTTCCATCTTTCTGTTGTTCCTCTCTTGCTGTATCCCATTGCCGAAATCTCCGCTGATTCTCCTGTCAGGCCAGGAGGAGATACAGAAGTATGCTAAAAATAAGTACTAGGTTTGGAGAAGCAGTTCCGTATGGAAGAGCCATCACATGGTAAAGTTTAAGAGGTGAATGGTTCCAGGACCACGGTGCTCATGGTCAGTAGGTATTAGGTTGCTTTAGAGATAAGCATCTTCAAATTGTATTATAGAATAGTCTTAAATTATAAATGGAAGTATAAATATTAATTATTATAATATGATAACTGTACACTTCAATGCTGTTTGTAACAAGGAAAGGTGTTTATACCTGATTTTTTTGATCACAATTTCCTTCTTAAAAAGTACTATCTCTCTAATTCCTCCAGTTCTGATTGCTGTTCACAAAATGCACTGTAGCCTTGACTAGCCTCTTTAGAGTGTGGTTCTTTAAAGCTGAAGGTTAGGAAATTCATGTTTGGCATGCAGATGACACTTGAAAAGGAAGAGTAAGCTTTTTTTTTGGGGGGGGGGGGGGGGGCACACAAATGTTAGTCCTTCAAGTTGCAGCTTAATTTGACTTGGTTTTGAATTAAATTTTCCAAAGATGCCAAGCTAAAATGACTTTAGAATTGTGTGTGTATAAATTAAAGAGTTTGATGGAATGGAACTTTCCGACTGTTCCGCATAGTTATGGAAGTATTCTGTTATACGAAGACATGTATTTAGTCTCTAACAACAGAAAGCTAATGAAGCTGCTTTTGTAGTTAAAATGCAAATGAATTCAAGGCCAAATTAAATAATTCACCAAACTTGTATAACTCTTTTTATCTGATTCTGGAAGTATTTTGAAAAACTTTGTTCATGTTTTTCTTCTATTAACCTTAACAGGTGAGATCTATCCCTAACTCTGAAAATCATGTAGAAATATATCACGTAGTTTTTTCAGTTTCTGACCTGTGGCAATAGGAAGGCAGTAATTACAAACAGAGGATTAGCAGTGGTTGGGGGTTAGTGTCCAAAGTGCTTGTCTTATCTCTTCCCTAATTCCAGATATTCCCAGCATGCAGGAAATGTTTGTGTACTATTTCTGTACCCCAAAGGGCGTTTTAGTTGTTTTGCTGCTCTTCTGCTTGAAGCTAAATCTAAAACCTGTTGTGTCTGTCTGATTCAGTCAAATGCATACATTTTAGAGGAATGCAGTAATGTGAAGTCTTCAGAATGTTAAGCAGGCACATCTTCAGAAGGTAAATAATTTTCAAGCTGTTCTTTTTGATAATTGACTTGATCATTTTTTTTCCTTCTTTAGCCTAGATGTTTGGCTTAAGTTTTCACTTTAACATTAAATTACCCATTTATTTTTTTTGTCTAAACGTCGTTACTGTTGGACTTGCTTTCCTGAGTTTGCATTTGCATTTGAAATAGATGTGGGCATGATAATACTGCATTATAAAGGAAGATTTCAGCTGATATTTGGCACCAAAAAACAAAGCATAAAATGTCACAAAGTTATCAAATAGGATGTCTGTGCAAACTAAAATGTCATAGTTTCAGACTTAAACTGCTCAAAGAATAAGTCTGTAGGTGTCAAGCACTCGTACTACAGGAGCCCCAAGGAAGGAAAAGTGCAGGGCAATACTAAATTGTTATCTTTTTGTTAGTAGCACCAGAACACAGGAACAGTGAATTTCTAACTCGGAACAATAAGTCTGCCCCGTCCTTACATGAGGATGGAAACTTCCCTCGGTTTGTTTGAAACTGCAGCTTGGTCTTCAGACTTGGAGGCCTGAAAATCTTAGAAAAAAAAAATGATTTGGAAAAAGGGTATTGTTGCCTGCCTGTTTTGCTGCAGGAGATTTTAGTATTCTCTTTCTGCAAGAGAAAGAAGAGGCTTTGTGATTAATCGTGGAGATACTGTTAGAAGGTAGACTGATCTGGAGAATGGCAGAGGCCTTTTTTACCCCACAGATGTGCATGATTGTGACTGTACCATGGTATGTTAAGTAAAAAACTGTCCTTTGGTTATGTAGTTTTTTGGAGTCACCTTCAGGTGTTAACCCTAAAATTTAGAAACAAATAAATCTCACCTGGATTGCCCTTACAGCACATTCTGTTCTTAGCAATCCCATACAGTGAAAGAATAAATGGATACTAATTGAGGCTGTAAAATAACTTCATTTTGAAAAATTGAACATGATCCTAATGGCAGCATTCCAGCAAGCCAAGTATTTTGAATAGCAAATGGAAAAAAAAATCAGCTTTATTTCTGTTTTCTTCATTTGTATTAGCTTTGTAATACCTCAGTCAGTAAACGCGTTGTACTTCCTAATGATATGTCAGAGGAAAGCAGGCCCATCAGTTTGTCAAGGAAAAGAAAAATGAAAGAAAATACATTTGCCTTTGGTTTTGTTTTTTAAATGTTGCATTGTTTATAAAAACACATATCATCATGTGTTGCTTCTCTTGTTCTATGCAGGTGTTTTTTGTTTTTTTTTAAGGTGTGCTTCTGTTAAGCCTAAAAGAAGATTTGTATAAGCTTTTATATCCGATGTTTTTTATTGTTTGTGTGAAAGAACCCAGGGGCTACTGTGCTCTTTTTCAGAATCCTTAATTTTAAGAAGCCTGACTTGGCAGCATGTGTGGATGTTCATTTTTGTTTGAATCCTACAAGAAAAGACTTGGACCCAAGAGTAACTATGGTTAAAGTATGTTTCTAGCAAGTCATTGTATGAGTAAATAGTTTTAATCTGTGTTTCTTATACTTTTATGTACTGTAAGCTCACCAGGTCTTCTCACGTGCCCTGAGCATTTCCTTCCTGTACCTGCACCTCCTCTTGTGTAACTGCCAGTGGGGCTGGGGCTGTGCAGGATAGTGACCACGCAAAGCTCCTGTAGATTTGTAGCCAGTGGATGACAGTTGCTTCCGTGATCCCACTTGCTCTGGCATTGTGGGTGTGATTGTATGTGGCTTTTTGGTGGTTTTTTGTTATTGGTGGTGGTGGGGGTGGTTTTGTTTTTTAAGAATGCCTTGTCAGCCTCCAGGTAGCTGAAGCAGTGGTAGGTAGAAGTGTACGGTCATTGTCATCCTTCCAGTTCTGTTTCCCTTCTTGCCTCCCAGGTCATAATTTAGAGAACTTGACTAGAAAACTGTGTTACTATAAAGGAATCAAGTTCAACACACAGTTATTTCACTTATTCCAAAGTCTACACGAAAAAAGCTCCTATGCAATATGATAGCATTATGTTGAAAATGTAACGCAAATTTATTGTCCCCTTCTTAAGGGGGAATCAAACTCCTGTTCTGTTTAATGAGAACAATATTGGTTTTCCAGAATGTTACATTTTTGGGCTGTTAATAGTCAGGTCTTATGTCTTTTCCTATTTCAAATCTTTCCTTGATTCACAATTTGAATTAAAGAACAAGGCCAACTGAGAGCTGCTTCGATCAAGCTAAGAGGCAGAGACTACAACTTGGGAGTCTGAAGCTCTGGGCTTTTTGGACACATTCTTTCAGTCTGAGGCTTCATTTGCAAAGTTCAATGTCCATGCCTGTTAGCAGTGAAAGTCAAGTCTTGTTGAGTGTCTGTTTGCTAGCACAGCAGGAGGTACATCATCTGTCTTTGAATAGGGCTGCTGTCGTTTCAGCTGACATGTACAAGAAGCAGCATGCCTTGCAGAAATGAGTGTGTGATAACTATACAGCGAACAAAATATTCTTAAGGCATTAGGAAACTGAACAGATCTCACTGTGTTATACTTCATCTTCGCAATTCAAAATGACACATTTTTATAGGTTCAGCAGTCATAACTGAATGCATGTTTCTGGCCCTGTGAACATGACCCTTTTAAAAACCCTTAAGTTTTACACACTGCTTTGAAACACAGATCTTTTAGAGATGGTTTTGAAGGAAAGAAAACCTCCTTCATCAACTGAAGTGTAAGAAAGAGGAACGTTCTGGTTATGGTTAACTCACAGAACTTAATTAGTAGAATGAAAATGTATCAGGTGGGAGCTCTCCTCCCCCCATCCTCTCCATTTTTTTTCCTTCTCCTTTTTGGTTTACACCATCCATTCCAGTGTGTGCTACCTCAGCATTATTATTGCTGAGTTGATGGGTTTACCATCAAGACATGTCTAGCTTTAATCTTTTGTCTCATCATTAGCAGCCTGCTGTGAATCTGTTCTTCAGTTGCTGGCCATTGACTCAGTGATGCACATTTCCTCGGTGACATTTTCCCCTCACCGTTGCTTTTTTTCTACTTCCCGTTGTAGAATAATTAACCCTTTTGACCAGTGTACTGAGATCACTTCAAGTGCTATACATAAGCTCTGCAGGGATATGAGGAAACAGATGTTACCAGCACTTTATTGCTTAATTATGATTACAGATATTTCTGTACTCTGGAGACTTGTCTTCTTGGCAGTACGCTTGCCACCCATTCAGCACAGTTAGCGATGGTGTTCTGGGTTGCTTCTCCTCGTTATCTCCCAGCAGAAAATATATGGCACTGTAAGCTGGAATGAAGCAGACCAGACCTTGAAGAAATTAATGTGTGGATATTTGCAATGCCTAAACATTTCCCAAGTGTTATATTAAAAATATGTCTTGCATTGCATAACTGAGAGAGCTTTACCAACAGTCCTTCATGGAAGACCTGATTCTGCAGAATGGATCACGGGAGAATGGTTGGCCTGCGTGTGGTCCTTGTAGTTACTCGGACTGCTACTGTGGGTATTGTGTACACTGGTAGCTCCTAAATATTTAACAAATTTCTAAGGAATTTTGACTGTTTAGGAGAGCTATGGCTAATATTATTGATAATCCTGTTTTTTAAAGCAGAATTTTCAAGGATATTGGTCATTGTAAATAGCTAAAGCATCAGGGCAAAAACAACTGCATGCAAATGAATAACTTTTTTCTGTGTATTGTCTAAAGAAGTTACTAACAGTTTTGTTTAACTTTTAAAAAACAAAAAAAACAGAAAAAAAACCACCCACAAAACCCTGTAACCATCCTATTTTACATCTGTTACTTACTTTTTACCAGTTTGTGACATCTTTGTTTTTTCAAATGAGATTAGAAGTACAGCTTAAAACACGCCTCTACAGTAGCTTAATTCTTCCCTCAGTGGGGTCTGCAGAAGTTTTACCTTTGCTCTTATTCTGTGGATTGAGGGGTTAGTGCTGTGGAGAACAACCCTGTTTCTAGTAACCCTGTGTTGCTGTCTCCAAAAATGATGTGACTTGAGAAGATTTTTTGCAGTTGGTAATTGATTAAGCCTGCAGCTTGGATTTAGTTCCTGCTATTTGTTGTAGGTAGGTTTTCTCACATAGGCTGTGAGAAAAGATTAAGTAATTTCTTTTTCTTTTTTACTCTCTTGACCAGGAAACAGTAAGAGAACATGAGTGTTAACACTAAAGTAAATGGTCTGAAAAGAATGCAGACATATTCTTAAATGCAACGGCATGAAAATCAAATACTTCATTGCTATTGCTTATGTGTATTTACAAAACTAGTAATGAAAATACCTTAAATTTCTAAAGATAGCTGACTGGCATGTTGCTTACACAAAAATCTTGATTTTTTGCTTTTATAGACCATGTGTTAGCTCTTCACACGTTGAGGAGAAATTCATAGCTATTGGGTTTTGCTTTTTGATTGTGTGTTTTTGAAGAATATATTTGGAAGTTGAAAGAAATAGTTTGCAAAGCGTCATTTAGTTTTACTTACGGGGCCTTAGAAGGTAATTCAGAAATTGAGAAATATCCTAGCTGTTAGTGCTTTTGCTTACAGCTGGGCAATGGATAGTAATTAAATAGGACAGATGCTGCAGTCTACAAGTATGCTTAATTTATTTTTAAATAACTTGTGGGGATTTTTGGTAACTCTGCATTTACAATAAAAATGTTTCTGATCCAACCAATATTTTCCTACAGTGTTTGTTTGCACGGAGTGCACGTCTGCGTAATATAATCAGTTGTGAAATCTGTAACCTCTCAGCTATCTAAGGAAAGGAAATAAAGATTGCTTTCAGAGTAATGTTTTGTATTTGATCAGGATGAGTAGAAGCAGCACCGTTTGTTTATCTAGACAGATGAATCGGGAATGCCTATTAAAACCCCCCACCCTTTCAGGTATGAAACGGTAGATTTTTCTCTGAGATGAAAGAGCTCGGGCCTAGAACAAAGCGGCTCCAATTGAAAATAAAGCTTCACATGAATCACATCAAAGACACTTCTGCTATTGTTAGCTTCTCTTGTGCAGGGGAAAATTGTCTCATTAAAAGCAGGAAAAGCACACTGTTTACATAAGATGAGCCTGATTTACGGCATACAAGGGCTGCCATATTTACACCACCTTGAGCTCTTCTGCCACAGGAGAGCACTTCAGCTATCACGCGATGGCTCCTTTGAAGGTGCGTTCCCTTGAAAATGGATGCCCACAATCGCCCCTGTTCAGTTTCCACTCGTCACTAATTAGGTTGTTACAGATAGAGCAGTATCTAGTAAGTTGAAATGTAAAACAACAGAACTATGTCTGCAAAATTAGCTTCGCAATTACGTTGATTAAGCTGTATGGTGTTGGAAACATTGTTGTACTACGCTTAAATCCCTGTTCTTGTGGGACCTTCATACTTTGGTCATTAGGCCAATGTTTGCCTAACTGCTAGGGATATTTTTACAGAAACCATATCAAAATAATTATCATACAGTTTTACAGAACACTATCATTATTGTAAGGTTTTCTGAAAAGGCAGGACGTTAATGCATGAAAAATATTCCTGATCATGGAAATACAAATCTAAATTACATCTGATGGTTTTTTTTTCTTTTTTCTTTTTTTTCCCCCCATGATTGTTGTTGTGTTTCTGGTTGGTTGCTTTTGTCCCTTAAACTCTCCTGGGTGCAGCTGTCAAAGGGAAGAGCACAGCTCTATTGTTCTTCATTAGTATGTCAGCGCTGGCTAGAAATTTGGAGCTAGACAGCCAAACTGCTTTTGTGTGTTTTTCACAATACGTTATCAGAACTGAAAGCTCAAGTACTACAGCCATACAGAAATAAGTACTTAATACTGTGTTGAGTACATACAATACAAATCACAATGTACAGTATACATCAAATACATGGGAAATAATGATGTTCAGATAGATTGTTTCCCTCATAGATGATCTTCGGTTCTTTTGTTGCTGTTTATGTTGCTTCTGTGTGGTCACTTCAACATGCTTTAGGAAGATTTAAATCTGACTTCACCTGGAATTCCTTTCTGTTCTGTGATGGTTTGTACCATCAGCAGTGATGTTCCCAATTAGAATCACTTAGCCATGTCAACTGACCAGTTGTTAATGAGTCACAAGCCTCTTGAAGACAAAAGTGTCACTGCTCTGGTGTTTGTAATGCACAACCCTTGTGGTGTTGGCAGAAAAGATTTTCGGCATGCTTGTTAGGAGCCTGGTAATGCTGGGGTGTTAAGGTGGTCCTTTAAGAACTAATTTTATCTGTAGGTTGTATGCTGTTCATGCATGCTTCAGCTGCTGACCTTGCAGGAGCAGTATCATTTCTGTCTGATAAGTGGAGTTTGTATCCTGCATTTTAATGAGAATCAAGGTGCCCATGGCGACCACTGGAGCCTGCTGTGAGCAGGCTTTTGTCAGACTCCCAGTCTCTCACCGTCCTGAACTTTGTCTAGCCAGGTTTGCTGCTTGTACAAAGCCTGCTGGAAGAGTGGCTTCTTCACTTATCTCCATAAGTTTCTTTTGGATTTTTTCATGGTTTGTAGAATCTGTGGTTATTTTTGTCACTGAAGTGATAAATGCAATGAAAGTGCCCTCACTCGACTGTGAATGATGTGCTTTGATTGTCAGTTGCCAATCTTTAACTTTGTGTCAGAATTTTAGCTCGGAATGCCACAGTTCTCTTGTGGGTCATGCTGGTTTTGGGGTGGAGGGGCGTTGAAGTCTGAGTTTGTGTTGTATGTTTGTTTATTGATTGGGCATTTGAAAATCATTAAACTATTTTTATTGCTGAGGTCCCATACTTCTTGGTTATTTGGCTTGCGTTTTCAACGTTAGCTGTCCTCTTTGTGAACCATTCAAGCTGTCAGCCATTCTGAACCACGAAGCCTACGTCCCTTCTCAGGGGAATAATGAGCAACCCACGTAAATTCTTCAGCCTAAGCAACCCCTCCTAGCAAGGTTAGGTTTACCAGGTAGGTGTTTCTAGTCTCACAAACTTGTAGCTGTGGATAAAAATTGAAAAACCATTTTTTAAAAGTTTTCTTTGGAAAATGTATGAAGAGAAAATTGAAGCAGCTTGCAAATTTCTAGTGCAGTGAGCTGCTCTGTTAGGTAGGTACCACACAGACTGATTGATACTTGGAGCTTGTTCTACCTTAGTCTCTGGTATCTGTCATAAAACCAAACTTCTGCATTTTTTGTTACTGTTACATTCCACAGTTACATTTCAGTTCTTGTAAATTAAGGTTTTTTAAATCACTCTTTATTCAAGTTTCAGTGACACCGTTGGTTATCATTTCAAGTTCAAGATAGGCTTTAACGTTGGATTTACTCAGTTTCCTTTCTCCTGTGGAATTTTCTAATGATAGTGTACTTTAGTAAATTTTATGGTTGCATAAGCTTAACAAATGATGTTTTCAAACAATCCAGATTGGAATTCTACCCTGTTACCAGAAAACAAATGAAAAACTAAAGATTGAAACTAAAACTAAACTGAAAACTAAAGAAGAGGCAACTGAAGGTCCTAGCTGTGGTTCCTGTTTAATTTGCAGATTGTTGGTCCTGCTTCAGTTGGTATAAACTAATGCAGAGGTCATGGAGATTCAATAATGCATTTAAAAATGATAATGATGCAGATAAAATGGAAGGCTTATTTCACATTTTTACAATCTAAAATTTTTGATTAATGCAAGAAAATCAAGAACTGTTTTAGAAGATGGAGGTCTTTGACCTTGCTTTGACTTGATTAGCTGAAAGTGAGATGGCAATTTCAAAATTGATGGGACTGATAATTAATTTCTTCTAATATTTTGTTTATAATTAAAGAGTAACATTTTTAATGGTCATTTTAATCAGTCCCATCTAAAATCCCTTTCCGTACTATTTCAGCCAGCATTTCCATTATCAGTAATTGTGGCGCAAGAAAATGTGTAGTTTGCTTTACCGCTTTTAGCAGTGTTTTTGTTGAGTTAGCTGAGGCTTTGTCTAGGACCTGTCTTCCAGAAAAGTAAGATGCAAGGCAAAGGGAAGAAGGTTTGAAGCTTCAGTTGGAAAGGCTCAGTGTTAGCAGAAAGTTCAAAAGTGGCATTTGTCAAACCCTTATTGGCTGTATTGGCTGCTTTGTAGTTGCGACAGTGGGGTTTTGAAAGGTTTGTTGCAGTTAGGCATGAGAATGCATCGCCATCAGCTAAGATACAGCTCCAGTTTTCTCAATGAATAGACATGAACGGCTGGTCTGAACCTACGTGCTGGTCTCTAACAGCGTTTTGGGTGCTGCCACCAGCAGCTACCTCTCCAGGAGGGTGCAGTTCTCCTCTCAGTCTGGTATTTTGTTTTCAAATCATGGATGGTTACCCAGGGGGGCTGAAAAGTTCAGAGCTTAGACTCTGTGGTATCGGAAGTTGGTTGTTCTTGCGTGGTGGCTGTGTAATATTTTATGCTGTTAACTGCTAAAGCTGATGTACCCTAATGATGTTTCTAGACTAATGCATTAATTTCTCTGGAATTGCCTGATGGGTCTGTTGCACTTCCCTGTTAGGAACTTGGAATGAACGTTAAGGAACAGCGTGGCAGTTCTGGGTGCAGCTGTGCTGCTGATTTAAGATTGCTTGTGTCATCTTGCCTAGAGTTCTCGTGAGGTGAGAGAGCAGTTTGGTGTGAGGTGGAAGTGCCTTGGTCTGCTTACACAGTGCTGGGAAGCTGTGATTCAGTAAAGGGTCTTTGTATGCAGCTGGGCAGCCTTGTTTCACTGCATCACCTCCCTAATAAGAATGCACCGACTGAAGCACGCTTGCCCTTACGGCTCTCCTGGAGGAGCCCACTCCTCACCTCTGCTGCAGCTTCAGTCACCCCTCTTTGGCTGCGAGGAAAGTCTTGTTAAAAAGGCTGTTTCTCCCTCTGCTGTTACAATCCACTTAGTGACACAAGAAATGTCACTCACGATGATTAACATTTTAAAGCAGTAAATCTTGAAGGTCAGTCTGAAACGGAGGATGGGGAACGCTCATGGCTTTCTTTCCTTGCCTGCTTCCCACGAAAAAATGTATTGCATGTGAGTAGTGCTGGCAGGGTAATAACAACCCCTGCTTTTCTGTTCTTTTCCAATAATAAAAAGGATAGAAATTATTTTAGAGACATTTCATTTAAATATAAAATAAACAGCTATGTTTATCTAATAAAAACTGCCCCACTTTGACATATTCCCTTTTTCTTAGAACTGCTGCTTAAACCAGTGCACCTTCCTATAACACGGTATCAGATTGCTCTTTAGAACTCAGAATATTGGAATTATACAAGAAATTATACACCATGCACAAGCAAAAACAAGACAACAACAAAAACAAAAAACCAAATTCACCACCAAACGTAATAACATCGAAATGGGGGATTTTCTTTATAGTAAAAGATGCCCACTCTGTAAAACCACCATGTTGCAGAACTCCTCCCTCAAATGCTCCACACACGCAGCCCTCCCCGTTTCTTGCTAAGTGCATTCTGATGCCACATTGAAACATAAAATAGGTAGAATCAAGCAGCCACCAACGGCTATTTATATGCTAATATACATCCCCCAAGCTGAAGTAGGCACCTAAAGCCTATTGCTGCTACTAATGATGGCTATGCTTTAACCTCTATGGAAGAAAGAAAAGTATTTTTCCTTAAGAAAACAACTCAGTTTCTTTAAGATGAAATGTAATTATCTATTATCAGATGTCCTTTAAAAATGCAAGGCCTATTTAAGCTGCTAAAAATATTGAAGCCCTAATTCCACCATAATAGCATTTTAATTTCAGCAAATCACAGTTCTATTGTTATAGGACATTTTGCTGTAGGAATGTGGTAAGAGGTCCATCTTAGCTTTTTAAAGAAACATTTCCTTTTCTTTTAGACATTCAATTAAATCTTGGCAATCATCTAACCTTCTGTGACACAATTTTACTTACCAAGTGAGAAAACAATGGCCATTAGCATTTAAAAGAATTTGTTTTAAAAGTAGTTAAAGTTTAATTGCTTTACATATTCTCATCAGAATATTTTTTGGCTGTTGGCTTACCGTTTGCCTTAGATAGCTAGTGTTTAATTCATTACTGTGTTCCATTTAAAATACTTATTTAATCTCTGGACAAAGTTGGTGTAAAAACTCCTGCTATAACTGGGTCTGTGAATTGATGCTGAAGATTATTTGAAGAATAATGTAAGTGGCAGATGAATGCGAAGGTCACTCTTTTCTATTGTCATTAAATAAATTTACTTTTCTATTTGAAATTGCTTATTTATCAACATTTTTACTGTTACAGAGCACATATGTAGGGATGTAATTACAGAATCCTGGTTTATGTTGATGATTTTACATTGTCACGGGACGTGGAATATACAGAGCTATGCAGCCAATAGGTAATTCAGGTATCTCTGAAAAAAGTTGAGCCTTTACGTTTTCTGTTGCATGCTACTCCTACTTACTGATAGAATTCTTGTTTTACAGGATCAGTTGAAAAGTGTTATGTTCTGTCTGCATTGTGATGTCCATGGGAGGCTTTTTCCCAGTGTCTGGTAGTGCAGAGAGGTTTTTGGTACCCTGAGATGGTTTTGTTAGCCCTGGTGCTGAGCCTGATGGCTCTTGCATTTGGGTGCCAAAGATCCAAAAGAAGAAAGCTTTATCTTGTATCAGGCAAGTTAATAATATATGAGGCTATTTCCCCACTTGTCTCATCTGGAGTTTATATTGGAGTAAGGTTTTTGACTTGAGAAACTCTGTACCGCTTTAGTGTGGAGTGCTATATTTAACGTGTTACTTGCTCTGCATTTTCACTTGCTGTTCTTTTTTTTTTTTTTTTTCTTTTAATCTCTCATCTTTCGCTAGTCCTTTCAAAATTATTTTTCCTGCCACTTGCATGCTCTTGAACATGTTCCTGATAGTTGACCACTGCTAATACCACAGTGCCAGCTTTGAACAGCGTATTGTGCTGTGTTTTTGTTCTTTTCTCAGCCAAAAAAATGCTTAATGCATCCTAGGTCTGAAGTATGTTTTTAGTAAAGCCCCCTCACTTTAACCATTCCGTATCTATCAATTACTCTTTTCAGTCTGTGGTTTTAGAGCAGGAATTTGTTGTGTTATAAGCTGATGTCTAATGCCTAGCTTGCAGCATTGCATGTTCTGTGTAGTATGAACTGAGTGGTCACTGAGTAGTAGCCCTTTAAGGATTTGTAACGTCCCTCATTCTGGGGTCTGTGTTTCAGACATCAGTTCTACAGTCAAAACAGCAGTGATAATAAGTATCGTAAGCATAATGCCTTGTGGACGCCATGGCTTGATACATGTATACTTACACTTAGGTTCTGTTGCATTTGCTGTGTGAAGTTGTAATGAGCAAGCCATAAAGGATGCCTGCCCCAAATGGAACTCTTAAAAGTGTTCCAGTTCTGCAAAGCAGCTTTAAGGTTAAACTGAAGAAATGTGATTTTAATGAAAATTGTACAGCAGCAATCTGTTTCTGTTTTAGTGTAAGGATCACATATAACTATAGACAACACCTGTAAAAAGCTTTGCTTTGGGAAGTGAAGGGAAAGTATTTGTGGAAGAGGACAGCAGAGAGACTCGGCTGGACAGATGAGAAATGAAAACAGATTTTAAAAAGAAAATTGAATTCCATCCCAAACAAAAAGTAGCTGACGCTTTAAGGGGCCAGCTGATGTCTTTAAGACACCAGCACTATCTAAAAACATGTATGAGATAGCACTCGAAAAGGAAATTACTCCAGGGATTCCTTGAAAATATCTCATATTGTGAAAAGGAATGAGGTGCCTTCCCAGTTGTTTGTTAGCCTTCTTAGCTTCACACGTTCAGACACTTGGCAATGGAAACTACAGTGTTTGTGATTAGAACTCCTGCTTATGCCATTCCTGGCTTCAGGGCTGTATCTGTACTCTTAGAACAACACCATCTTCGATTTTGTGTCTGTGTTACGCAAAACAAAAACAAACCCGCATGCATCTGTAGAATATAAAGACGAGAAATGTTAGGATGTCTTAAATGGTTAATTGGGCATCTTGTACCAGTCTACACCTGATCGTTAAGTGGTCTTTAATAGGTGAAGAAATGTTACTTTTAAGTGAAATAAACTGGAAAATATTGTTGTATCTGTAGTATGCATAATGAAATAGTAAACTTTAATGTGCTTCATTATGCGTTGTGGTTATACAATTAAATAAGAGTGAGCTGTGTGGGATTTGTTCTTGATACTGTGAGGAGCACGTTAGTGAAAACTCCTTCATAGTCAGAACTGTATAGGCCGTACCTAGTGCAAAAGCTTTTCTAGATTTTCTGAATAATAAGAATGGTATCAAAGGAACTAAACTAAATGAAAAACTCTTGTTAAATTTATGTGACAAGTTTTGCCAACTGTGGTGGCAAAACAGCACTGAGATTTAGCCTGATTTTAAGTCTGTGGCCATTGCTGAAGTCTTTCAGCCTTAAGAATTTTAGGAACATAGTGTAGAAATGGGCTAATTGTACAATATCTTCTAGTGGGGGAATTTATATTCTTTTGTACATTTTTGTTAATTTGTACCTTCTATTCACATTTAACTGAGCTTTCATAATCTCATTTGCCCAATAAAATGTATTATCTGAGTTAAACTTGGAGTTTCAGGCAGTGAACTACAACGCCTGTATTTGGACTGTTGATAGGCTCCAACATCTGCCATACTGACCTAAACGGAAGCAAAAGGGTGTTAGATATGCTCTTAATTGCTGTGCTTCTATGGCAGAAGGCCAGAGAAGGCTGAAGCCCCTAAGAGGAGGGAAGTCTGTTCCCGTCAGATTCATGCCCAGCCTCTTCTCTCTGAATAGTGCTGTGTTTGGGGGCACGAGGCAGGTTCTGCACTGGTGTCCTGAAATACGTAGGTGGAAGGAGCGTGCTTCTGCCACAGAAGAAACAGACTGGTACCGCTTGCAGGTGGTCCTCTGTAAAATTGTCTGTAGAGAGGATGATGCTCCTTTTAATCAATATGCCTGGCTAAGCTTGAAGTAAAAATAAATAAAAGTTAAATATCTAAACAGAATAACAAGATTCTAGCTCTGCAACATGTGGAATTAGTCAGTGCTGTCATATTTTGCAAGATACAATGAACGGGATACAGTGTAAAACATGCACAGACCAGTTATAATTCAATTAAACCCTAGTTATTGCAGAGCTGAAAGGAATAGCAGTGGCAGGCCTGTATAGCTGTGGCATACAGCTATATGAAACAACCTATTTAAGCTAAATCAACTCCTACTTAAATGACTGTAATAAGCATTCGCAGAGCAGCTCTACCCCTGGGGGTGTCATTTATCACAGTGTAATAGAAAATTGTAATGAATAATAACACCTAGCTATTCAGCAGGAGCTTGCATATATTAGGGGAAATGCAAATAATGCTACCAAGTGAAAAGATGAGTGTTGTAATGTTTTTTTTTTTTTCTTTTTCCTTCCCCTACCTTTCCCCACCCCTCTAAAAACTATATGGCTGTAATGTGTGCAGAATGAATTCTCCTTGCCTGGAAGGTTTGTGTTTGAGAGGTAAAGACTATCTCTCTGTCGTTCTAATCTATGGTTCTTGGCTCTGCAATGCGCTCTGTAATGCTGTAATATTTACTGGCCAGGAAAGTGAAGGGGAGAGAAAACTTATTCTGTAAGGGGTGTGGGCTTTGGCCCAAGCCCTAGCAACTGTCTGAGAATGCAAAATGAAACCATGCTAGAGCCCTAAACAAGATTTTACAGTTATTAGTCCCCTTAGAATTGGTATTTAATTTTCAGTGTTCTCTAGCAGTAATCATTCTTGGCCCTGCACCTCTTGTCAGATACCTGAAAACGTGGTTCTCTTACTCCTCTGCTTTGTGTACCAGCTTCTACTGAGTTAGCATTTGTTTGAGATACCTCTCAGTGAATTGACCCAGGTACTTCAATGTCCACTACTAAAATATGTGTAAAAGAGGAAGAAATACCAGCTAGGCATTCTCAGCAGGTATGGTGACCTTTATTTGCGTAGACTTTTCCCTGTGGCATGTATGTAAAGACCTGTCTTAGATTTCATTTATTCAAACGTGCAGTAAGGTAGGGAGAATGTCTCAAAAAAAAAAAAGATAGGAGCACCAGATTCGCCATGGACTTGTCTCTGATTTCTCTTTTTTCCCCATTACTTTTGGTGTTGGAGGAAGATGAGGGAAGGAGGGAAGGCTGTGTCCTCCTGAATTGATACTGGTTTATCCTAGGTTTGAGCCTCCTGGATGCAGCAATGAAATTGCACTCCTTTCTGAGAATAATAGTCATGCGTTAGGGTGTGATTCTGGGAGTGCCAATGCAGAGATTGTTGGGAATGTGTGAGTATGGTCCCTGTCTAGTGTCCTTGGCATAATTAAATGCATGAAATTTTCTAGCAGGACAATTTCCAAATGATGTTTCTCTGGAAGTGTTCTGCAGCAGCTCTGTTCCCCACTGCTGCTTCTTGCTTTGTCCTTTATTTCCATAATTACAGTTGCAAAAAAATCATATATACGCGCATATATATACACACACACACATATATATATACACACATACTACTTTCTGACATTTCTGTTCTGTACACACTGAAGACGCTTTTGCACTGTCCTGTTCAAGTGAGGATTCTCTGCCCATGGCAAGGAGATAAGAACATGGTGATCAGGTTCCTTCCACCTCAGTCCTGTGATGTTACGATTCTATCGTGTGTGTCATCATACAACATACGAGCTCTTACCTGTCCAGGTTTTTGACGGGTGTATTTGATGCACTGAAATGGCAACGAGACTGCAGCGTAAATAAAAGCAGATCGAAGCCCAGAAGTTCCGTGCCAGTAGGACCGCATTTATGTAACAGCCAGTAGCAAGTTGGGTGGCCTTTCTCCGTGACTGCATCTGGGTGAACTTTCTGCATTCTGCTTTGTGACAAGTGTAATGGCCATCCCGTCACCCGAGGTGTGCTAAGAACAGCCACGTAGTTATTATTCCATTAATAGGACCATTACAACCATTGAATAGTGGAAATTTATTTTAAGGAGCAAATATCACTTGCAAGTGAGCTGTTACAGCTGAATAAGCATATTTCTTGACTTAAGTTCATAAACCACATTTATTAGTAATACTTTAATTTTGATGATGAATGAAAAGCGTAAGCCATTAACAAACCATTTAAAAGCTACTGAGTACAGTAATACCTTCTGTAAATGGAAATAGCACTTTTTTATCAAGTATTTAAGGTTATAGACTCACTAAAAAGTGCTGCTTTGTCCATTAATAGTGAATCTAATTCTGTGCTATAAGGTAAAAGTAAGAAGATAATTTTAAATGGCTAATGAAGCTGTTTGGTAGGCCAAGTTATAAAAGTTGAATCAATGTGAAGCTACATTTTTTCTTGCTTTTTTATTGTTTTGATCATAAGTGGGGGCCACGGCAATTAAACGCCCCCTAATGCAATGTTATGAGGAAGAAGAGTGGGAGGGAAGTGGTGAGAAATTATTTTTGTCTGCTCAGAGGAGCTGTGCTTTGGGAGAAGTTGGGGGTGGGAAGAAAACTGCTGTTGAGGTTTGCGTTCTAGTGTAAGTGACCCTCGGCAGTGCTGGGAAGTTACTCATTGTGAGGATCTATCTGGTGTTAATTGAAATAAAATGACCTTTCTAATAAAATAGACTTGAGTTTATGTATGTATGGTTATGCTGTCAGATTATTTATTGTTAGAGCTTTAAGGCTGAAAGGATGGGGGGAAACACTGGGACATTGCAGTCTGTTAGAGCGGACAAGAAATCCTAGACCATCCACTCTAAAACCTGAGCTGTAGGGGCTGGTATGTGTGGTTTTTATTTAAAAAAATTACTCCTTTGAGTTTAATTTAAAAATTAGTATTTAAACGTATGTCAGAACAATGCATCTATTGCAATGATAAAATCATAATGTTTTGCATCTACGGGATAGCGTATTGTGAATCCTATTCTTTGTGCAAGTTTAACTCAGACGGTGAATTTTGCTTCCCTGGTAGTCTGTCATGGATGACTTCTTTCTACGTTAGCATTATCAACAGCCAGGTAAGGTCAGGGAAGTTCAGATTAGTGCTTGTAGTTATAAAAGTTACTGAAGATGTGAAGTTGATCACCATGTGATTCTGTGGCATTCAAGCAGCAAAAAAAAAAATAATGTTTTGTGTGATGGGCATGATGTAAAGCTGTAAAAAGAGTGAAGTAGAAAGGCTTTTATTTTAAGAGGTGACATCTTCCAGCAAAGAGATGCTCATACCTGCAGCCCAGAGTAGTAGTTTCCTCTGTGTGTTATCTCATGTACTTGGAGCAGAGACCTGTTTTAACCCAATCTGATACAGCAGGCACACGGTACAGAGACCCTCTCTCTGGGTCTCCCTAGAAAAAAAAATGACTACCCAAGATGAGATCTCTCACTTAAAGAAAAAACTGTTCTAAAATGTTTTCCAGCCCCTTTTAAACTAAATCGCCTATGGTGGAATTGCTTTGTAATAGAAAGGCAATAATAGATGCTCCAGAATTTGGATTGTTCCACTCTAAGATCAAATGACACATAAAGAGAGACTAAGGGAGCAGAATTTAAGTCTTATTACACTACCTGAAGTGGGTTATTACACTATCTGGAGGGGTTTACAGAGAAGAGGGAGACCAAATCTTGGTGGGGACTCAATGCAAGGACAAAGGGCAGTGGCCACAAGGTGCGGTAAGGGAAAACTCTGGGGAGGCTGTGGCATCTCCATCAATGATTGTTATCAAAACCCATCAGGAAAACTCCTGAGCAGCATGATTTAACTATGAAGTTAGCTCTGCACAAAGCAGGAGTTTAGAAAAGAGGACCTCCCTGGAGTGCCTTGCAAGCTAAGTTTTCCTGTGATCGTATGTTCATAGTCTGCACTTCCTGACATGGGGTATGTGTGCGTAAATTTGGGAAGCTTTCTTATATTCCTGACACTCATATTCAATTGATACATTCTCTTTCTGAAACGGTGGGAATTTTATTCCAGTTCATAGCAACTACAGCCTTAAAAGAATGAAAAAAAAGTTAAAAAAAACTTGAAATTAAAACCAAAGCGACAAAACCAACACTGCTGAACCTGGTGGGTTATAAGCAGAGGGAAAGAAATGTAGGTGGACAGAATAAATATTTAGACAGAGATGAGTTGAATATATTTTACAACAAGGGATTGGAACAGACAGAGTTGCAAGTGCCAAAATGATATGTCATTATTACAGCATGGTGATAATGACAATTTGAAGTTGTATTATCTTTGTGATCAGGGCCATTTGTTCCCAGAAGTTCAGAAAAGAAATGCCCTTGTTTAATGCTGCTGCTAATAATAAATAAGTGATTTTTGAGAAATATACTCCGACTCACGTGGCTATAAGGCAGTTGATGTAAAGCTGTAGTTCACAGCATTTCTTGCGTTTAGTGGGATTGTGAAAGTTTATTATGGAGATGTTTTAAAACAGGAAGGAAGAAAACAGTAACTTAACATCTTTCAGCATTTCCCGAAAGCCAGGACTTGCCTGTAAAATCCTTTTTCTCTAGTTCTGATTCCTAACTTGTGATTCACGACGGAGGTCAGTGTGTAATGGTGGCAGAGGTAAGTCTGCCACCTTTGCAAAGTGTAGAAAATAGGAATTCAGGAGCTTTTGTCCTATTTAAACCAGTTGGAAAAGGGACAAACAAGCATGTGAACACTTGAACTAGCCATGGTACTAAGAGAAAAACTTCCAGACAAATTAAATTTGTTTTTTCTAAACCTAGCATATGATATGGCACACTTCTGACACCCAGTGATGTGAAGGGTTTGATATTATGATATTATGAGTCCTGAAAGCTAGAATATTTATCAGTTTCTGCAGTTAAAGCTGTTACACATTTCTGCATTGAAATGGTGCTTGTTCTGATAATTCAGTTGACAGTTCAGCTGTTTTCATGAGAATATTTAAATGTATAATCAAAAAACTACCTGTAAAGTAGTTTTTGTATGTACCATTCTATTCTAAAATGAGTTGACAGAAAATGCCCATAATAACAGGGCATGTGGCACCTCAGATTATGAAGAACGTACAAACTCTTATACGTGGATGTGCACAAGACTGCTCGCTATCATTTTTTGTTGTTCATAGCTTGAAGGATACAGACCTGTTTGAGTTGGATGACTTCATCATGAAACAAAGTTTCAAGAAAAGAGGCTCAGGGGAGGTATGATGGTATCAGCAGTTAAATTTCACAGGTTTGGCAAAAGGTATGTGTTGCTCTGTGAAATGAACCAGGTTTCTGTTTTTCACAGTGAGCAATTTTCAAATGATGTAAGTATGCTTAAGCAAAGCTGGTATTATTAAATAACCCAGGAGATACGAGAATCTTTTATTTTTCTTATGTCCCTCTCAAAACAGGCATGACACTCAGATTTTCAATGGACGAGTGTTTTGCCTTTTTTACACAAGGTGATGGACAAACTTTTCCTCACTTACTTCTTCTTCAGGTAGTGATTAGCGTGAGATGTGGCCAACCAAGAGTGAGGATACAAGAGGCTGCAGCAGGAACTGTTGTAATCCTTCCGCTGGCACGCTAGTTGGTCATTATTTGTTGAGCGTAAGTAGATGAGTGGAAGATGGAACTTGTTCTGCCGTTACAGACTAACATCCTGGCTTTTTGTTAGTGGACCTTTAAGATTTGTTACCAAAATAATAAGTCTAACAAATGGTCGTCTCCTAACTTTATTTCTAAGCAATAAAATACAGGTTTGATAAATTATTGTCTACACTCAAGTGCCCCTCCAAACTTAAACCTTTTCCTTTCCTTCTCCCTACCAGATGCACGAGCTCTTGGGCCCATATATTATTCATTACAATCAAATAAGACACAGTGGTGGCTCAGTAAACTTGCTTTTCATATCAGAATTGCTTTTATTGAGTAACACACACTGCAGACCCTAGCTTCCAGCAGCCAGGGCTGAAATGAGCAATTCTCTCATTGTAATAATGTGCCTCTGTCATCTCCTTATTATCAGCATGATAAAAGATGAAATATTCACAGATGCTGCCCTCCTAACCTGATCACAGCTTGATATTTGAGCTTTGGAAATGAGTTTTATAAGCTTTAATATACTCCTTGGCGGAGTGACCCCTGAAATTAAACATTATTACAGAGCGGATATTTAAAAAGCTGGGGCCGCAAATTACATCAAAATGAAAATATTAAGGAGTATTACGACTATACCAAGTGGGAACTCGCTGCTTTTGAAACTGTGAATGCCATAAAACTCAGCACGTTGGTGTCAAAAACATCAGAAAAAATAATAACAGCGCAGGCACCTTGACTTCAGTTATTTTATACTTAGGGATAAACTAAATTACTGGAATGTGTTTTTTTCCTAGAGCCTGGTTTTCCAGGAAGAAAAGGCACATTATTCTCAACTTTGTCTATAGCAGTCTTCACGGTTCTTTTAAAATGCACATTGCTTCTTTTCTGTGCAAACACCAATAGAAAATACTTGAGCATAATGAAACCAAAGATTGCACTTAAAAAAAAGAATAAGCCAACATCTCTAGATGAAACATTTTGATTCAATTTCCATTGCTATCGCTGTTTTGATAGACAGGTTTCTACAGAAGCCTGGGACATGAAGATGTCTATAAGAGCTAGGGGATTTTTCTTACTGTGAAAAAGGGGAAATGTAAAATGGACATTACAGATTTTTCAACCCAAATACTGTGTTGTTCTGTTAAAGTTCATAAATAGCAAATTTCTACTCTGTAAAAGTGATTTTGCCAGCATGAAGCATATGGAATTTCTTAATTTAGATACGGTATCGGTTAAAATACTTGATTTTTCGTTCGTGATTGTAACTTGACTACCAAAGAAACTTGTTCTCCGGTTTGATTTCTAACGCAGTGGAATGCGTGTAGAAATGTAAACTTTTACTACAGGTCGGAGTTGATACTCTTTTATGTTCCATATATTCAGATGACTTACAAACAAGTTTCCTTTTTTGTTTTGTTCAGTATTTTGAAATTCCTTTAAATTATTGGTTTTTGGACTCTAGCAATATTTTTTCAGAAAAATGATGTAATGCATTTGAAGAGAAAAAAAGTACGTTTTGATGCCTCCAGCGCTAACTTTCCTAATGAGCACATTTATACACGAGCTATTGTGCAGGTTTAAAACTATGCTAATAGTATGTCACTGTACGTTCCTTTTAATGAGTTTCTCTTTTCACCTCTGTTCTGCCCTCGCTGTTTCTCTGTAGATTTTTGTGGAAGTATTGGTTCTTTATACCTTCACAGCCTATTTTGTCCATTAGTTTATTCAAAAACATTTCCGAGAGATTTTTTGTACACTGTCCTCAAGCCTACAGTTCTGTTCTGTGCTCCCTTGGGTTCGGGCACTCTCTGCATTGTTAATGCTGCATAAAAATAAGCTTTAGTGGCTAATACTGGCCCAAGAAGGTACCTCAGACACAGAGCTTCGCTGTTACCAGCTGCCCTGTGCAGTGTAATTGGAGCGCATCCTCTGTCCTTAGGATACCTTAGCAGAACAGCTTGGATTGCTGGACTCTTGAAAATAAATCAGTATCTTGTTAGAGATCGCTGCTTCCATAAGGATGCAATGCCTTGATGTCTGCTTCAGGTACTTATATACTTCTCAGGTTCTGAACACTGTACAAGATAACAAATCACTGGTCGTTTATGAAGACCACAAAAGCAGTTCTGTGGTAAAGCGGGGGACTGGATCCAATCCGGTAAATTATTCTGTGGAATTTTATTGTATGGGTTTTTTATTTTATGCTGAATGAAATTGCAAGAATGAGGTCTATTTTCATGACTTCTCAGATCCAGTAGGTGATCTGTCACTTCCCTTTATAATGCAGAGCTTAACTGCTGAGAAGGACGTGGAAGTAACGTGGCTTACGTGTACCGTAAGCCACGTGAAATGAAAGACCGGTGGGGGATTTGAAGCCTTCCTCCTTCATTAATTCCAGGAGTAAAACGTGCTGTGTGGGAAAGCTGCCTTGTTTCCAAGAAGACAGATAGGTATAAAAATGTTTTCTGAGGTTGCTGTATCCCCCACCACCTTTTAGGATTTTTTCAGAAGGTGACCACGCAAAGTCCTGAGCAACTTGTTCACACCTTAGTTTCTGGTGCTTGTTGCTGAAGTGGATGTTAGTGGATTGGTTAGTGGATGTAATTAAAGTGGGTGATCCCCAGAGGCCACTCTAAACTAAGTTTCTCTGTGTTTCTAAACTACACAGCTGGGCTCATAAAACCTAACTTTAAGTCTTAAGGGCTGTTTGAAAGTTGTAGTATTAGCTTCAATTGATTGATCATTGGTTGACAGTTACGTAGGAAAAGAAATATTTGAGAAATGTCCAGTTCTCCTGGTTTGCAAGATCTTCTTGACCAAAGCTGTCATTACAGGCATGTTTAAAAAGTTTTGAAGTGCCTCTGGAGGAGTGCAGCTTTTGCTCTGACATCTGTTATGGGAACCGCGTAACTCAGTAACTTTAAACATGCTGCATTCCTCTGTGCTTCGGGAAGATTGATCGCTGAGTTAAAAGAAGAGATTCTGCACCTCAGGGCCCTCGCTGTGACACTGAAGGACTGTTACATGCCTTGTTCAGCAGCAGCCACCAGGGCGTCCTCTTACACGTGGTGGTTCTGATCTAGAACCATTTTGTAGTTGCTGAGGGGAAGTATGGCAAATGTTGAGCATGTAGTTCTAGTTCAGCTGTGCATGGAACAACTTGGTTTAAAAGCAGAAAAAATGCTGGAGTGTTCCTCGTGGCATTCCAGCAAGATCTGTAGGTTTTACTGTTACAGTTTTGCTGTGAAATAAGTAGAAATGGAAAAGATGGTAAGAAATTTAGAGGATGGCCTGATTATTATAATCTCCGTAGTTATCCTATCTATTTTAACATTCTTCCTTGGATCAATTGAACTTGTATTTATATCATTTTGCCTTTGTAGTTTAACGTGTGGAATGCTATTCCAATTAAGTCATCGCCTAACATTTCTAATTTTTTTCTTACTGCTTTTTAATAATTAAGACAACAAAAATAAGTAGAAAGCTTATAGTTATTAGTTAGAAATTAAGCATAATTTTTTATCAGGTTTTAAATAGCTGAAATGTTTGACATTTTATTCCATTTCTAGTTTTGATAGTCTTCAAAATTGTGTGTGCAATTCTGAGTATTACAGGTTTGCTGAACTCCATTTCCAAATGTAAACTTTGTAATGGTTAAGAGGTATGTTCCTAATCTTCATTGACGTTGCAGATCACTTCTAAAATATGGGGCAAGATCCAGAGGAGGACTCAGTAAGTGCTTAGTACAGCAATACAGCTGGGGTTAGACAGCCAAGCTTCTCCTTGGTGCCTTGGAAGTTCTTGTTGGCTCCAGTACACCTACCTCAGTGCTTGAGATGCATCCTTTTTATTCTTGGCTCGTAATTAATGAAGTCTTTAAGCCCATAATTAAATTTTGTATGATGCAGCTCCAAGTCTTGTTTAAAAACAGTAACGTCTGCATTTACATCTCAAGTTTCAAAAGCTGGCTGTCTCCTGATAGGCCTCTATCTTTCAGCCTATTGATATTTTGGAGTTATGTTATCTGTGGCAGTTTGGACATCACCAAGTCAATGTGATTGTAATATTCTCCTCACTGATCTAGCCAAAGCTCTTGCTAAATTGAGCTCAGCAGGAGCAAGTCCAGTGACCTCATAAATAGTGGAAATGATTGCAAATCGGAATTCATATATGTTCCTGTCTCAGTGGGTAACCGTATCCCCCACAAAGGAAGCAATCATCTCTTTCAAATTTCTGTTTGCCCTTTCACTCAGATGTGTTTGAAGATAATATAGAGAGGGAGATCTTGCAGTGTCTGTCTGACGGAACTGTTTCCTGAAAGCTAAAATAAGTGTCCTGTATCTAACGCTACTACTTAGCGATGTGTGCTTCAAACATTATCCCTAGTACAAAGAATGTGGGACATGGCATGGTACAGTTCCAGAGCTGGGGCTGGCTGCTCTTGGCCATCGTGTTGCTTAGTTCCCTGAATGACCTGGTGGTGTGTAAGAGAATGAACTAGCGCAGCTATGACCAGAACACGGTCAGACAAGTATTTTGCAGGTTTTCTGATGGGCTGCTCTCTGCCTCAAAAGCATTTGTGGGAGTATAGCTATCACCCTCTCTTTGCCTTTATCTTCTCCAAATGCTGTGAGTACCTTAACAACTGGGAGCTAGCACAGTGCAGGTGTTACAAGGAATAGTACAACACGCAGTCTGGCTGCTCAGGCACCTGGGGTCTTAGGGCATGTTTGAAGGAGCGGGTGTCAGCAGATGCACATCCCGCCACCTACGTTTAGTTCTCCGGACACAAGCAGCTTTGCTTCTGAAGCTGTGAAAGTTTGTTTGCATGAGCTAAGTTACCTCGCCATAAAGTGGGATAAGTCAGGTCAGGATTTCTTAGTACTAATACTAAGACTGTTGTGTGCCTGAAATAAACTGTCTGAATTCACAGGATAAGGCTTTTACTTAACAGAGCTTGCACGACAGTTTAGGCTTGGTATCCGTTCTTTTTGCAAAGAGAGAGAAGACCGACCACTTTCAACTAGTGTGGGATTTTGTTGCAAAGAACGTGTTCTTCCCTGATGTGGTGCTCAGCTCATCCGCTGAAAGGTGAAAACTGAAAGCTTGTAGTGTGTTTGTATCAGTGCATGTGCACAGCACATTTCAGGTGATGTACACCATTACTTCTTTTACATCAGCCTGAGCAATTCTCACACTTCAGTGCAAAAACAACAGAAAGCCTTTGATAGAGCTTGGAAATACTATTTTGTACAAAAACCGCCTAAAGACTAAAATATATAGATAAATCTTGGTTCATTTATATTTCAAAATACATTTTTCTTTCGTTGTCATGGACACAAATGGCTGATTGTGTGCTTTGTGTTTCTTTTGTAATGGGTACAACGTGCTTCAGCTTCTCATTGGGTACGGAGACTGAAGATGCATAACTCATCATTATGTGATGCCTCAAAATGTTAAACAGTGGGAAACTTCCTTGCTTTACACTCCATTAGAAACAATCAGAATGAAAGAAGTTTGTGCCTGTCATTCATATGCTTTACAGCAGTCCTTCCTTAAAACGTGGAGCCGCCACATTAGCAATTCAGTGAACATTTCCCGGTAGTTACAAGCCATCAGCACCACTTTTTATATAGTGTCTGTTCTTTGCCACAAACCGAGAATGCTAATTTTGTTGTCTATAGGAACTACTCTCCGAGAAGCCTTTGAAATAGGGCGTACTGTAAGGTCTCTACAACGCCTGATGTATATCTGAAACTTCATGCATATAGTGCTGTTAGTGGGAAGTGTACCGAAATTGGGATTTCTAATGTTAAAATAATACCCAATATATTTCATCTGGGTGTAGCATACCAACCCGCAAACCAATGTGCTAGTTGTATTTAAATACTTCAGCTGTACATTTTGAGGAGCTTTTTCAGTTTCTGACAAATGACTTGCAAACTTCACTTCTTTTTTTAATTTTTTGTAGAGCATGGGCCATGTCAGCCTATTCTGATTAATTAAAATGATTTAGGAATTCAATTCACTAAACGTGACATGTTTCGCCTTATAGAAATATCACTCCATGGGGTAAGAAACCACCAAAGTAATGACAAGCCCATTAATTTCTTTTCCCATTTTCATCTAGTGCAGTAGGATCTTTCTAGGCAAGAAAAGTAAGGATCGATTGATTTAGAAATTTCCAGGTCTCATGTTTTGACTGGGAATATTTGTGGTCATATAAACTAAATCTATGCATAAAGAATGCTTTGGCTCTAGTATTGCTAATATTTTAACTTCCTATGTGTAGTGTGGGAATCCCAACACGAGAAAACATTTATTTTAGGTATTCAGCACTGGTTTTAAAACGATTGGCTGATTTTTCCCTTAAACTCCCCCCAAGTTCTGAGTTCTGTAAGCGAGTTAGCTGAACAATCCACATCTTACTGCACAGGTAGAGCTGTGAACGTCAGCTGAAGGGTAAGAGACAGTCAAGTCTCTTGGTCCTCTTACACTTGGCTCAGCTCCCACACAGACTTTCTGGACGTGTTTACATTCACATTTGAGGTTTTTTTCCTGCACTGTAA
Source organism: Oxyura jamaicensis (assembly GCF_011077185.1). Taxonomy (NCBI): domain Eukaryota; kingdom Metazoa; phylum Chordata; class Aves; order Anseriformes; family Anatidae; genus Oxyura; species Oxyura jamaicensis. Next base: position 3,458,830 of record NC_048915.1, read on the forward strand.
GTAACCAGGAAACACAAATGCTGTCAGTTACACCAGCTCAAGCCCTGGTAGGTAGGTAGGTGAGTTTAAGGTTTATCCCATTATACTGACCTAGACATATTTAGGCTCAGTGAATCAGCCTTGGGGGAGGGACATAATCTCCCTGCTAGTATCTTGCACAGGGGCTGTACAAAATGCAGCTAAATCCAACTGCTCCAAAGTCAATTTTGGCTCTGCTAAGCAGCCTGTACTTTGGCTATGCTGTAGCTCCTGTTGTGTGTACTACTGGATTGCTCTCTGTTGGCCAGATCTGTAGGGAATACTTGGTTCTTAAAAATGGCTTTGTTGAGGGTTGGAGGTGTATTTTGGACCATACTCTTCTGTTGCTCCAGGAGATGGTGACCTCCAGTGGCAGAAGTTCCTTGAAAGAGAATTTTCTGATTTCAAAAACTACCTAAGAGAAAATTGTACAGATTTTCTTTTCTTTTGCTAAGATGCAGTCTATCAGCACATTAAAAGACTGGTGAATGAAAGAAATTTTACTGCAGCCTGAGTTACAACACAAACCGACAGCATGGTATGAAGAGTGAGGTCAGATTTGCAGGTCATTGCTTTGTGGAAGCCAACATGCCCAGGTAGAGCAGCCGCTGTGATCCCTGTAGGCTTCTAACTCTCAGGGCATCACAGGGAAGGTGTAGCCCATCGCAGGGAACTGGTATGGAAGCACTCCACACAAATACGCGTTAAACAGCTGCAGCTTTCAGTGGCAGGAGGAGGCAAAGATAGATGTGAGGTGCTTCTGGGTTTCAGACAGCAAAGGTAGGCCAGGAGCAGAATGTGCAGAGAGGGCCTAGGAGAAGTGCGCGTCTGCGTGGGTGCCCAGAGGGCAATACATCCCCGGCCGGTGAGCTGCCGAAGGGAAGGAGAGAAGCAGCAAAGCAGAGCGCAGGTAGTGAGAGAGAAGCCACCACTAAGGACGGGACGCTGACTGGTGGAAGAGTTTCCTAAGGAGAAAGAAAACGAAATGTATGCACAGCGGAAACCACAAGCTGTGTTTCTCATCAGAGTAAATAAGAAGGGAGATTGCCTGCTTTTTCCCGTGCTTTCTGCTGCCCCGCTGTAACAGCTCAGGAAAGCATTAGTACAGAGCTGCTTATCGGCGTGCCGTTGGCTACGAGCAGAGTCTCTTTTCTGGCTTTGCTCTGCTATTTAGTTGTGCTCAGATGTGTGTTTGGACAACGGCGTTTAATTTTACTTTTTTTTTTTTTTTTTGTAATTTACGTAAGTGGTCTGCCTTTACATTTGTGAAGTGACTTGCAAATGGCATGTTTAATTGGAATTTATTTTATGTTGCCTTTAAATTTATTTAATTGCATCTGTACAAAGGTTGAAAGAATTTTACAGCCATGTAATGGAAGTAGTAAGAAAGGTTTAATTACATTCTGAATTTCTTTGCATTTCTAATCATAAGATAGTCGATTAATAGTTTATTTCCAAGGTGTCCTTCTCTGTCAATTCTTCTCTTTTGCTCATCCAATTGTCCTTTTCTTTTTTCTCTGTTACCGAATAAGTTAGCATGTGGTTGAATCCATTTTGTATTTCAGCGTTCGTGATCTGTGCTGGAGACCCCATTATGTCCAGCATAAAGTGGGACTGCTGACATATTTTATGGTTGTCTGCAAAAGTGCTGTGGTATTTTAATTGCAATCTAGCTATTAATGAGAAAGATCTATAACCTTGTAGGGATGACTGATACATTTGGCACATTAAACCCAAGCAGTACATTTATTAAAATATATGTACTGTTCTGTACTACTGGCGAGGGGTAGAAAAATCTTACTGCTTAAATCATTCTGTTTACTTGTTATAAATACTGACATGATGGAAATAAGAAACACTGAGTGTTCGAAGTCATGGGACTGCAGTTAAAATCTCCCTCTTCTGTCCTCTTTTCTTTGTTTGTTTGTAATACTTCCCCTTAGAAGGAAGTCTTAGAGCACCTAACCTGTTGAGGACTGTGAGGATTCAGGTATCTTTACCTCGAATATTCCCTTTTTCACGTTATGATTATGTAGAGATTAGCTGGTGGGGAAGACCTGTTAAAATACCTGTGCCTAAATAAACTGGCTTGGATGGATAGCTCAGAGCTCAAGAAAAAATCCTGCCCGTTCAGCTCTCACTTCCTTGTTTAACAGCCCAGCTGCACCTAGAAAAGAGGTCAGAGCTGCTTAAGCATCTGAGATGTGCTGGTTCCTGACTCCCTGACTGCATTTCTAAGAGGTTCGCTTCACTTGCACTTGTTGGAAAGCAACAGTTGGCAGTTCTTTCCACCGGTATGTCGGTGGTGGCAGGCATATATTTCTGCTGGGAAGCCACGCTATCGACTCACGCCGGTTTTGTTCCCATGGCATCTCTATTGCTCCAGTCCTTGAACAAAACTCAGGCTCTCTTTTAAGCTGTAATGCACAAACCACCACGACACAGGTGATTTAGAAGGCATATATTAAACAAACTATTCTTAAAATAAGCTTTTTTTTATTGGCAATCAGCACAAAAAATGCCTTGCTATGCTATAGTAAATACAAATATATAAAAGAATGTGCTAGAAAAGGCACTGTAGCAAAAATAAACAGCAGAAATGCTCTACCCCAAAGCATCAAGTCAGATCCTTTCTCTTCAGCAAGAAGTCTCACTGGCACATCTGTAGTTGTACCTGAGTCATCGTAGTGACCAACTGCCACAGAAATCTGTACAACTCGCCTGCTCTTTGTTAAGCATTTTCCCATTGCTGAGCTGTCATTTTTTCTCAGAGGAACACAATACTTCATCAGTATGCATTGCTGCAATTCTAGAAATCAGGTAGCTGGGTGCCGACATTCTCAAGGCTTTTTTTTTAATATATATAGAGCGGTGCGTCTTGAGGGATGTTTTGTGAGGTCGCCACCCCTGCCATTTGCCATCCTATAATATTCCAGTGTTCTCTACTGTAATTTCTTCTATAGTAAATAAATATAATGAAAGTATTTAACCCTCTGTATCTTTAAAGTTGTCTGAAATGTGATTTAGTGGCTGGGAAAAGGAAGCCTTCAAAACACACATTTTCATATTACCGTTGTGCATTCCCCAGTCTAAAAATAGTCTCCGGTTCAGCATCCACTACAATTGGAATTACAGCTCTTCATTTTCAGAACTATTTTGATTACTGACTCTAAAATTGTAGAGTGGGTTTCATATCTCATAACACGATAGCAAAACAATCATATTAAATTATACCTTCTATTTTTTTTATTATTTTTTAAGAACACATGCTTACACACCACTCCAACAGATAAGATATTATGGTAGTCCTCAGTTAAATTCCAGCTGTTCCTGGACAGGATTAAGCTCATTTAAGGCATCTCAAGGCACTGTGGCCACAACTCAATTTCTTTTTAGGTGTGAAAGAGCCAGGTATTGCCAGCAGAACTAGAATAATATCTTTGCAGACTTAGGTAAGCTTTGCAGTGACGCTGTTTGTCAGAACTTCAAGGAGACACTGGCCCTGGCTTACACCACGTTTGGTGCTTCAACCAGTCTGAGAACCGACGGGCGTGTGTTACAGTGCTGGGGGTGTTTGTGTTGCAGCAGGGGTGCAGGTGATGGTCAGTGTTTATGCGTTTCCACACCTCTGCCTCCCTGCATGCCGTCCCTGCTGGATTACCCATGCTTGTTGCCTTGGATGCCTGCAGTTCTCACGTGCTCGTGGCAGTTGGCTGGAGCATTTCCTTCCTTGTTAGGAAGCGCAGAGTGTTACTGCTGTGTGGCAAGGCTCATAAGAAAAATCTGCAGGTTTTGTCAAACAGAAACATGAAAGTTTAGCAGAGGGTTTTAAGTCTCTACAGAACGTGTTCTCAGTAGCAGGGACAACCAGAGCATTTCCCTTTTGCTGTGGTTGTAAAAAGCTCCTGGAGGTGGTGCTGTTGAACAAACGCAAGGGTGCCTGTCAGTTCCTGCGAACCAAAGCGGGCGCAGCAGTGCTGAGCTTCAGAGCGGGCCTGGAGTTGTATCAGCTCCCAGTATGTGCTGGCAGATGGTGCGTCTGTGTGTGTGTCTGTGCACGTGTGTAAAATGTTGTGGGCTTTGGGCTTTGTTAAATGCATTTGGAACTGGCTAATTACATAGAAACGTGAACCTCTGATACTGAGAGCTGCTTACAGTCACTCTCGGTCTAGCACGTTAAGATTTCTCATCATATAACTGCACGAGGACTGACTGTAGGAAATGAGTAAGAAAGGCAGAACGGTGTGTGTGCGGTGGTGCTCCGGGATCTAGTCATGAGTGTAACTCCTTGTGTAGCCCAGCAATCTATTTAAAAGCTATTTTCAGTAATTCTGGCGCTTTTGTACTCCATATAAATGGAACTAGTAAAGCGGAGTCATTTCTGATACAGGCAACTTGAAGAAGTTTTGCACCAGCCCTTTGAAAATTGGCATTTTGTCCCCAAATTGGGGCCAAGACAATTATCAGGTGTGAACGGCCTTGAGACCCACACAAAATGCAGTTGTTGGAGAGTTCGAAGCCCTGGTGCTTGTAACCCAAAGTCACATGGAAACCTCCTTTATTTAAAAGGGGTATTAAACAAAAAAAGGCACCTCTCTATTTGGCAGCATGGGGGAATATAATTAGAGATTTACGAGAGAATCTGAAGTGTATTTCCTAGCTTCTATGATGCAGAAAGAGTTTCTCTTTCATCCCCTGGATCGCTACATAGGAAACTTTCCCGTAGGTGTCCGTACGGTTGACTTCTCTTTAATTCCTGTGATACTGTGATATGGGAAAGGTGTGTAAAGCCAGAACTGGGCCAGTTACGGTACGCCTGAAGTGAGAATCAGGAGACCTTGGGAAGAAAGGAAGGAAATCTTGCTTTGACAGCCCAGTACTCAGGCATGGGTCGTGTGGACAGGTGTCAGAGAGGGGAAGGAAAGGAGATCCTTCCAGCTTGAGCTGGAAATGAAGCAAGTGCTCCACGTGGGTGCCACCTTTAGATCCCCTTTAACACTGGGAGCAGGGATGGCCTGGCTGTGGGTGGTATCCTGGGACTTCTTTTGTCTCAGAAAAGTTGGATAGCCATGCAAGTTAGACCAAGATATTGGCACAGCTAAATAGGATCCTTGCTGTTAAGCATATCTGCCAAGATCCATTTTATTGTTTTATTTTTAAAGCCTTCAGTTCCATTATCCAATACCCTGATATGGCAGGCAGTTACGGCATCTAAAGGCATTATTACTACATTGGGTGATCTCCTTCTTGAAAAACAGACCAACACAGAGGTGTGTTTCCTGGACTGGTTGCTATTCAGACACTTGGAGAAATGTGTTCCTCTGGTAGGATTTTGTTAAAAATAAACAAACAACCTTTCAGTATTGATTATTTTTTAATTTAAACCAATTTGTCTTTGATCTGATTAGCTTTCTTGGCTTTCTTGTTGCCATTTGACTACAAAACCCCCACTTCATCTCAGCCTTTTCTCACAGCAGAAATTTTTGATGCGTTTCTGGGACTTCGTAACCCATTTTCCACTGGATCAGTTTGTAGCTCAGATGTCACTGAACCTAAACCGTCTTTCAGGGTCAAACAAAGTAGTCTTCCAACGTGCATTTACTTGCAGTTCACTTTTAAAAATCCACGTAAGTCGCTTTCAAAAGAGCAAAGATGGGCACATAGAGCAAGGATGTAAATACTACAAATAACGAACGGACTACTTATTTTTAACTTTCAAACTGCCTGTCTTCTTCTGTTCGCTAGGACTTGTCAACAAATCTTTGACTCTGCAGTAAATGGCTTCTAGCCAAAGCAGTCTCTGATCAAATTCAGTTTTAACAGTTGCAGAGAACAAGTGCTCTGGGCACCGAGATGCTCTGAATATAGACACGCCAAGAGACTTAAAGAAGTGCACAGTTCTGAATACACCGGGAACTTCCACAATTTCTTTACCAGATACACTGCTAAATAACATAGGTGCTTCAGCCTTACTGCAGCCTCTAGTTTTGCCAGTGTTTTAGTGCAGGGCTGCTTCCTCCCGTGTACTGTTGGGACAGGAGCTGACCTCCCTGCCCCCCGAGAGCCATCTCTGAAGCTCTCTGGGAAGGAGGCAGCAGTTGCTTTGCTGCAGGCCAGCCTTACCCCAGCCCACCCCACCCTTTCTTTCCCCAGTGTTGTCCTCCGAAGGAAATGGGAGTAATTCTGTTCACAGCTGAATAAATCTGTCACTTGTGGTTTGTGCAGCGTGCTACGCTAGAGGTATGGATAAAGTTAAAATCTGTACAGCTCATGAATTGGAAATCTAGTCATTTCTTCGACGTTGCTAACAGAAAGTGTGCTTGGCTTTAAATTCTTAAGTGCATCATGTTACAGAATTAGTTCCTAAAATAAAAGAGAAACTTAAAAGCACTTTATTCAACAGATTTTAGTCATTTAATTGGCTTACGGTAGTGTTCTGATATGCAGTGCTGCCAAAGCCAGGCTCAAAGAGGAAAACTTTGGAACTTAATTTCCCATTTCCATGCTTCCTTTGGAGTTGTTGATACCTGTGCAAAGTCATAAAAGTATGCCTGGGGGAATGATGGTTCTCTGTTCCATTGATTGCATTGATGGAAGTTGCTCTGCCACGGAGTGCATAGCAATGAGGGATATTCTCTCATTTTTTTCCTAATTTCTTTCTGAGAGAGGCCATTTTTCAAGGTATTTCACTGGATGTTTTGCAAAGGACACACTAATTCCTTTCGGATAGCTTTTCATTACCTATTTCTGTTACTTTTACTATTCTATATGTTTATAAGCGGTTGTACAGACAGACCGAGAGCTGTAGTTTTAATACAGATTCCTTGGTATTTTCATGCTTTGCTATCTTTGGAACTCATAACCTATTGTACGAAGCATAAGTGGGCAAAGTTTAAGCACGGAAACGTGTTACAGAGGTATCAGAATTGGTGGTAATGACATTCAAGTTACTCTGATAGAAGTAATACTCGGTTTTGTAAAGGGTAAGTTCCCTATAGAGGGAGCGAGAGAATGAAGGCAGACTGCCTAGAAACTCTTATTCTTGAGAATTTTTGTCCTTGGAGACTTAGTTAATGTGGAGGGTAGGAGTGTAAAGCAAACCTAATAAATGTAGCAGGTAATGGAAGCGTGGGGACGGAATAGGCAGGTGTCTGGGGAGAGGAGGAGCTGGGTTTTTGCACTTGTCAATGCCTTGAGGAAACAGGTTTCCTGCTCTGAACTGTGCCTGGGTGTTGTAGAGGAGGCATCTGGATGGAGTCGGCCTCTGCAAGGGCAGAACTGCTTCTTGTTGAAGTCTTTGTTGAAGCTTTGTGCATGAGGAATCCAGGAGCTGTGCTTAAATCTCTAAGCATTCTCTATGCAGCCTTTAATTGTAGACGACTGTACTAACACAGGGCTTAACAGCAATTGCCATTTTATGTGTGTTCCTCAGGATGCGGAGTTACTAGGGCTGGAACTTGATCAAGAGAATACTGAGACTGCAAATTCTGTCAGTTCAGTGCCTTATTTGCAGTCTGTTAACAGTGGGCAGCTGCGGTTGCATGTAGGTGTATTCCTAGTAAAATACTGGGAACCCTCTAGTTGGTAGTGAGAGAAATCAAATCCCTACTGAGAAGCAGAAATGATTTAATTGAACATAATATGTATTTATTACATTAACCACTAAAGCAGATCACTGATGTTTTATTCAGTGCAAGATTTACCAACTACTGAAATACCAGGCGAGTATCTGAGAATGCCTAATTCAAGACAACTAATTGAATCACGGGGTTTCAAATTACAGTATTAGATTATTGACAGCTCACACTAGAGGGAGACAGTCTTTAGGATGCAGTGCTCTAATGAAATCCCGTTCCCAGGAGGTACACTGGAGTAGGAACTGAACCATCGAGGTGTGCAGAACAGGCTCGCTGCCTTTCTGTTGGAGGCAGGCATGCAGTTGTTGGAGCAGTGCTCGGAGCCCTAGCAGCAGAACGACTCCCACTGTGACTGAAAGCATCCGCTGGCGTAGAGAACCGGCCGTTGTTCTTCCATCCCCCTGGAAGTGCTTCTCCTCCTCACTTTGTGTGGGTGTGAGGGAGCTCTCAATACCATGCAAGGGACAGTTCAGCACTGTGATCTCGTCAGAAAACTTGGACTGGTGTCCATCTTTGTAGGTAAAGCCTGGCATTAGCCAGAACGCTTCCAAAATATGTTAGCAGGGGCACTGGAGGTAGTGTAGAGTGTACAGGCATCCTGAGCTGTGGCAGAAGTGGTGTGGGCAGAAGTGACTGGCCCATCGTGCACAGCACTGGTGAGCCCGCTCCTTGAGGACCGTGTTCAGTCTCGGGCTCTTCACTACAAGAACAACATTTTGTTGCTTGAGCATGTGCTGAGAAGAGCAACAAAGCTGGTGAAAGTACTGGAAAATGAGTTAGGAGCGGCTGAGGGAACTGGGAGAGTCCACAGGAGAGGAGGCTGAGGAGAGACCCCATCGCCCCCTGTAGTACCTGGAAGGAGGCTGCAGCGAGGAGGGTGGTCTCTTCTCTCAGGTGACAAGCAGTAGGACACGAGGAACTGGTCTCACATTGTGCTGGGGGAGGTTTAGATGGAATATTAGGAAGAATTTATTGATGGAGAGGAACTCCACTCGTCACTGATCTCCACCTGGACACAGAGCCGTTGTCCACAGCTCTCTGAGTGCGACCAGCCAGCCAGTTCCTTAGCCAGCAACGCAGGCCTCGCAGAAGTCCACTTCATATCGAAGTTATTCGAGAGTTCTAAGGTGAAAGGCTAATGTGTTAGCTTTTATAAAAACATGTCTGCTCCTTTTCTTACAGCGCTGCGAGCTAGTTCGCCACAGCTCAGGATTATAATTGGCATATTTGGTCCTTTGGCTGGTGGAGACTTATTGCAGAAGTGACAGTAACAGCTTTCAGGGAGGATGGAGCCAGACGATGCACACAGCTGTCAGAGCCTGGTAGAGCAAAAGCTGCTTTCACTCTGGAGGCAGTGCTTGCCCAGCTTTGCAGCCAACAGGGAAGTAACCAAGGGCAAGACAAAGCCTCTGGTGAGGAAGGAAATAGGATTACAAATTCAGGCCTTGTAGTAGCGCGGAATCATTAGAGGAAAAGAGAAGAATGAAAGGTGTTTGTGAAATGAGTTAACTTTTTTTCGCCTGCACAGTTACAAGGAAAAATGGTTTTATTCACAGGCTGAATTAATTACCTGGAAAATTAAGATTGATTGTATACCCCCTGTTGTCACCCACAGCCCGTACATGAGTGTGCAGTAGAGAGTGTCAGATTCACACGCACAGACGTGAGGTTGGCTTCTAAACCCTTGCACCTGTGAAGCCTGGGAACTTCCAGTCACCTTGGCGTGAGAAGCAGGCACAAAGTTGGTTGTGGTGGGAAAGCCCTCGGAAGAAAGGTGACTTGATGGTCTGTATTGATAAGATTAATGGACATGATAAGAGGCTGTTCATGAAAATAGGGGAATATTGTCATGACCGTCCCAGAAAAGGAGTGGGAATAGAGGATTGATGAAGAAAGGTCAGTACACGGTAGGTGGGATCAAGTGTGGAGCTACGTACTGACGCACTGCCTGGAACTGTCAGCTGTATCAGAGAGACAACCAGCTGCTTCTTCATCGGCATCGCTAGGAAGAATGAGTGCTCGCATTCTTACTCTGACAAGGGGGAATCCCTCGATTATGTTGAGAGGAACCTCAAACTTCTTGTTTTGGTATTCAAATTAGATAATTTGGTTATGTGTTTGTCCTTTCAAATATTCGTCTCTATTTTAGGGAAGAGACTGTTCTGGCATGAACTTGTTATGGTGATTTTTGTAGGAATTAAACAGCAGAAGCGCACAACAAAAATGTGAGCGTACTCAAATGAGAATGAATCCCATTCAGAAGAAAAAGAGGACAAGAAAAAAACTTGTGCTTCTCTATGATAAGTGTTACACATTCTAAGAAGTAGGAACAGGGACTGAGGAAGATTCTCCGGATCATCCAGGTTAAGGAACTTAATTCTTTATGCTGAAAGAGTCGTGGACTTCAGTGGAAGCCTCGTCAAGACAATAACACGTGCTCCAAACTAAGTTCAAGGTTAGCCTGAGAGGGCTCAGAGGCCCAATCTGTTCTGTGAAACTGCATGGAGGCTGGGAGCAATCCTGAGTAAGGACGTCTTGTGACTCCTGTTGAAGCAGCAAAGAAATGCCAGATCATGGGTTAGATGTGGCAGGGGAAGTTGTGTGAAATAAGAGTCCTGATTATTGTCTTCGTTTCCTGAATCACTTAGGTATTTTACATGAGGCAGTACCTGGTGTTAGAACAAGGCTACTAGCATCCTGTTAGGAATATTAACAGGAAAAAGGAAAAGTAATGGACGTGCCATGTGCACGCTAGTAATGGTTTAAAAACCTGCATTTGGCTAATGTGATGAGCACGTCAAATGTGCAGTAGAAATATTTTGTTTTGGTCAAAGCAGAGTTGTTAGAAGACAAAATTTCAGGGAAAATAACTCATATGCACGAATGTTTTGTTTTTCAGTGAAAAAGTTCATCCTTTCAGTTTTTCTTTCTTCAGCTTTGTCTCCTACCCCTTACCTAGGAAGGTCGAAGAAGGGAAAGGAAAACCCTATCGTGTTCTCATGAATTAAAAAAGAAAAGTAAAATAGCACTTGCAAGGAAATGTAAATGAAGAAAAGTGTGATTTGTAAATGTGCTAGAAGTTCCTGCTCTAATTAAAGCAAAGGTCCTGCTGACTTGATTTCCTCTTAAGTCTACTTTGGTGCTGCCATAAGTTTTGCCTTTGGTTGAGCTTCGTATAGAAAGGGACAACCGTTCAGGATGATTCTGCTCCACCTTGCAAACAGAAATCTCCTCGGGAAGAGAGCACAGGGTTAATAGTCATTTGGGTGCTGTTTCATTACAGATGCACTGTGTGTCCTTGTGGAGTTTGCCTGGAGCAGCGCTAGCCCTGCCAGCAGTCATTCACATCCAGTGTCAGGCTCCTGATTTATAGGTCTGTTTAAGTGAAGGCCGTGCTTAACTCCCAACACAGCCATTTGTTCCAAATCTTTTTCATTTTTTAACCACTTCAGAAGGATGCAGCTTTGGAGGAGCAAATACAGCAAGCAGAAAGCTTGCTATTGCTGCCAGTCATGTGTTTTTCTTGGTAAGCAGGCTGCTTGCTCACTGATCAGACCTGGAGAATCATCTAATAGAACAAATAGCAGGGTGGATTCAAACAGTGACTGTGTTTTCATCCAGTAGTCTTCTCTATCTGGCGTGCTCCCTTTTGGCTTAGCTAAAATACCAGACCTGTTCCGTTTCATTTGAGAAGCTGGCGGGGAGTTCATTGGTTCCATTCTAAAGCAAAAAGGGAGAGGTAATAGCGATAATACGGGTCACCATGTACGCGTGCTTGCAGTTGCTATGCTGGCATCTTGATCTGACTTTGCCTTTTAGCTACAGTCCAGGTTTCTATGTGGGCTCTGTCAGATCTAATAGTGCCTACAAACACAGCTGAATGTATTATGCTACCCCTGCCTCTGTTCTCATTCCTACCTGTGGTGACCTCTCTGTTCTCTAGGTCAGGTGGCTGAATTCTGTAGTCTTTTATCCTTGTCTGTGGACTTCCAGGTATTTGAAAGTTTCTGTACCTCTGCTATTGAAAGTAAAAAAATATCAGTATTACTGGGGAAAGAACTGGAAAGTTCACTAACACCCTGGGCCAGAGGCTGACCTCATGTGGAAGTTCTGATTTTGCTCATCAGGCTAGCCTGAAGGTGAGCCTGTTCATCGATTTGTTACAGCGGTCTGGCAGATCTTGGCAGCAAGTAATTTGGGTCTTATGTAAATAAATGATATGTGATCAATACTTTCAGAAGATTGAAAAGGAACTTTGTATGGCTGATGTCATTTCTTTGAATCTCTGCCCTCAGATAAATGCCATGGAGGATAAGCTGTTGTGAAGTGTAGGACCAATTCACAGCAGCTCTGAGCATCAGGCGCTCAGCTTTTGAGTGCCGAGTCTTGGAATGACTGAATTTGCTGTGATCTAACTGCAAAATGTGGATGTTGTTTCTTGCAAATAGTAAACGTATTTGGGAGGGCTCAGCTTAGAACACTGGATGTTTGACAGTCTAGAGAGGCTGAGGCTAGGACTAAAAATCTGCAGAGACAGCAGGGCTTAGGGCTTGATAGAACTGCCTTGTTTGCAGGCAGCTGCACTGTGCACAGTTCCTTGTTACTTGTTGCTTTCACACTATCAAGGGAGGAGATGTTCAGAATCCACACGTGCTTACAGGCTGGGGGATTTCTGCATGTCTGTCTGGGTTCAAGCTGCCTTTTGATTCAGTCTGACGGGGTCATGAAACAGTGATCATCTGAGGAAGTTGCCTCATCCCTACGGTGCTGGAAGCAACAGGCTTGAGGCAGTTGAATGTTCTTAGGGGATGGAAACAGCATAATTGAATTCCTTTGTAGATGGGGACAAGAAGGGGAATGTTCTAAGCACTGCAGTCAAGAGGTTTGGGATTTTGTATTAGTGTTTGGGTGAAACTTGCAGGGAATTTACTTACAGGAGAAGAATTGGGTAGATGGCTTCTTAGTGCTCCTATCTGCCTTGTTTTGGTAAGGAGTCAGAGGTGAGCAGTGTGAAGTGATCTCCTTTTGGCTTATTTCAGCCAAATAATGTGCAGCACAGAAGTCGTACTGGCCCTGGTTGGCTGATAAATGATGTCAGGGCATCAGTGCGCATCATGGTAAGCCTAAATACCTCAAGTCAGGATTATGAGCATTGCTACGGAACTTCTCAAGAGTTCATGTTTTGCTGAGAGCTCCCTGTGTGTGTCTGAAAAATAACTGTCCTAACTGAAACCAGGACAGCAGCGCACTGTTTCCTTTCTGTTACATTTTTCCCTTCTTTTTCAGTCTTCAGCGTTTTGTAATTACGGGACTTCCTGAGCAAGAAGTTCAGTCATTCGACCTAAAAGTCCTCGATGGGTTTTCTCCGCTGATAATTTGTCCCCTTACATTTTGGACTGGTAACGTCTTTTAACACACTTTGCAAAACCTGATACCGTTAAGAGAACAACGCTGAGAAACAGGTTTAGGAGATGAGCAGATTTGTAAGTAAATAGCATTGAACACGTGTAGTGTAAAGATGATTCCTTTTTTGAATTGTAGAAGGATCCATACCCACAAGTGGAGTAATGCACAGTGCAGTCTGAATTAAGCTTGGGGCAAATGTCTGGCACTTCTGCAGTTCACGAGAGCACTTTGAAAATGAAGAATGTCAAGTGCTGAAAAATGCAAGGGAGGGGCTGTGTTAATGTCTTGGAGCATTATGAAAGAATAACTAAACTAATTAGGCATTTGGAGGTTTTATCTACATTTATCTTATGTCACTGTTTGTCATTTCAATACAATCTGTTGAAGATTTCAGTGGAATATATTAATCAAATGTTAAGGTCTACATTTAAAACGTCACGAAGAAAACCTTTTTCTGTCCTAATACCGGAAGCGTTCTTTTACCAGCCTCAAGGTGGTAGAATGGTTACTTCCCTGTCTTCTGCCATCGTCACCACCCTCTGTCATCTTCAAAGTCCATTGTTTCCCAGTGTACACACGCTTACGTACCTGCATAATTTGACCCTCAAAAATTAACCTTCTGTTTGTTTTTGTGTGGCAGAGCCCTCTCACCCAAAGGTGTATGGGTTGTTTGAGCTTCCTAAGGAGCATGCATTTAGATCTCCAGTTTGGAATCTGTGGTCAGAATCCCACTGCACTGAACGCTGTATAAATAAGAGTCTAAACCAAAATTAAGAAGCCAGTTCTAGTCTCAAACAGCTTTTACAAGATTAAAGGGATGTGACTGATAGCAGGTTTATAAAACAAACTGCGAGGGAAGCAGAGGGAGTGAATGGCACCGTGCTCCTTAGAAAGAGAAGGGTTCGTTATGGCTGTAAACATAGGAGCACTTACTGAAGGTCTCTTAATAAAGCAAGAGCTTAGTTAGCAGCAAGCGAATCATGTAGTTTTGGGCTTTAAGCGAAGTCACTTGGACTCTGACCATATCACCCTCGTTACCAAACCTTCCTTAAATGTTTTATGGCCCCTGCTTTAATTTCAGAAGTCCCTGTTTTTTGTTGGTACCTCGTCTCAGTATGAGACTAAGTAGCTGTTAGTGTTCTGTGTGGTCTTTACCTGTTTGCTGCTTCCTTCTGACCTTGGTTTGTATTCCGTTAGGAATTTCCACATTTATCTGCGCTGTACTTACTGACCTTTTACCCTAGCTTTTTATGCTGTGAAGTACTGTAAGCCATCTTGAAGTCCAAATACGTTATGTCTGTTAGTCTTTTCCATCAGTTCTTATTGCGACTTTTTTGTGGAAGCTAATCAGATTTGTTCAGCATGACCTACTATCTCATGATTTCCCGTTGTACCTCTCCCTGTGCATGTGTCCCTTTATCGTTTATGGCACTTATTTCCCTGTTGTAATGACCGCATCCAACATACAAACCCAGCTTCCTTCAGCAGTAGTCATCTTTGCTTCCCTTCTGTTTTCTGTAGTGCTGTGAATGCTTTTTCCTCTGTTTCACTAATTCTTACATTCACCACTGCTCCATCTGTGTTCCATATTCCGCTCCAAGTCCAGCATAGATTAAGTGAACAGGACATAAATTGGTCCTGAACACGTTGGTCCCCCATTCCTTTATAAAGGAGGAGGAATTCGCTCTGCTTGTACAACACGCATCTGACCTGTCAAGATATTTAAAATGTCCTGGCAGTCAGTGGCCATACGGAGACCACAATACTGCTGGTTGATCTAAACACAGGCACTTTCCTAAGAGAGCTTCTGACGGTCTGTTTCTTCTGTGTTGGCACTGGGCCACAAATGGGTTCTTGAATCTGCCCATGTGGAAGTTCTGTTCTTGCCACCGGACCGTAGCTGCCGATGTTGAGGTAAGCAGCGCCACAGCACCTGCACGCATGTTCCTTACGAAGTTGCCAGCTGTTTTTGGAGTGCTTTGTAAAGGCTGCTTTTCCCATGCCTTGTGATTCCATCTCAAAGGGTTTTCTGATTCTTCAATTTGCCAGGCTGATGAAGTTGAAATTCTTCTTTCTTTGTCTTCGTCCTCGCCTTCAATACTGGGTGTCTGTCAAACCAGATGCTTTCACAATGACGACTTCTTTTTTTTCTGTGACCAGAAAAATCATTTTCTTACTTTGAAAGAAATACCTTGCTAATGGTGTCTGAGACGTAGAGAAGTGTAGAAGGTGCATCTGTCATACCACGGGCCAAACTCTGTGTACAGTGAAAGAGAGATGAACTCATAAAGTGTGTGTATAGATTTGTTGCTTTTGATCAATACGGGGAGAGGACAGCTGTCTAGCTGCGGATTGTTGGCACCATGTGAGGACGTTTGCCTTTTATTGTCGGGATTTGATTTGGTATTTTGTTTGACAGGGGCTGTCAGTAGGTTCCCTTTCTTGCAGAGACGGTTGGAATACGAAGGTCCCCAGCACGTGGTGCACTCTACTCACATGGGCTTCCTTGCCCCAGTGAGAGTGAGCGGTGCAAATGGAGATCTGAAAAGATACAGGCAGAGCTCAGGGGAACTGCGGGAGTGGAAAAGTCAGAGCGGAGAGGTCCAAACCTATTGAATGCAGTCTTCAGTGAGTTTGTCTCTTCCCATGCTATTGCTCTCCTGTGTCTGTTCAAGTCTTCTGTTGTTCCAGCGTTTAAACTCTTAACCCCCTGACTACCTTTTCATGGGTTTATTTTTACACCAGGCAGTACAGTACAGAGAGAATCCCTTTGGGATGTAGTCGGTGTTTAAGGAATGAGTTTCTAGTGGTTCATTGTTGGCTTGGTCTTTTAATAGTTAAATCGCCGTTAATCCTACTGCCACTGCATAAACATTTTAAATAGATGTTTGCACATAACTCATTTAGCATCCACAAGCAGACAACATTTTGTTAGGTTTGTTTTTTGTCTAATTTCCTGAACACTTCTTGGTCTGAAGTTTAAAATTGGTTTACGTTACTTAACTGTCACAAGCAGGGTATCACTTGGAATTGTTTGGTCCCTGTTCATGCAAGGTGCTCACTTTATCGATATTCACCTGCTTACCTAAATTTAATTGTTTGTATGATCATCAATTACCCCTTCAGTGCTAATATACTGATGGAACAGAAGCACAGCAAAGAGCTGAACACAGCTCAAGCGAGGTTGTTTTTCTTAATTCAAGTGAGTATTTGTGATATTGCTTTTCCATTATCCGTCCTTGTCTTGTGATACATGGGTACTTAGGGAATATTTTGGTTAAGCATTAGGAATGACTGAACAGGTTTATTTTATTCTAGGAGTTCTTTTGATTCAGAAAAAAATAAAATGAAATTAAAGCAGTGGTGTAGGAGGCGTATTTCTCTGCAGTCAGTATGCACAAACAATGTCTGCTTAACTTTTGCTTGTGGAATTTTCTGATTACTGCTTTACAGGCATCCCATGAATAAGAAATTCAGTGGATAAGAAATAAAAATACTTCTGAAGGAAGTAGCTGTAATAGTGACCGTTAGAAAGGAATCTTCGTGGTTAATTCCCTTACCTGCACCAGTGTTTGCTAGGCAAAGTAAGAGAGAATCAAAAAGTTACTATTTTTGGCTACTGAGTGCTAAATGT
The DNA here is from genome assembly GCF_011077185.1 of Oxyura jamaicensis. Classification (NCBI taxonomy): domain Eukaryota; kingdom Metazoa; phylum Chordata; class Aves; order Anseriformes; family Anatidae; genus Oxyura; species Oxyura jamaicensis. Next base: position 3,475,525 of record NC_048915.1, read on the forward strand.
AGATAGGACTTGACAGCAATTGCCTATTCCTTTCTAGCATCAATCCTGATGCTCTGTTGCTCATTTATAAAGGTTCGATTTGGAAGAAGATGCATTTAGCAGGAAATTATTCATCTTCTCTTAGAGCTTGTTCGCAGTGTATTTGTCAACAATTGCTGTTGAGTGGATGGGGTACAGAGAGATGAGAAATCTGGAGCACTTCCCTTGCTGAGGCACTGGCTGGTCATTTAAAAAACTCTACAGAAGGCACAGAAAGCAATCCACGTTAACCTAGAATATTTAGAATGGGTAAATGAGAGCTTCACCCATGAAACTCATCTGGGAAGTGTGTAGAAGCTCAAGCAGACTGTGAACGAGTTGCTCTGATTCTGAGGCTTCTTTAAAAATAAAAATATAGGGCAGGCGTCATTCATTTAAACTCTTAGATGGTGCTCGTGCAAAGTGAGTGGTGCAAACTGAGGAAGAGCTGCTAACACTGGAAAAGAGCAACAAGGCAGTGCCTTTGAGGAAACAACGTCATGACTTTCCCTCTGCTTACTGCTGGGCAGAGCGGTCTTTGCCTAGTTGTTCTGTAAAGGCCAAATGGAAAGTAACGATGTAGTAAGGCCCCAGTATGAAGACTTCAGTTCCAGTTGTGAACCAAATAAAATCAGAGACTATTTCCTCAGTCAGAACATTTGGCACAAGTCTTAGGTCTGTAGCAGTGTCGTCCCTTCCAGTCGAGAGTAACGTGCCTTGGGGAACGGCAGCTAAAAGCTGAGCGCTGGGAATCGCGTTGCCTTACCTGGGCAGTGGCAACAACTCGCTGGCAATGTCTGATAGGTAAGATGTAGCCCCGGCTCCTAGGTAACGCCATCTGCTCTTGGAAGACCTCTGTAAACTGAAAGCAAATAACGGGGCTTCAAGTTTTCTTCTGAGTATTTCTCGTTTTGGTCTAATTCATTTCCACTTAGCTCTGTTTTAAACATTTTCTAGCAAGGTTTTGCATGTCGGCTGTATGGTCTCATGGACTTTTTTTCATGCTTTACCTATCAAACTAGTACGACACTATTGTCGCTTCCCAGTTGATCTGATTTAGAGTACAGTTTTCCTCCTAAAATGCCCCTAGAGGAGAGAGAATAGTTGGACAATTCTATTCAGAAGAATTCAATTTATTTTATCTATATAAGATAATTTAAAAATAAAGCAGACACTAAAAAGTAAATAGTCTGATCAGTAAAATGTGCTAATAGATATATCTGCACCTTCCTTTTTTTCTCCCTTGCTCAAGTATTTTATTAGAGAGGGAAGCCTCAAAGTGTAAGAATGACTCTCCTAAATATTTCTGTACCACAGCTACTGGGAGAGCAGAAACAAATGATGGAAATACTTAAAGCACAGTAGGCTGGAGTACGCACTAGCGAATCCTGTGTGTTGAAACAGTTCAGACTTTTAGGGCAGCGGAAGAAATACAGGCTGTAGATGGCAGTTACAAATTTAGAAGGCTAAGTTGAGTTGTTTGTTTGTTATCCTCTCAATACAGGACAAGCAGCGCTGCAAGAAAAGCCCAATTGGAGTTGACAGATCAGAGGAGGTGATGGGAAATGGTTTAGAGGAGGTTCCTTTGGCCACAGATTCTGTAGGAATATGTGCAGAACTGGGGAGTTAACTGCAAAAGATTTTGCCTCAAAAACATGTCTAATTTCATTTTTAAAACCCTTCCAGTGGAGGTGAAACTGTCTTGTATCTGTGTATTATTTAACCCCAGGAGGGTTTCGTAATGGACATCAAAATAGATGAGTTGTGACAGACACTTCCTGAAGTCTGCAGTAGCGGTTCGCACTCAGGATGCAGTGACCATCAGCACTGCAGAGAGCTTCCTGTATTTCTTCTCAGGTGTCTGGTTAGGGTACGTTTGGTGTCAGGGATAAGGTTGGGTCATTATGCAAGCCTCTTTCACGTTAAGGAAAAAAAAAAGTGAAAAAGCCTCTCATTTCACTTTTCCTGTTTAAATGTAGACCACTTCACAGCAGGCATAATTGAAACGATTGGCACTGGAACACTAATTTTAAAGAATTGTACCCCCAAATTCACTGGGCTCCGTTTGGTTGTCGTGAGTACATGTTGTAGCTGCTTCGTTGTCATCTTCACGTTGATCTTAGGGCAGATCAACTATTCAAGCTGTGGTCATTTCAAGACTTCTTTTCCGATTTTCTGTCTGTGCTAGTTTCTTTTCTTCATGTACCTGTGGTGTTTCTCACCAGCTCTTCATGAGCATGACGTTGCGTGCTGATACCCTGGTGTCGGATGACTTGTTATACGGGCTGCTCCTTTTCATTGCATCTTACTAAAAATGTTGAATTTCTTGCCATAATTTTACAAAATTCTGGGCTCTAGCTTTTAGACCAGCCAGTAGGAGGGGGATGGTTTTTTTTCCTTTTTGCAGCTTTTCATTTCCTTTCTTAATCGTCCTTTGGTGGTTAGTACAAGAAGCAATTTAACTTCGTTTTTTCCAGAGTTGGTATTTCTGTTTCCAAGGGATCTCAGCGTCCTGTTCATGAGGTGATTAACGAACAACTTGACAATTGCTTTACAATTCTAGACATGTCTGGGTTGCTGTAGCGTCCTGATATTATTTAAGATCTCATTCTTTTAAAACTGCTGTCAGGTGCCCGTTTGCTGTATTATTCCAGATGCTGTGCACAAATCGCCATGACGTTCCTGTGCCAAGAGCTGTGTTCCATCGCAATTGCAAATAACCAAGTTGCTGTGCTGCTTCTTCTTTGGTTGTTAAATAACTGTGATGTAATACAGATGTAATCATCTTTCAACTTAAGTCTGTATTACAAACTGTTTCCTGTGAGGGTGGTGCTTTTGTAGGATGGTAAAAGCTTCATCATTTTGGTCAAGTTCTTTCTCCTCTAATAGGTAATGGCACACATCTGGCAACGGCGGTGGTGGTTTCTTCTTTACCCCCCTTTATGTTTTTTCCACCTGATTTTCAGCTTTCCCCTTTTCTCCCAACCCTTCAGCGCCAACTTGCAGTCTTCTGACTGTCAGGTGTTTTTGGAGAAGTCGGTGGATTCGACAGGTGAGAAGGACAATGCAATTTGTGTTCAAATGCTGAGGGACAAAACGTTTTGCTGACGTGGACGTGGAAAAAAAATAATCTGAAGACATCACGTGCTCTGTCTGCTGCGTTTCAACAGGCTTTTGAGGGTTTTCAGGACCTGAGTTACCCGTGGCCACCCAGACCATTAATATCTGGTACTTGAACTGCACAGCAATTGGTGGAAAGTTAATAATTTTATACTTTTCTTCTGGAATTGAAGAAAATCTCACGTATTAGCCTATCAAAGAGGGTTTCAGTTCCGCAGCTGGCACCTTCCAGGTCGCTGACAACTTTTTCCCCCCTCTTGCAGAGCTAGCGCAGTATTAGTTTCATGAGATGGGGCCCATTTAATATGCAGTGGAGAAACAGAACTACAAAGAATATAAGATAAGGTGGGAATGTTGAATATTCATTTTTCATGGTTGGAGGGTATTTTTCCTGTGATTCAGTTATTCAAATTAGCTTTGAATTGTAACTCCGATTTAAACAACAAAGACTTAAAGGAACATAACAAATTGTACCAGTTCTGTGAACTTTCCCCAGGAAAAGCAATCTTTTCAGCCTCTGTGAGAACTGGCATTTAGCAAAGGTTCTTAAGAGCATTTATTTACTGATTCTTTTAATTGATTCCTAGTAGATGAAGATACACTGTGAAGTTCTTTTTGTTTTATTACGCATGGTGAAAGTTTGATTCAAGTAAAGTAACCAGCTTCACTATTTTTAGAGAATCAGCTGGTAACTTGCTATTTCCTCTCTTCTGCTTTAGAAGGAATGGAGTTTGTGCCATGCACTGAGGTTGCTCACCAAGCCTGGCTTCCTGCAGCGCTCCCTAGGTGAATGTTTTAGGATGGCCCTTTGAGGACCTGTCTTATTTTCGGCTTGCACCTTTCCAGCCACTTATTTTTCTGCTTCTCTCTTCCAGAATTTGTTGGTGTCTTTAATGTCCCCTTTTCTTGGCCTTGTCATTGCAGCTGTGTCAGTGTTTTCCCTCTGTGTAGGTAGAAACCCGGTTGTTCTTTTTGCGAGGATGTCCATAAACATAAGCTGCTTCTCCTCTTGTCTACCAGGGGTAACCCAACATCCAGGCATGCAGCCAGGTGTGGGCAGGTAAACAAAAACATCGATGCTTTTGTTCATCCTAGCTCCTCAATGCATTTACAGTCTGAAATGATGCACTTCAGTGCGTCTTTATATTTTTACATGCATTTAAATCCAACTTCCTCACCATTCCAGTTAGTTGCTTAAAGATTTTCAGCCCCAAGCTGTGGTTTTCCCGGTGATTTCCAGAGTTTGCCACCTGGAGAGAGACCCCTGTTCCAGTGAGAAATCCTCGTGCTTCATTTCCACTTTCCAGATTATCTGTCCTCCCCTGGATTATTTCTGAGTTGGAATGTACGGCCTGACGTGAGGGATACTGTTCAACGGTAAGGAAAACGAGCCAGAGGAATCTTCAGGCCCTTGGAGGTACATTTCCAAGGTTATTCTGACACCTAGTTATGTATTCTTGCTGCTACTTGTACAAATAGGACTCAAAGAAATTGAGACGCAGCATTTGCTAAAATACTGGCCTTGAAATCAAACCGTACGTTTGGCTTTAAAAGGTTTCTAGAGGACATTCTGAATTTATGTTCAACAAAAAGAGGACATTCTGAATTTTATTTTCATTTTTGTTGTGTAGGAGCATTAGTAACACTAGTGACAGAACTGGTGGATTCTGTATGTGGCTGATGATACAGGTTCAGTTTGTGCCACTTTTAACTCAAACCCCTTTTAATGAAAGGAGAAATTTTCTGAAAATTATTGTAAATTAATAATTGTAAATAAATAATTTTAAAGTAACAAATGCACAGGATAGCTCCTTGTGCATTTGGTAACCAAAGGGCTCGCTGTCTTGAATGGAAAGGGTTTTTCATGACTGTTTTCACATCCGTATATGATTTTCCTTCATAGATTACTCGCTGTCTGCTCAGTTTGCAGTGAGCAGTATGCTGTGACAGAACCCTTTTCTCCGGTTCAGCATGAGATTGATTACCCTGTGTGTTCCAGGGACTGCTCGTGTCTCCAGGCATAAATTCTGCCCTGCATTTTCTCATGCTGCTGCTTTTGGCACTGCGGTGCAGCAGTAAGTAATAGCGTGGGGCAGGGCTCGGCATGTCATGCATGCAGCCGTATGTCACAACAAATGGCTTTACAAAAGCCACTGATACGATCCACAAGGCAGAATTTTTGCTCTGTGAAATCTTCCCGGGAAGGAAATCTGGCCATCATGTCTGAGCTGAAATACAAACATAAGGCTACCAGTTGCTGTCGTATCTCCTCTGAAGTCAGTGGAAAATACAGTAACGCTTCTTTCTCTCTTTAATAACTATTTGTGTTCTGCTGTTGTTATTTACAGTGATGCAGTAGTAAGAAAATAAAATACTGTGATTTGGGGGAAAAATGGATGGAAAAGCTTTAAAAACGTTATCGTTGGGTTTGCAAAAGCTTACATGAGAGTTGCTTTATGTATGCTTTGGCATATATCTGGTCTTGTTATCTAGGACTCATTAGTATGTCCTTGTCCCTGAATCAGGCTCCAGATTTGATTCAGATGTAAAGCAGCATATGCTTCCCCAGAAAGCAAGAGCAGAGCAGAGAACTTGGTGCAATCACATGGAAAATAATCACAGCTCCACGACTTGGGGATCTTGATCGTTTTTGGCTTTCCTATTGAAGAACTGTAGTTTGGATGACAGTCCAGTACAGTTCTGGTGTTAGGCGCACATCCTTGCACCCTGATTTTAGATGTCTTCCTTAATTCTGGCCTGGAAAGAGTGGTTCTGCTGAGAGGTGGTAAATACTGAAATGCCCAACACCCTTAATCTGTTTTTAACCTGTTTTGCCACCAGGCTGATGGCTTTAAAGCTTCCTTCCTTTGAGAGCGTGCCTGCCTGTTTTGCTGTTCCTTAGCAGGGGTTTGCAGTGGTTAAACAGGAAAGTCTGGAAACTGATCTGTGCTCACCGCCTGTGCCTTCGTTGGCGTGTGCTTAGAGCTAGGAGGTGAGTGAGGAAGGGGGAGAAACGAGGTGTAGTGTTGACAGGGAACCGAACTGGGACGCGAGGCCATTCCATATGCCATGGCTGCTGTACCACCAGAATGGAGCTCGGAAGTCCCTGGCTTCCACAGGTCTTCTAGGTGCAAAATCCACCAACAGCTGAAGCAGTTGAAAGGTTGGAGGCTGGTCCAAAGGACCATATAAAAGAGCTGAGAAGACGACGTTGTTGTTTGTCCTTACAGAAGGAGAGCTAGGGTGGAAAATTCCGGAATTCTGGATTACCATTCGAGTTTCAAGCTAGACTGTGGGTGAGGAAACAGATGAATGATTGTCTTGTATGTTCCAGGGCCTCCATGCTGAAGTACTCCTGCCTCTTTCTTAAGCGCCCCTCAATTTTGCATCCAAAGAAAAAGAGGGAATCTCAGCACGGCGTGTTGGGACTGAAGCAGGCAGGTAATTCAGCATTCTTTCTCAGCAAAAAAAGAGACATCTGTTCAAATCGAACCGAGTTCCACCCCAACAACTGCCTTAAGTCATGCTCGGTGCCTGGTGGCTGTCATTTGAGTCATGACAAACTAGCTGTCAGCTCCTTGTTGCGCTGCAACCGAGACCCATTTTTTTCTCTCATTTTCTTGGCTGCCAGTGTCACGAGGGGCGGTGTGGGTGTTGAGAAAGCTCCAGATTCAAACAGGAATGTGCTTCGATGTGAAGGTTCAGGGACAGATGTGAAGGTAGGGGATACGGGCACACAAGGCAGCCTTCAGCAGAGCAAAGCAGGGAAGTGCCAGGAGCTTCCATCCAGCAGTTACTCCCTCTGTATCAAGGACCGGGGTAGGTATTGCAGGCTGATGAACAATGTTAATTTCAGCAGTTTCCTTATAAATGAAAGCCTGGGAGACTGAGGTGTAAAGCTTAAAGCCAAAGCGCCATAGTAAGGGGGTCCGAAAGGAGCACAAGTGCAAAGGTAAATCACTTCCCTACAGAGTTCTTAGGCTTGTTACCAACAGAGGACTTTTTTGCATCTAATGTTTGGACATGTTTTTTGCCTCGTTTTTTGCTGTTTGACAATGTGGTGGGAAGCAGGGGATGTGCTTCCTCTGTCGGCCTGGATGGTAACAGACTAGCAATTGCTAAGCACTGTGAACTTGTTAATTGCTACTGTGGCTGAAGCTAAAGAAACATTTAATGTTCGATAATTGCATCTGTCTGAACACATAGATTTTCCTTGCAGTGCTCACAACAACACCCTTGAAAATATATTTGTGTTTGGCCATCGCTGTGCATTAGGGGGGCGAGCAGACACATTTTCAGCTCCATTTGTTGTAACCGCACAGTGATTTCATGGCCATCATACAAGCTAAGCTGGTGCTGTTTGGTTTTGTTCACCGAGCAGTGACAGGGCTGCAGCTGCTTCTTTTTAAGTGTAACACTTTCGTGGCTGGTAGGAGGGGTCTTGGTGTTACCTGGTGTAACGTCCCGATGTCTTCCTGTCCATTAGAACATCACCTTTTTAAGTGGCGTGTGTGGCAGTGTGAATTCTGAGCGCGAAAGCTGAATTAAATGAGAGTTCTAAGGTTCATGGTAAGAGTCAAGTCGCTTTAAACTGAAGCAGACAGGGATGAGGCAGGACACAAGAGGCCCTCCGGTGTGGGAAGTGCCTTCGGGGTGAGGAACAACGGGCTGTTCACAATTCTTGGTGAAGCAGAGGCTTCGTCTGAAGCACTGCTTTCTCCTCTTCCTTTGTCCCTCTTGTTTTGTTAAGAGTGTAGAAAAGAGCTGATGAACCAAGCAACAAATGTGCCTGGGAAACCAACTGGCTTTCACCGTGTTCTAGAACACCTGAAGCGATCTGTCAGTGGCGGACAAAGAACAGCGTTGCGTTAAGGAGAGGAGACTGAAAATGATAGAAGCCTCCCTCTGTGGTACTGCTGGCCACAGGAACCAGCAGATCAGGTGGTAGTCTGGTCCACCGTACGACACAGGACAGACCTTGGATGTTTTATTGAGCTGCCTTCACGTTCCTAGCGTTTCAGTGGTGTGATTCTGTTACAAACAGCGTGGTTGTTGCTGCTTCACGACTTCGCTACTAAACAGAGGTAGCCTTTTGCTTACATCTTCCGAGGGAAGTCCTCCACTGCCACTGGAGGGGCTTTTGCTCCTTTCTAATCACCATTTTTCATCAGCTGATGATGATACCATGTGGGAACAGTTTCTGTAGGAACGCGTGTCGTAGCGCACAGCGGGGCTTTTGCCTTGTAAGCCATCTCCCAGGGTGCTGCGTTCAGATGTTGGCGGTAGCTGCGAGGTGCAGGAGAGAACTGGGGGGGTCGCCAGTGAGAGTGCTTTAAGCCTGGGGGATTTGAGATGCCACAGCATACAGAAAGTGATCGTTCAGCATTTGTTGCTTTAAATGGCCAAAGAGGGCATTGCTTCTTCGTCAGTTGTGAAAGGTCTCCTGAATTTGTACAGTTGAGTCAAATGAAACAGAAAATAAATTAAATCCCTCTTTTGCTGCCTTTTTGGCTTGCTTAGACTCTCAGCTGGATTCCCGTAAAGTAAGACTACATTTAGGAGTAAAAAGCTTCTGTTTTCTTTCAGAAACCCTCCCAATCACAGATTTCTTTCTCATCAAAGAGTTTTTTTCGCCACCTGATTAGGTTTGAAGTTCTCAGAATTTCTGTGAAGATTGCTTGGGAAGAGACAGAACACTATAAATTGTTGCTAAAAATACAATTTTTCTGTAACTGTCATAACAACATTTGGGCTAATTGATTCTCAGTAGAATAATGACATCCAGTATGTAGTGAGAAATATTCATGAAGGAATCTGTGAAAACCTAGATCTGCCTTACTCCCCCAGTATCTCAAGAAAATTCATTAGAGTCCTCTACTTAAGAAGAATTAAAAATAAGCCATCATTAGAGATTCTTTTCAGTCTGATTTGAGGACAGTTGGAGTTCCTTTAAGTGTCAGTGAATTTAGGTTTGGCAGAACTCCAGTTCCAACGGGGTTTTTTTCCGCATATGCTCTGGGAGGAGGCCAGAGGATCTTAGAGAGTATAGATGAAAGGGAGGATTGCGGTGGAAGGGGAGAGCAACAAGCAGAAAGCTGTAGCCACGTGAGGATGTCGCGGCTGGCTGTGAAGTTACCCGTTTTGAAAGTGGGATGAGGGAGCCAACTGGTAGGTTGACTTCAGGAAAGTGGACCTAGGCCACGAGTAGGGTCTCGCTGTGTGACGTGTCTGAAGATTTCCTTGCGTTCCGTGGTTCTGCGGCTGCTGTGCAGCTCCCAGTCCGTGTGACTGCCAGCGCCGAGCCTCCGTGCAGGACCGCGTGCTCGTTGGAAGCGCTGCGGACGTGGCGATGCGGCAGCTGTGTCAGGGAAACTTCAGAAGTCATCCACCCCGTGAAGATAAAACAGAGAACTCGATGGAGATGTCTGCTTGCAGAACAGAAGAACCCAGAGCAGCAGGGTGTTGTCACTGAGCTGTAGCAGCAGGGTACCTCTGCCTCATGCTGGGAGCCTGGGAATCGGCCAAGTGGTTTGTAAAGGGGGCGATCCAGATGGACCATCCCAATGGCCCCTTCAGCCAACCCACAGGGACATTTCCCTTCCTCTCTTGCTAGGTGGAGAGCAGGGAAGATGCAGGAAAAATTGGGAGCGTAAACAGGGGTTAAAGATAATGAGGTTACTTTGCTTTGGTCTGACGGACTGAATATTTGCTCTGAAAATCATCTGGATTGCAGCTTTCTTCTCGGAAACAGAGTAACATCCCTGCAACCCCCCGAAAGCCTCCTCCTGTTCTGTGCGCTTAAAGAATCTTAGCGAATTCACTCGATTATGCAGCTGGAGATGAATGCTGCGTTTTGGGTTCCCACTGCAGAGTGTTAGGAATGCCCCTTCGGTTAGGAGAACTTCAGCGTTGCCGCTCGTAGCGGGGATGTCAAGCCTGTCTTCGCAGGATCCCGCTGCTTTTTGTTAGTGCGCGTGGCGCGGAGCTGGCCGGAGCTGCGCTCGCTGCCTCCTGTGCCGACGCTGTTGTCGCTAACGAGGTGGGGCTGGCTCCTTCTGCTGACTCCGTGCCAGACGTCTGCCGAGCGCCGCTCGGGTCTTGCGCCCGCTGAGCTGGGGAGGTTTGGGATCACTGGGGCATGCTCGGGAGCACTTGACAGCTGCGAGGGCTCAGCAGGGGGGTTATGGGATGCAGGCCAAGGCCTCGTAAAGCCTGTCATATTATTATAGTTCCATTTGCTTATCGTTGTGCTGAGATTGTTCCCCCCCCCAGCGTTGCCAGAACTCAAGGTTTTATTTATTTTTCCTCCTTCTTGAGTCGAGCTTCGGTTGTTAGAGGTGTGACTGGTGGCAGGCGCGTTACGCAGCTGGAGAGGGCAGAGGGCATTCCTGTGGAATCGCTTGCAGATTTTTTCAGAGCAAAGGCTTAAGGTGTGTGCTGTCTGATTCACTGTGTATCTGTCCAGTGCTGAGACTGGAATCGTAAAGGATTTATAATCTTTTATTCCTTTGAGGAAGCCATCTCACTGACAGCCAAATAATCCCTGCTTTGCCTATGGTTTGTCAGAGGAATGTAGCAGGCGATAAAGCTTCGGGCTTCTACCAAAGGTCCGCTGAACAGCATGCCTTGTTTGGGACAAAAAGCACCGCGGGTGCCCAGAGATGAGCGTCAGGGGCACCAAGTGGTGCTCTCCCAGGTTACTTGCCCAGCTTACAGCAGAATGCTGTGCAGGCATTCCTTGAGCCAAGCCATTCATTTGTATTTAGTACTGAAGATGGGCTCTCTTATTATTAGTTTATCCAACTGCCCTTCGAGTCCTCATGCTTTTACCATCTTTCTGTATGAGAGCACAGCCTTGATTTAACACTGCTATGTGATAGCATCATTGGAATAAAGGGGGAAGTAGGATATTTGTATATAAAATCACCTGCAAGAAACAGAGGAATTAATCTCTTCTGTGTCCTGGCAGGCTAGACTAGAAATAACGGGTTAAAATTACAAAGAGGAAGCGTTAGTTTTAGGTAGGAGGAAAGCTTTCGAGTATCACAGGTAGTGAAGTGCGAGAAAAGATGGTCTGTGGAGTTTGCACCCCTGCAGTTCTTTATAACATGATAGGCAAAGACGTGTTAAGAGTGTCATAACAATAGTTTATTCTGCCTCAAGGCACAAAAATGAACTTTGCATTCTTTAAAGTGGTGTTTTGACCTCGTTAAATCAGGAAATGGGCAACGTCTGTATTGCTTGCATTCGTTTCACCAGAACTAGGATGATTTAAGAGGTGTAAAAACAGACAAATGCATTTTTTTCTTCTTACGTTGTCAGTAATAGACATTCACTTTGGATTAAATTTTAAAACAAACAGAAAACTCCAGGGGGTTTTGCATCTTGGGTGCAGTCTCTCCTCTACCAAACAATGAAATATTTGTGCAGTTCTCTTTTCCTAGAGGCCAGTCCGGCTTGTTCACGGGACATCCTGTAAAAGAGTTCTTTCAATTTCATAAATGTTAGAGAAAGGCAGCAGAGGCTTCTGCTGTGTGATACTGTACCAGTGGCGCCCAAGGGCACAGAATGCTGCTACATAAATCTCAAGTAAGTGGGCATAAGGAATTTGGATCGGCAAAAGCGAAGGCTTTTTAGATTTTATGCTGAAAAGCCTTTCTGTGCAAGGTGAAGATACTTTTTGACAGGTAAGTGACCTGCTGGACACATCTTGCTTAAACCTGCTAAAAACCTTTTAGTTGAAAAAGGAGGGAAACGAAGGGAGGGGATAACTGCCTTAGCAGATCACCTGCCGACAAGATGGATGCTGGAAAACAGACGCTGCTTTTGGGGTGCCAGCAGAGACCATGGCGTTGTGAAAGAAAATGTTGCGAACCCTCTGGGTACCTTAAACAATGCAGATGCCCTCAGAAGAAGAAACAGCCAAGAGCAGTGACAAATGCTTCTGAGGTTTTGAAGACGTTTCCTTTGGAGGAAAGGAACTGCAGAATCTTGAAAACCATTCCGTTGGCTCTCTGAAGTAAATTACAGGGAGCCAGCGCCTCGTGATACTGGGGTTGGAGTTATGGGCTTGCCCAGGTGTATCTGAGTGGAGAAGCCATCTGTCAAGCGGACACCTTATCAACTACCAGAAGAAGTAAATTACAAGGATTTCATTTTTATGTTGCAAATAGAATCGACAGTCTGTATTCTCTTACACTGCTTCCAGTACCTGGGGGAAGAGTTATTACAGGGAAAAAGCAAACGAAACCACCATCGCCACCACCACCAAAAAACCAAAGCAACCCCAGGTGCCTGAGATGAACCATGGTGAGCGCTGTGCTGGGGAAGTAATGTCGGGCTGTAATACAAAAACTGTCCGTGAACATTTAGCCACATAGACATTGCTAAATGAGATGGAGGAGCAGAAGTCTTACCGAGCTAAAGAGCTAAAGAAGACAATACTTTATGTCCCTCCTGAGATGCATGCAGATACTAAGTCTTCACTTCAGAAAGCAAAATTGTGACCAGTTGTGTAATGCAAGGGCCCCTCGGTATTCCTTTGGCTGCTCAAAGGCCCCAGGGCTGGCTAAAGAGTGCTCTCGGATTGAAGAGATGTTTGACCTGTGCCTCCCTCCAAGCCGGATATCTCAGGTTCTCTGAGAGAGGCAGAGCAAGAGGTTAACCCAGCCTCGCTCCTCGGGGAGTTCAGCTGCTTAACTTCAGTGATGCTTTGTTCAGCTGTTGGCTCTATTCTGGGATGCCAGTTTTCTTAGTGAATTGGTTGTAAAGTTCAGTGCTCTGCGTTCCAGTGCTGGGCAAGGGCTCTTCAAGTGGCTTGTTGCCTTCAGTGCTTCCAGCTCGTGGCCTCCTAGTGCACAGCAGCACACTGGAGCATGTTATGAGCACTCTGCTAATCCGGTGTGCCTGCCAAGCCAGTCTCATCTCACGCCGTGCATCTCAAACCCAGACCTGAGTGAAGCAGCACTGCCTCAGAGCTGATCCTTCCTGCCAGCCGGTGACTTTTTACAGCCCTTAATTTTTTTTCTGAGCTGTGGTAGCTGAATTTATTGACGCTGTAGGCATCTCCAAGTCTGCGTGGACACCGAGTCCTGTAAGTAGGAGAGAGCTGAATCTGAATCAGAGCTTAATGCACCAGCGGCGTGAGCGAGCGCTGGAACGAGGCCCAGGTTCACCGCAGGCGGCTTGGGGGGGGGCTGGCAGACGGCTCCCCGTGCGCTGCTCTGCGTGGAGCATTGGTGCAGAGGCAGTGGCGCCACGTAGCAGTGGTTTATATTCCGTCTGTGTGGTGAGAGCAGGTATTAGGGAGGCGAAGGCTGTTCCCGAAGACTGATTTGTTGCTGTTGAGACTCATTTATCACATCTTTCTACAAGGAAGTCTTATGCAGGAACTTGCAGGTCATTGTGGGAGGGATCGTAAGTATGCAGCCAGTCATCAAAGGAAAAGAAAACATGGTCATAAGTCTTTCTAGTGGCAGGAATCTGCATACTCAGCTGTGGCTGGCATTTTTCAGGAGCAGAAGATAAAGACTGAAGTAGGCTCAAGCTCCGTTTAGTTCAACATTGTGTCTCCAACAGAGGCCAATAGCGGAAGCCTAGGAAAGAGTCTGGGGACAGGCAAGATTTCATCTTTCCATGAATTCTTCCAGGTGCTTTTTTTTGTCCGTGTATATCCCATTAGTGTTCTGCCAGCAAGTCCACGATGCAAGTGTACCTCTTACAAAGAGTTAACATAATCCCAGCAACGGGGATGGGGTGTCATTGCTCACCTAGCAGCTGAGTGGTATTCATGTCAGACATCCTCATCTGTGGGCACTCGTTTCACCTCCCAGAGCTTAAAACAGTGTGTAGCCTTTTCCATCTTGCATTTCCGTGGAAGTGGGAGGTGGTGCACAAGAGGTAATTGTGCATCTGTTCTGTGCCTCTGTTCCTTTTGAACTCTTAGGTCAGTAACATCTGGCTCTGCAGAGTTGCTGCTGTTCAGTGGTTTTTTGTTTTTCCTGTATTGTCATTTACCTGCACTGCAGCCTGAGAGGAGATCCTGTGATGTCCCTGCGTGTTCCCAAGGTGAAAAGCTGCACGAAGTCCTCTACGGTGACAACGGATGCAAAATCACTTGGTTCTGCTGTGGCCTTACAACACTAAGTGTTTCTCTCTCTCTCTCCAGCAATTCTCTGGCTTCTGATACAGTTTGTGTTTGGAGGTGAAAGCAAGAGCCCCAAGGGACTATAAGAGAAGGAAGTGGTGGCTTATCCATTTGGTTGACAGCTCGTGGTGGTCAGTGATGGTGAGGATGGAGAGGAAACGAAATGTGGTAAAGGACAGGAAAACGCAGAGGAGTTGGACCGAGGAAGGTGTCTTGCTCCCAGGGCAGCCTCTGTACAGCTTTATTTGGGTGAACTGGAAGGACAGGAAGCCAAGGCAGCTCGGACAGAGCTGAGAAGAGAGGTGAACGCGGCTCTGGAAGAGGTGGCACGCTTAGCGTTACCTGAAGGACAGGTTTCTGGCCACTGAGGATAAGAGGTGAGAGGAGTTAATGACAGGTTGGAGGTGTGGGGAGGAATAAAGGAATCAAATCACGCTGCAGGTGACCTGGGAGCTGACAATAATGGACGAAGCACTGGGGTTGGGACAGGCATGCAGACCCTGTACATAAGTTAACAGTAAAGCCCTTTATGTCATTTTTTACTCACTGCTTTATCCTGAAGATGACATCATTTCCATGTCAGGTAAAAATGATCCATACCACTTGAAACGATGAGGAACGAGAATGCTTAACTTGGAAGTATCTTGGCTTTTCTTTAGGTGAAACAGTTCTCCCTGGGTGCTTTTGGGTGCAGAACCTGTTCTGCAGTACGTGTTTGTCTCCCCAGCATTATGTTTTTGTGTTCTAATTCCCTGGATTGCCATTGAAGACATGGTAAGTACAGGCCAGTCGTGTATTTATCCCCCTAGACTTGTCACCTAAAGTAAAAATGAAGGATGCCGTGATTGTGATGATCTCTCTATCAAAAATGTTGCAGCATGTCCAGCAGCAGTATTATGGAATGCTAATCTGTGCCTCTGAAGTCATGATTTTCTTACATGGAAGTGCTGAGCTGTTTCATTTGCTAAGATCCCACAGAGAGCGCTCTAATTTGGCTTTATTGGGAACTTTCTTTGGGTCTTAGTTCCATTCCACTTCAGTTCCAAGCACAGGAAATGGATTGGAGTAGCCTCCTCATTACCATTTCTTGCTTTCATCTTAGTGCCTGAGAAGTAAACCTTGAATTACCCCCTCAAGTGAGACCTGAATGTGGAGCAGTGTGTCATAAATGATCCTGTCCCAGCAAAGCTCCATCTCCTAAAACAAAAACCACTTCTCTAGGTGTGAGAGGGAGATAATACCTAAGCTGGATTGCTGTTGAGTCTCTAATTAATGTCTGTGGAAAAACTTTGAACTCACACAAGGCCTTTTATGTAAAATTGGTTTATCATTATTGAGTGTCTGTGTTTGCAGAGGTGAAATACTCTTAATTGTAATTCCCTTCTAATTTGCAGGCATAATAAACCACCATTACCCAGAATTTAAGCATCTCAGGCCAGGAAAAAATAGATGAAGGATAAAGGTCTTTATGTGTTCCAACGAATCGTTCTTTGTGGATAGCTGTGAAGGGCCAGAGCCATTCAATTTTCAAAGAACGTTCCCTGCTCCTACCGGGACAGTGCTGGCTGCTCGTGGATGATCAGCCAGTTAATCAGCTCTAATTTTTACACAGAGACTGGAGCCACCAGAGATGGGAGCTGCGTGAACGTAGCTCTATCCAACAGGTAAGACACAGCAAAGGCGCAGCTCTTTGTGGCCTCCTTAGCCTCAGTTTGCCCACGGACTTAGGAACTTTCCACGCTTTGGTGCCTGTGACAGCAGCAGAACAACGGGCTTTGAGCAGGCGTAGTGTCACGCTGGCAGTGCACGTCACCAGTGTGCGCTATCTGCGTTATCCCGGTCCGTTCTGACCAGGTGAAGACACGACCGCAAAATGTTTGTCTTTTGTGCCTCTGACACCAAATCAGGTCTTCTGAAAGCCCGTGTTGCTGTCACAGATTGCCTGGTTGGGACTGGGTCTCGAGAATTCACGTAGGAACTTCTATTCAGACTGAGCTCCAGCAGTGCCACCAGCATTTTGGTTATTTACAGTGAATTACATCTTTATTTTAACCACCTGGTTGGTACATTTGGAAACCAGGCTCTGGTTTGGGGTGTGCGTTACAGGGACTCGTGCTGCCTCTGTCAGGGAATTTGTGTCTCAATTAGAACGGAACGTAAACTGTTAAAAGTAAGAACATTAGTCTGAAAGTTCGGCATGTGTGGTGCTGAATAATGTGCCTCAGCCGTGTACCTTGCTTAAAGCAATGTGGAGGTGTTAATCGCATTGGAAAGTTCCCACCCCACCCACCAAACCGAAAGAATTAGATATCCTGTCAAAGGGAAACACAAAATGAATGATGAGTTGTTTGTGCCAGTGCTTTTAATTATGTATTACCGTGTTTTTATAGAGTTAAAATTACCCTCAGAGGTAATTTCTCAGAGGTAGTTTCTCTCACAGTTTACTAAGTGCACGGAGGAAAGGCAATTTGAAGATAGCTCGTATATTAAAGGACCCAAGTGGCTCAACAAGCTCCAGCTTTAATTTCATGATTCCCTTGCTTTCAGGAGATTGCAGTTTGATCCTCGCTGCCATCTATTCAGTTAGAGGTGGCAAATGAATTGAGCGCTGTCACTCTGAATCACGCTACAGAAACCTCTGGGCAGGTTTATCACTTCGGGGCAGTTGCCCCCGGCGTGGAATAACAAAATGAAAGTGGTGAACCTGCCCTGGAAAAGCAACCGACCGGATCCGTGGGGCGATGGGGCAGTTCAGGAGAGCAGCTTTAGCTGGGCTTTTTGTGCTGCTGCTCCCCGATGGATTTCATTAGAGCACAGGCACAGCGAGAAGGTTGGAAGCAATATTAGGAAATGCTAGACTCCTGATAAAGGCGTTGTAATGAATGCTGTCTTATTCGGTGCCAGGATTTGAAAATAGACCCCCCTGTCATCACTGCCAGCTAACTTCATTTTTGGGTCATAACATCTCGGTGCGTTGAATGTGTCTAGCGAAAGAGATGCCACAAGGGTAGAGTGAAGCTCCATGCTGCATCAAGAAGTGATAGGGTAATAACAGAACAGTTCTGAGAGGAGAAAGCTGCTTCTAGGATATCTTAAATACCTGAAGATCCTTCCTCCTCACTGGGGGAGCAGCGCAGTTGGTGCGGTGAGCTGACGGAAGAGGCGTGGTGGTTCACCTACCTGCGGTGAATTCTAAACTGATGAACCATTAAAAATACACGTGCAACTGGATAACTTCATAAAACACCGTTGTGTCGTTTACTCGGTGGAGGCAGAACTATGTTAAGAAGTGCTCTTACTTTCTGTGGTTGCCGGGGCATGTGATGGCAGAGGAAGAGAAGCACATCGTTACACGAGAACATCCATGAGTGTAAAAGAGGAAAGCAAAGAGTCGTGGATTCATTTTAACGCTTGAGGTGAGCCTTTCCAACAGCCACGTTCCAGCAGTTTTTTCTTCATTCTTCCCGTGTGCACACACTTGAGAGAGCGAGTGTGCCCAGTGTCTTGAAAAAACCTGATTAATAACTGATTGTAAGGGAAAAACTCCTGGGTTAGTTTTCAGTATGTAACACAAACTCCTGCACTCTGACCCGAGGCAGACTTTTACCTGAGTGTTCCTATGGCACGCTGCTGTGGCTCTAGGAATGACAGCGTAACTCCTTTCCAAAAGTACCTTTCGGCTTAGCAGACTTCCTAAGTTGCTAAAACTTACTGAAGAATACAACAAACCTACCTCCAAAAGTGAAGCAGCAGGCTGGCTATTTAATGGGAAGTCTCGGCAGGTTTGCAGCAGAGCGTTTTCTATTTTACCCATGCAGTGATCTGGGCACTGAGAGGCTGCCACCGTGATTCAAGGCTGAAACAGAATTTATGTCTTTTATTAAAATTCTTGATCTTCTGGAAGGGAGCTTTACTGCGACTCCAGTGCATGTGTCGGTGCGGATTTATGATTTTATTTAATACACATAAAGAGAAAAGAGGGAGGGAGAATTCCTAATGGCTTTCCTACAGATTAGGAACACTTGTAGGCCAGGCAAAAGGATGCTCTGCGCCTTCATTTTACTTTCATCTCAGAATCTTGCATGAGTAACTGTTATGACCATGATTAAAGAGTTAAAGTTGATGGACATTCTCTGCTGGTGATGACCAAATAATTGTGAAAGCCTTATATTTAATGAGGCCAGGAAAACCAGGGGAGCACCTAAACCAAAATTTCATTGCTGCTTCAATCCTTGAACGAAGCGTTACCAGGCAGTGCTTCGCTGGAGTTCCTCCTTCCCCCCTCGGCTCCAGAGTGTTTTGGTGTGGAAGCTCCCTGCTGCCAGCGTCGCCGTGCTCTTGTGGTTCCTGCTGCCCGTGCGTGCCGGTGCCGCTCCTCCCCGCTGCGGGTGGCTTGGTGGCCGGCTTGCGACAGAGCTGGGGCTCGCAGCTGCTGCCTCTGCTGGGTCACTGCGTGTGGTCCCGAAATATTGTTTGGCCCAAGGGTCAGGGGATGCTTCTGTGCTGGCACTCGGTAAGGAAGCGTCCTCATTGTGGCGGTGGAAGCACTGCGGGTTCGGCACGGTCGGCACGCAGGAGGGCAGCCTGCTCGGACGGGTCAGCTTGGCTGCACAGAGGTGCACAAAGCTGGAAATTGTCTTCACTAATGCGTGTCAGCACCCGTGAGCCGGCAGTCGTTTTAATTATGCTGCATCGAGGTGCTTATTATGAGTAAAGAGCAAATGTCTCCAGTCCCTATAAATAGCTTTTGCACTATGAGTAAAGAAGGCCTTTAATTTCCAAAGCATGCAATAATGTTATTAATGCAAATCATGCTTTCTGGAGCCAACTCGTTTTGCTTGATTTGTCTTGCGAGTGCTTCCTTCAGCCACCATGGCCGTGTTTACATGCCTCTTACTGCGCCTCCTCCCTGCGCAGGGCAGCGCTGTGGCCTTCGGCTGATGTTACGTTCCCTCACTGCGAGGGTGTCTGCAGCCTGAGTACGTTGATGCGGTGCCAAGCTCCTTGCAGCTCTTGGCTTAGTGACACTGCTTTGTCAAACGGGGGGCTGCTTTTGAGCAAACGACCCATCTCGCAGATGCCTTTGTTTAATTAGCAGAGACAAGTTCGTTCCAGTTCTTGGTTTTTGCCCGGTTCGCTTCCCAGTCACCCCTGCTTGAGTGAGAGCTCTGACCTTCCAGTGAGACCTTCCAGTGCTCTGGGACTTCCCTGTCCCACCAGCAGCTGACGACCACCCGTGTTGTTTTATCCCAGGAGCCCAACCGCACCCTCATGGGGAGCGATCACTGCTTGCCACCTCCTGGGAGGTTTGCTCTTTGAGACACCGGGAATATTCCGCTCATGCTGCGGGGTACGCACCCCAATAACTTCTCCCTCCAAGTCACCGGTTCTCTCTGACCCAGTAGGTGGTAGCATCCTGGTCCAACTTTCCAAATTCAAGCAGATTACAGAAAGGACCAAGAATTCGCACACCAACCTCATCATGAACCAACTGTACGAGGATGAAATCGAACCAGAATCTCTGTTCTTACCCTTTAATTTCCCTTGTAGTTGTTGATGCAAACTGAACAAGGAATCGGAGGATGACAGCCCACCTCCTTGTTAACCGGGAGTAAAGGCAACCTTTTGTCAGTCTCAGGGTTCTTCCACACAAATTGTCCTTAAATGAGGCATTTAAGCTTGGAAGAGGTTGCTGGTCAATAACGGGAAGAGCATGTGGTTGTAACAGCCGGGGACGCGTGTCCAGTTAGCACGTGGCAGCGCCGTGCGGGTGGGGAGTCATGCTGCTGCCGTGCTTGGGTGAGCAAAGGCACCAGATTTAGAGCGAGGTCTGAGTGCTGCTGCTTTGTCTGGGCGTGCTTAGCTTCTGCATGACGTGCGTGCAGCGCAGGCCAGTATTTAATCGAGCTTTTTATAGAAATGCCTCCAACTTACCAAGCCTTGTTCAAATTATTTATGTAAAGTGCATTAACTTAGCTTGGAATGGGTAATAAATGCGCTCTGCGCTCGTGGTACTTCTCGCTAGGCTATTGCAGCCCAGTTGGCACGCGGCCGTAGTGTCGCAGGAGGGGGTTGGCTGCTCAGCTCTCCGTGGAGCACAATTTTACGCCAGGGTTGCAGCACAGAGCTTGCTTTCCAGGCCCATTTCCTACCCGGGCTTTCACAGGAAGCACGCGGAGCAAATGTGTGACTGATAGGCAAATTAATTTTGCCTCTTACCTCGAAACAGAGGAGTGCCTGAGAAGGTTAGTGTAAAACCTGTCACTGGGTGTCACTGTTACACCGCGGGAGTCTGGGGGGAAGTGGGCTTCTCTGGCCTGGAATTAGAGAGGTCTTTAAGGCAGAGGTTGTTGGGCACCAGGGGCCGAGAGGTCCAGTGCTGGGCTGCCTTTGGAACCTGTTACATGTAAAGAAAGCAGCAAGGGGTATTGGCTGGTCTGCCGGCAGTGCGTATGAGCTCCATGGTGTTTCCTGAAGAGCCCAGATTTAGCTCTGGGATTGAAGAGAAGTTTTTTTTTTTTCTCTGTGTTTCACAGAGCAGGGGGTGGTGGAGAGCTGCTTCCTCTCCTTTGGACGTGGTGGTATTCAGAAGAATATAAGCAGCATTGGAATTGTTCAGAGAGAGACTGAAAAGCGTTGTTAGAGGACGTTTCACCCATTGAGTGAGGCCAGTTAAACTGTCCCTGACCAACAGGTTATTAAATCTGACGCTGATTGCCAGTGTTCTTGGTGGTCTCTTCCAGCACTTAATAGCTCTTCTCCTGGAGTTCTCTCAATAACAAGCCCTGATATTCTTTGCTGTAATTGAGTTGTATCGTGTTGCACCTAGCACGCACCAAGATTAAACCTTCCTTTCCTGTTCGCTACTGACTTGTAAGGGCTTGGTTTGAGTTATTTTTTAAAAATATAAGCAAACAAACAAACAAATAGGTTCAGTGTGAATGTATGGGAGGTCACAAGGCTAGCCCCTTACTGTTTGAAGTGATTGGGAAATGGGTGAAGCTCTGCTCTGTTCCTTTACCTGGGATGTTCATGGAAGTACTGGAAAGTGCAGATCAACCTCTGCTGGATCACATCCAGTTTGCTCCATGCTCTGTGCGAAGCTGTGGCATGGAGTGTGTTCTGAAGCTCCTGGTCGTCTCTTTCAGCCTTCTGCTAGGAAGCTGTTTTGTCATCCAAACGCCTGGTAGAGAACTTCCCTCACACAGCAGGTCCCTTTCCATTTCCTCATGTGACAACCTTACTGCTCACGTTGGGGCTCTTTTGGTTCCCTGCACACACCTTTAGCCTCCCGGGCACGTGGGCTTGTCATGCGTTCGTTAGCAGCATCCCCTTGAGTTAACAGAGCCAAGGTGGAGAAATGTTTGGTTCCTTCCAAATGTGGACGACTTTTTATGTCGCCTCCAGCTTGTGATCATGGCAGTGGCCTTTCCTGAAGCGCTTCCTGTTCAGATACATTTCTCTTGATGTGATGAAAATTAACAACAGCTCCCTTTAGTGTCAGTTAATTTAGGTCTTTGCCAGGCTGACCGGCCAGATACCCAGTTCCTGCTGCATGAACGAGTTCCCCAAATCTACTTCTGAGAGAGCCATTCATCGCTCTCAGTCCCCTGGGCTCCGACAGCTAAGGCCTCAGTTTCGAAGTCGATAGCACGGAAAGGCCGAAGCTCTGCGAAGGGGGGACCACCGGCCTGAGTCTGTGCAGATCGCCGTTAACCTGCTAGGAAGGAACAGCTCACCCAGGTCACCCAAGCAGGCAAGGTTAAACACGAGTCCCAGCCTGGCTGCTGAGCAGTAATTTCACCAAGTGTTGATTGCCTAAGGGCAAGAGCCAGGTTTACAACTCTTCTTGTTGAGGGGATTTGGGCAGATAAAAAGTGGCAAGCCAGATTTCTGTCGTGAAAGGGGAGGAAAGCTGTAAAGCTTCAACTTCTGAAGGGTGGTGATGAATACCCCCAGAGCAGTTAGAGCCTCATAAGCAGCAAACGGCTCGCAGGCTGGTTTCTGCCTTGTTGCCCTTAGCTGCTGAGCTGCCGTGGGGTGCCTGCTGTCCGAGCTTGGTGCCACAGCACAGCCCGTGTCACCTCTGGTGGGCCCCAGAATCTCTGCCTGTAACTGGAAGGAGATTGAAAACGGGTCTGCTCGGCTTCTCTCCTGTCCTGTAACGAGAAACGTTCAGTTCCAGTCCGGATCCAAGTTTCAGTGTACTGCCCATGTACCACACACTAACAGGAATGAAAGAAATGCTTCCACCACCCCCATGGAAATGTTACAGCGGTTCCGTAACTGGGAGGTGAGCCCAGCACCTCTCACAGAGACGAGTCCTTGAAGCCGGCAAAACAGCAATAATTGATTCTGAGTCCTGATTATTACTGCAGGCTGGCATTTTAGAATTTCCTGCTTTATTTTAAAGTACAGAAGCAGGTTTTTTTTTATTTAATTTTTATTTTTTTTTGCAAAGAAAGGACAGGAATGGTATTTGGAGATGCCTGGAGGGATTTTAACCACTAGAGGAAAAAAAAAAAAAAGTCAATATTTAAACATTCAAGTTCCCTCTTCCTGCTTTTTGTGTGAAGAGGTGAATCCTCCTTAGTGTAATTGCTGATGCCACAGAACATTTAGAACATCCTCCCTCTCTCTTAAGGTCAGTGGAGCGAGATACTTGCAGGCCACCTTCTGGAACTGTGCGTTTTGGGAAGGATGGATGAGGCCAATGCTGTGATGGTAAACTAATTGCCCGTAACACTTGTTGAAGACCTTCTAGTTAATTAAATGCCATGTTTATTGTGTTGCTATAAATGGACACAAGCTCTTATTTCTTCTTTATTAATCATCTCATATTTATCAGTGCTGCTTGACTCCGTGCTCTTGTGATTTCCGAGTTTATTAAGGAAAATTCTGCTGTACTTAGATCCGCTTTTTAAATTATTTTCTGGGAAAAGAGGATTAGTACAGGCATTCCTGTCAGTGGCACTGACAGCTGATGCTTTCTTCACAAGCATATTAACTTGACCTCATTAGTTTTTGCATCCAACTCCCTTAAACGCAGAAGATTGTATTTCGGTAGGAGCCAATCATGTTAATTACATCTGATCAGTTTGCATATTCATAAGCCATTGCCTGCTTTATGGGCAGCAAAAATAAACACCATATCCTTTTAATAATTTTAAGTGGGTCACTTTCAGGACTGTATCTGCTTTAAATAAATTACCATATTGTTAAGGGCCATTGGCAAAAGCTTTTTATTAGTAGTGTGTTGGGGGTGGCTTTTGCTTGAAGGACAGCAATACTTGCGTATAAAATCCCCACCCGACCGCTTCAAAATCCCATGGCGTGTCTTACCTGGTTGGTGGGAATCCCACGCGCTGTGGATAGGGAAGGTGCCACTTTTACAAGGAAATGCCATTTTAAACGGGCGCGATGGAAGCACGGAAGTCTGAGTGGTGTTGGTCTCTGCTAGGGTTCCCTGGTATCCTTCAGCAGCGCTTCCTGCGCGTAATTCTCGCGTATCAGCGCCTTGTGTGGCAAGTGAGAGGCCCGTGTAAGTTCAGGCTGGCTGAGTCCAGCATGTTGGTCATGAGGGGACGGCGTAGGCACTCCGGCGGGCTGAAATGCGGTGAAAGGGAAGGGAGATGTCCCGAGGAACCAAGTCGTACCCCTACGTGAAAATAAACGTGTCTCCGCTCCCAGATCTCAGACCTGCTGGCCAGGCCTCTTCCCTTCAGGTTGCTCGTGGCCTGTGGAAGGGGCAGGAGAGCACAAAGGGGAGGCAGCTTCTAAGAACCGCCAAAATAGATGCGTTTTCCTGAAAGAGCTGTGGGAAGAAGTCCCAGTGAATATGTTGGCAGTCGATTGTTATGTCAGTGATCACACTAGGCATCCAGCTATATAAATAACAGTAAGAAATGAATAAAATAAAGTACAAATATGTTTATGCTCAGCGTAACTGAAAACAAATGTGTCATCAGATGAACATCGATAACAGAAATGAACTCCGCAAAGAGAATGGAGCCTGTTTGTCTGCAGCTTGTGCTTATGGCATAAAATACGCCGCCGCATAGACTTGGTATGACTGTGTGCAAAGACGGATCTGGCTTCTCTGCTTCCAGGCAAACTGAAGCAAGGGGAAACATCTCCTAGTGGGTATTTTCCTCTGCCTCCCTTGAGGTGCGTTTCCGGAGTACGCAGACAATTTAACAACAGGTAAGGTAAAATACCTTGAAAGTTTTAATTTTCATTCAAGTTTTTAGTTATGTTCTTCTTTGATATCTTTTTTTAATCTTTTATTTTTTCCACTTCAGGGGGAAAATTTCAGCCTGATTTTTGTAAGTGTTCCTCAGGCGTCTGAAGGATGTAGTCGAGAGAGGGCTTGGGGCTGTTTGTCTTTGACTTGTCGCAGGGAAGCGCTTCTCCCCATGTAGGCAGACAGACACGCACAGAGATGAAATACAGACATGTATACTTTATATACATACTTCTAAAATGAGCATTTAGTTTGCACACACACACAAGGTTATTTTTAAGACAAAGTTGTTCTTGCCAAAACAGCTTTTCTTTTCCCCCCTCCTCTTTCGCCTACACAAAGAATTTGTGCTTTGGGATACGCAGCCCTCTCCGCGAAGCAAACGAGGAACGAAAAACATTCAAATCCCAGTCACATTTTAGAAAAAAATGGCCTCAGCAAGTGGGCTGGAATTGGTGTTTTCTGGACTCTGTGAATTAAAAATATGTCCTGGAGTACGAAGGAAATTTTCCCATTCCTGTCTAGACTGAAGGGAGGTTTCGATACCGAAACCTCCTTGATTTTGTAACGTACTCTTGGCGCAATGCGCTTCAGAATTGCAGCTACCAGCCTCAGTAAATGGTGATATACCTGAGTGTTTACAGGTTCCTTTACCTCTGGGAAATATATAGTGATCATTTGTGTGTGTGCGCGTAGTCGGTTCCAAGTGAGACTAGCTGCAGGGCAGGATGATTGACAAATTAATGCTTTCAGCGTCTGCTCAAAGTACGTG
The DNA here is from genome assembly GCF_011077185.1 of Oxyura jamaicensis. Taxonomy (NCBI): domain Eukaryota; kingdom Metazoa; phylum Chordata; class Aves; order Anseriformes; family Anatidae; genus Oxyura; species Oxyura jamaicensis. The sequence goes on from NC_048915.1 coordinate 3,500,824, forward strand.
AATTACAGGTACAGAAGGCGCGGTATAAACTACCATAATTGTAACTCAGTTCCATCGCTAAAAAGCTACTTGTAAGGAAAACAAATCAGAATAGTAACACAACTCATGGAAGGAGATGTGACCGGGCAGAAGAAGGACAGAAGAATACAGATAAAGTAAGGAAGTAATTGCTTTAATTAAAAGTTGCAGAAGAGTGAGAACATTAATGCATTTTTGTTGGATTTAATTCTGGAGAGGAGTCACACCAACCATACTTACACCCATTTCCTCTTTACCACGTGCGATGCCAAATGGTTTGGGTCGCCTGCATTCACTGGTCGTTAACCGAGAGACGACTTTGTGGTGTCCCAGGGCCCCTGTGTGCTCCGTGGGCTGTAGGACAGGTGATGTAAAGTGCTCAGTTTGAGAGAATTGCCTTGCAAACTCGAGTGAAAGTGGCTTATATTTTGCAGAACTGTTTCTGAACCTTTGATGTGCCGTAATATCACTTAGACGTTGCTGGGTATGTTGTTGTTGTAGCATGTGCTTGTTTTTTCTTTCATTCCCCCCATAAAACACGCCACAAGTCCATAGAGCGCTTTAGAAGCTGTATGGTTCTTCGTTCGTAATCTTTTTAAATAGTGACTGCTGTGGCCGTGCATTCCTTTGCTTGTGACAGTCTTTAAGTGTCTGGAGAAAGCCTGTGCCTTGCTAAGAGCCCCGTGTTGGAGCTGTTTGCATTTCCAGGAGCTGCCTGCTTGGCTGTGCCCTTCAGGGGCGTCCGTCGTAACCAGGGCCGGCACAGAGGCTGGCTCACCTCATCCTGCTGATGGACCCAGAAACGTTACCGCCTGGCAGTGTTTGCCGGGGAGCTCTGGCCATCCAGAGCAGGAAACTGCCCCGTGGAAGTTTTATCAGATACTTCCAAACTTCTTCTGAAGCCATGCCTCCAGCTGAGCTCTTTGCAGCGTGCACGTTAGACCACGTGTTGTAGATGTCTTGCCTTTTGGGTATACAAAGTGCTATTTCTCATGCAAGCATGACTAAATGGAAGCACCATCGACAGTGGGGGAGGTGTACACCTGGATTTGTGAGAGCCTCAGGTGGTTTGGTCTGCCACCAGTGCCAACGGCGGGTGTACTGCCCTGAGACTTCTCCAGCGCTGCTCCTTTTCCTTTGAGGACAAGTGTAAGAAAACTGCCAAAAGAGAACCGACTACTTGGCGTTAGCTTTTCGTTTGCCATTGAAGAAGGAAGCCTGATAACTGGCTAATTTCAGAGACTCTGGAAGATCTGTATTTTGAATGTTAAGAGCTGCTAATGCAGGCAGAGCCCAGCCTCCCGGTGCCAGGCGGAGATCACCTGGGACAGCGGAGTCGGTTCAGCAGGGAAGCTGCAGGACAGCAGGCAGAGCAGCAAAATGCTTCGTACTGAAGGCGTTTGTGCTCGTATCGCTTCTGTGCTGTACTCAGTGGGAGCTCGAGTGGAGTGCCAAAGGAGGAAGGATTTCTCTTGGTTTTCTGTAGAAATGATTAAAGATTTTGTAAGGATAGAAGTGACAAGCTAAACTCATCTGCTGACGTACGTCACGGGACAGTTTGATGTCTTCTTTTGACTCCTAGCTCCACCTTCTTAATTAACTTTTCTTAATATTTTAGTGTTGGAATCTCATATTGACTGCACAGAATCTCAACAAATAAGACAGCATTGTTCCTATGAATTTATTGTGTTTCACATAAAGACATAAACATTTTCTTTTATGTAAATCAATATTCAATTACGGTAGAGGAGTATGTAGAAGCAGCTGAATGTAGCTGTCATACAGAATTAGGTAATTTTACTCCGAACATTACTTACCGTATAATAGAAAAATTATTCGGTGATGATTTGTTAGTACGGAATGGTGGTTGTTATTCAGACAGAAAGGAGCATTACTAGCAGAGGAAAAACATTTGTGGTTATTAAATATTAGTGATAGTTTCCGTGTACTTCTCTCTGAAATGTTGTTGCAGCCCATTATTGACGCTGCCAGTCTGCTTGGTTTTGTGTAGCAGTCAGAGCTGTGACCGCTGCCCCAGAAGGCTTACAGTTAAATGGATTTTAGGATGTAAATTTGAAAGCCAAGCCAGGACCAGGAACTGCTGAAGCTGAGCAAGGCCCCGACTCTCCGTGAAACTCCTCGCGCCGCCCTGAACGCAGCGAGGAGCGTATGGTTGTGTTTGCTGCTGCTCAGATATGTCACGTTCTGGCGAGTGTGCGGCTGGGGGTGTTTGTTTTTAAATCCAAGCATTCATCTGGAGCTGGGCCGTGTGTGTTGGCCGTGGATTTGCAGAGCATCCGAGCGGCTGCGGGTGGGTGGGTGGACGGACGCAGCACGGGGTGTGTGAATATAATGAGAGAAAGGCTCGGAGCTGACAGCTCCGGCACGGAGGTTTTTCAACTGCATTGGGAATGTTTGCATAACTGCTCAAAAGAGGCTTGTTCCCTGTACCTGTTTACACTCTTTACTTCTGAAATTCTTTAAGCAATCAGCCTGTGGAGAGCCCTTACGCAGCACTTAGTGCCCTTGATTGTGAAGCAGAAAAGCCGGGGGAGTGAATCGCTGGGAAAACATTCCGCAGCCCCTGGGCCCTAATGAGGGTCACTGCCGCCTCCGCAGCGGCTGCAAGCAAGGGGAAGGGGGGAGATGCTGCTGTATTGTAGGCCTGGTTGGGATGCACAATAGTGGAGGAAAGAGCCAGACACCGGGCCTTTGTGTGCAAATTTCCCACCAGAGCTGAGCAACTTTTTTTTCTTTTTTTTTTCTTTTTTTTTTTCTTTCTTTCCTTTTTTTTTTTTTTTTACAATTTAATTAAGTGGGTTTGGAGGCCGGAGTTGGCCTAACAAGCACTTCTTCATGAATGAAAGATTTGTCTCTGGCAGTGAGGCAAGGCTCCGAACAATGTCAACAGCAATTACTGCCAGCTCTGGCCGCTTTAACAGCTCACACGAACAAGAGGGTGCTGGGAAGGCAGCGTAGCGTGTAAGGCTGGCAGAAATGGTTGGGGGATTGTCTTTACCGAGCTCACAGCACACTTGTCATTCATGCACCCAAGACTCCAACCAAGGCCTGGCCTCCCCTGGGAAGCGTTTGAGGATGCTGATGCAGCCAGGGAGCTGCCTGGCAGGGGTGACGGCGCTGGGCGTGAGGGAGCTGGTAGGACCAGGAGAGGAGAGGGGCTGTGGCACTGCTGAGCATCCCAGAGGTCCAGGAAATGGAACACAGGCTGAAGGGGATGCACCTCTGAAGGTTGTACCCCTCCAGTTAATGAATCCACCGATCTTTCTTAATTCATCATCCCATTTGAATGGAATTTAATGGAAACCTCCTGAGTCTTTTTCTCTATATTTAGCCTCCCTCCTCCCTTTGTTTTCATTAAGGACCCGGTGCTTGTCTCAGGTGCTCTTTGGAAAACCGAACCCTCTAGCACTGAGGTGAATTCTTCATTTGATAAACAGCTCTTAGCAAGCACCAAGCCTGCAATTTTTTGTATTATTGGGAAAAACGCACGCAGCAGCAGCAATCCTACAGCTCCTGTGCAGTCTGCTGCCGGTGTCCTGAGAGCTCCTGCTTTGCTCGTTCCGACGTGTCCTGAGAAAAAGCTCCTAGGCAGTTGCCACTGTGAAGGAAAGTAATGTATTCCGTGGCATAAAGCGAGAACTTGGGATGTGAACTGAAATCCGGTCACTACTGAGCAGCCACCGTGTGCTCCACTGCCAGATCTCAACACAAACGCACGGCAGAGGTTGGTCGGTGCTTGCCTTTTGGCAGAACGTCCAGTACTGTGCACAGCAATAACGAGGCCTTTGCTTACTTAGTCTGGTCCTCCCAACGGAAGCAGACCTGCTCATCTTGTTCCTGAGCAGGGGAGGATCTGACGGCGCCACCACCATCATCCCAGAGCCCTCAGCTGTGGTGCCCGTCAAGGCGCTGATGAAGGTCCTTCAGCAGGGACTTGCCCTTGCTCTACCCGTGTCCGTCGTAGCTGGGCGTGGAGGCGGCGTGTGCCGGTCAGAACCGCAGCTCTCGGCGGGCTGAAGGCAGCGGACACACCGTGAAAGCCGAGTGGATTCGTAGCGAAGACGTTCCTCCGCAACAGGAGGTGGTACTTCTGGCAGATCGGGGAGCAGGCCGACAGGGGAAGGGGCAGAGTTCATCAGAGCAACGATTCTGAGCTATGAACTAACGAATATCCATGGAGCCATTCAGGTTGGAGAAGACCTCCGAGATCATCCCGCTTACGATAAGGGAGATCAAATGTACAAACACATCGCGTTGTCACGAGAGCTGGTTAAAACGTTTCTTTTGTAGCCTTCGAATTTTCAGCACTGAACATTTCTTCTTCTGTTTTCTTGGAGGGAAAGGAGGGACCCGTCATCCGTCCTGTTGTGTAACGGCTAGATGCGGCAGATGAAATCCTGACAAATTGAGAGATTTTTGAAGCTCTGGGAAGTGTCAGCGTGTTTGAGACCTGCAGGTTTTGCAATCTGTACTCTTCCAGGAGAGACTTACAGAGCTGAGCAGTTTGTGGTGCTCACAAACAGCCTCCGGTGCTTGGCAGCTGGCTCCAGGACACGTTCTGAAGGGATGCGGAGCTGAAGGACGCCGTAGTCTCACTTGTGGCTCCGCAAGGGCCCTTCGCAACGCTTCTGCAAATCTAGTCTGGGGCTAAGGCTTTGTGTTGTGGAACGATACAGTGATAATGAATAAAGTGCCTGATTTATAAAGCAGTGCGCAGGGAGCTGGGGTGGCCCGGGGTGGCCCAGCGTGGCCCAGCTTTGGAGCTGCTGTGGCGGTGGGAAACTGCAGAAGATGCAGGAGGGCTGCACTCGCTCCGTTTGGTACATGACTAAACTGAAATGCGCCCAGTGCAAATACGTCTGCCTTGGGTTTCCCACAAAGTCGTATTTTAATGCCATTTTTCTTCCCAAACCTGACGTTTTAACGCTGTTGCTATCGGATTATTCATTTTAACCGCAGGGAGTTTGTTTTTCTAACAGTACCAGCAGCTTTTCTCCCTCTCTGCAGTCCTGTTGCGCTCTTTGAAGCGAGCAGGTGAATGCCCAGAGACCAGACAAAAGCGGTGGGATCGGTGCTGCACCGTGCCACGCCATTCGGAGACATCAAACGCCGCCTGGAATTGCTGCTTTTTGCTCAGGTTTATGAATGCAGCCTCTGACTCGGGAAGATTCCCGTCAGTTTGAAGCCCTGACAGTGCCGTTAAAAAATTGACAAGGCACGCGATGAACTGCCTGAGAAACAGCTTGAAGCAGACAATGAGAAGTTTCTTTGGGGCATTTTCACAGGCAGATCAGGGTGAGAAATCCAGCCCTGGACATGTATGTAAGGCTTTATCTGTATCATGCTTTGAAATGTATCCAATTAATCATTACAACACCCTCACGGTGTCAGTCAGGTTTTTTCCCCCAAAGTGACTGTTTTCTTGGCTTCTTCCAGTTAGATTTTTGGAAGTCTTTTTGTTAACACTTCTCTTGGCTAGACGATCATCTAACGAGATGAGATGTCAATGCTCCATTAAAATTAAAGGCAAAAAAGTGTCATTTAATAGCAGGATGTTCCTAGTGACCAGAACCACGCCTATTTACTGATTTTTTTGAAGTATTTAAAATCCTTTTAGACTTGCAGAACTTTTTATCCTCCCAGCTCTGAATTCTGAATGAATTCCTTTGGCAAGGCTGAGAGCTGTGAGCCGGGGGCAGCGGGCAGAAAGAAAAGCAGCGCTCTGCGTCTCTGCCCGCTCCATTTCTTTTTCTTTATCGCAAACACTTTGCAGGTATGTCTTCAGGAGCATCATTCGTGATTCTAAAGCTCGCATTTTCTGTTAATTATTGTGCCCAGCCTGCATCCACGTGGTCTAATCTGGGGCACAGTTTGGTGATAGCTGTTCCTCTCCCTAGCTGATCGGCACGGTGCTGTGCAGTGCTGAACCCACCTGCTCTGGCACCACAGTTAAGCCCTGTTCTCCAAACGATGAGTTGCATCCTTGTGACACCTCGCACGAGTGAACAGCCAGCCTCGGCTCCTCTCACTCTGCCCATGGAGAGGGGAACCTCGGAACTGCTTGGTTTCGTTTTGGATAGGTAGAGAGGAAAACGCTCTCAGGAGGTGCGGAGTGAGAGCTGCGGGGACTGAAAGAAACCGAAGTGTGCACAACCTCTGGAAGCAAATCTGAGTAATGTCATCACTGGATGCGTAGGGTGGGGAAGGAACTGACTTGGTCAGTTGGAGTTTGACTGCAAGTCTGGTATTCATGCAAACAGAAAAAGACTGGGAATGTTTCTACTTGGAGGAGAGAGTCTGGGATGTGCGGCTGCAGCCTTGGCGACTGGGAGGGTTTCTGTCTTGGCTCGGTATTGCTGCAGTGGCTGAAATGCCTCCTCTGGAGCTCACGTTTTAACCAAGTCAGAGACTTTCCCGTGTGGAGGAACTTGGCGAGAGCTTCTTGGAGTAGGCAAGAGGTCTGAGGCTTTGTGTGTAGGCGCAGTGGATCGCTGCGCGCTCGTTACGCGCAGGGCGTGGGCTCACCAGGAGCAGCCTCATCCTGGAGCAGTGGCTGTGGCTTGAACAAAACTGTGCCACTTCACAAGTTCTGCAGAAAGACTTCTGTTCTCTTGAGATCGTGTTTTTTTGAAGAAGGATTTGCTGGAAAGCTCAGAAACCATCGGTCTGTTTGCAAGTTCCTGGTTTCCCTGTCTGCCAATGGCTTTAATTACAGCTGAGCAAATAATTGAGAGCAAGCAATTGGACAAATTTCTTTTTCCTCGCGTGCAAAATCCACGAGGAGTTCACAAACTCTTCTCATTTGTTTGTTGTTCATATTTATTTGTTGTTGCCCAGCTTTTATTGGGTGGGTAAGTCCCATGGTATGATCTGTTCCAGTTTTTGCCCTCTTCACAGAATCACAGAATAGTCTAGGTTGGAAGAGACCTCCAAGATCACCGAGTCCAACCCCTCCAAGATCACTGAGTCCAACCTCTTCAGTCAAATACGAAGGATTTGCGTATGTTCGGTAGTGCTGAGCTGCGATAATACTCTGTGCTGTGGCACGCAGCCTCACAGGGTTGGAACACGACTCCTCAGTGCCCGAGAGGTACTCCAAATCCTTTTTGACGGATGCTGAGGGAAGACGGATCTCGTCTAGCATGTAATTAATGCCGGTGATTCCACTCTGATCCTTTTACTCCTGTAATGTGCATCCGCGGCTGAGGAGGAGATAATGGACAATCACGTAAGAAAATCCTTGATTATGGCTTGATTGAGCTTGTGTGAGCTGCAGACAGGCGGTGTTGTCATGGTTTCCAAGCCATTTACCTTCGACACTTGGGCACAGACAAGGTGTTAGATAGCCACCCGCCAACCTGTGCTCGGGGTTACGTCTGACCCCTCGCTGGCTGCCAGCTCAGCTTTGTTTTCACAGCAGGGAGCTAACTGGAGCTTCCATATCAGGAGCTATAAAACCGCCTATGCCGTAACATTGGCGGAACAGAGAACTTGGTGCCTGCTCCTTTTCTTCACTTCGCCCTGCCTGGACCGTCCGTCCCTACAGCTGCCTCCAGGCAGAGATCACAGGTGCCGGAGGAGTCTCTGTGGCATGCCGGGCTCTTACTGCTGGGGCCTCCGTGGAGCGGGCTTTTTGGAGAGCGCTTCATTTCCCCAGCTCTTTGCAGTGTTTCCTGAGGCCTCACGTTAGCATCCTGCTCACAGGATTGTCTTTTTCTGTCTCGGGAAAAACCCAGAAGTCTCTTCCTCTGAATGAAGCTGAGATTTTGGGGGCATTTTCAGCTTTTTGTGCTGGTAACCAGATGCCAGCACGCTCCTGCAGGTTTTTTTTTCCGATAGTGATTTTTTTAGGACCAGCAGAGGGAGCTCAACAATGAAAGTCATTGATCCTCCAGATCTTCCTACTTGTCCGTAGCCCAAGAAGCTGAGAGTGCCCTTCAGTTACGGCAGCGCAGCTCCCATTTTCCTGACCCACGCCGCAGAAGTACAGCGAGCAGAAAAGCCGCGACGCAGCTCAATTTTGGAACAAAAAACCAGTGCTCGCTTCCTGAGGTTGCCATTGAGAATACGTAAATAAACAACAACATTTTGCGTATTAGATATTAGATAACCTAATGCAGCTGCTCAGATATTTCAGTAGCCCGTAGGATCCTTGTGAAGTCGTGACAAATTCAATTCTTACTGACTTAAAAACACGCCTTGCTCATTTAATGGCTTTGTGGGGCTCCCAGGAGGTTCGGGAGAAATCAGAGCACGCGTGTACGTCCCTGGTTAGGAGGAGCTCTTCCCGTTACACCCTGCGTAGGGGAGGCCGTGCACCTCGCTGTGCTTCGTGTTGCTGAAGCCCGGTTGCAGCCTCGCGGTACTGGAGCTGTTCCTGCGGTACCAAGTTTTGTAGTTTTGGTGATGTAAACGTGCCAGCCGGCGCCGGGGGTGCCTCTGGTTGTGGCTGGCAGCCACTCGCTCTCCCTTCTGCAGTTACACAAGTTTCTCGTGTCCCCTGGGAGAAGAGGAGCCCGTGCCCGCCGGGGCCTGATGGTGGGTCTCTGGGTGTGCGTGTGTCACGTGGGGGCTGCGCTTGCTGACGTTTCCTTAGAAAGTTGGTGTTGGGGAAATGAAGGGGCAGTCCGTGACCCGGAATTTTCTCTTTCCACCAGAATCTGGAATTTTCCCGAGTTAACCGGAGATCCACGGCCATAACTGCGGACGGGCCCTGAATCGCGGCGCTGGGTTGGCTCAGCACTCTGAAATTCCCCATCCCTGGTGCTGGCTCCGGGAACGTGCCCGCTGCCATCCTGTAAGTGCACTGTAAAGCCTTCAGTTGTGATTAATGGTCAATGTGTTGATTGCTTTAATCCGGGTGTCAGCTCTGCGCGGCTGCAGCACCTCCTTTCTACTGTCAAGCTTGTTGGGATCCGTGTGCCTGGGCTGGAGCCTGAGGCATTTGGCTTTTTAGCTGTGAAGACAGGATTTGCAAATTAAAAGAAGAATGCTAATCACTTAGTGTCCTTGTTTGTTCCTTTTTAAACTTTGTGGACTAGACAGTTAATCAATTATTTGAAATGATGATTCCTGCATTGCTCACATATTAACGGCAGCACCCTAAGAGAAGTCAGTGGGCAATCTTGTAATAAGATTGTGAAGCGGGTCGTAATTTAATTTCTTACACAGTCCTGCCAACCGTAATACACTGGCAGTCTGTGTGCTGATGCTTATTTTAATTAAGATTCATAAGTAATATATTTGTATTTTTGTCTAACTGCAGCATGCGTCGTTTATTCAGGCACACATTAATTAATAGTGAAACTGGAGAAAACACTTCCCTCCCCTCCCCTCCTCTGTCTCCTCACCAAACAGCCATCAGCCACAAAAAGCACCCACAGAATCTCTAGGGGAGGGGAGCGAAGGCTTATATTCTGGTATTCTTATCTATTCTTATTCTTACATTCTTCACTTTTTCTGATTTTCTGAGAATTCGCTTCCATTCCTTACCCACGTTCTCATTTTCATTTGGCTTTCTGCTTCAGAACCCACTTAGGTTCTCTTGGGGCTGGGAGGGCGTGAGCTGCGGAGCCACAATCCAGCTTTTATTTTTCTTCTACAAACCTGCCCGTGTCTGGCCGAGGGGCTTCAGAAGCTGGTTTCACTCCGTGCGTCCGCTTCGTTTCCTTGCAGTGCAGCTCAGAGAAGTCCTGCACTGCCCGGAGAAGCTGCCCACCTGGGTGATGCACACGGGTGAATCTAACAGCTTCGGGTAACAGCAGCCAGAATAACCTGGCGCAATGAGTTGTGTGAAACGACTTCAAGTTCTCGGGGTCTGCCCAGGCTACGGCAGCGCTGGCCGTGGGGTCTGTCGGTCGGTGCGTGCGCACTCAGGCAGCGAAGCAGCTGTTGAGGCCCACGGAGGTCCAGTGGCTGGAAATAAGAAATGACCAGGAGAGAAAGCTGCACTGAAGCTTTTCTTTTCCAGCAAGAGCTGCCTGGAGGTTTTTTCCATCCTTCGGAATCAGGGGTGCCTTATGGCTGCCGCATACCCTGCGGGTGCCGCTTGGCACCTCTTCGGTGTGAGTAGCAGCCTCGCCTGAACCTCCCTGTTCCACGAGGGACTGCAAACACTACAAAGGCAGCAGTGCTGTGTACTACTCGTGCATCCAGCCCGCAGGTTGCTGTTTGGACCAGCCTGTCTTGGACAAAGACACTAAATTCATATTATCGGGCCTCTGCTAAAAGAATCGCCGGGAGAGACGGCCACGCCATGTGTCTTGTAGCTAAATGCATATTCCCTTATCAAGTAGCCTCTTAAGAAAACCAGCAGTGATTACACACAAGCTGGGTGCAGCAGGGACTGAGGGGGACAGAGTGGCAGATGTGGGCTGCTCTGAGGCCTGTCAGCGAGGAATGATTAATGAACACCGGCTCCAGCTGAGGCTAACCTTTGGAGAGCCGAGCAGGACATCTGCAGAACTGTCACAGCTCTGACAAGGACAGAGCTGAACAACCAATTATTCCACCATCACTAAGGTGGGCTGTCAGTTTAATCCCAGCCATTCACTTAGGCAAGGACAGGGAAATTTCTCCTTTCCATAGCAGCGCCGCGTTGTGACCTTAACCATTGCAGTGCTGCCGAGGGGAGGCGCGGGGCAGCGGCGCCGGGGAGCTCCGAGCGCCGGAGCCGCTGCGGCCGAGCGGAGGTGGGGTGCTCGGGCACCCTCTGCTCGGAGGCAGCGTGCGGAAGGAGCTGGGAGCTCCCTGCTGCCCCGTAACGACGCGGGGGAATTCAGAGTGGGGATTTTAGAAAGGGGTGAACGCTAGGCTGAGTGTTCCTGCAGCCACCCCGGGAACAGTTACTGGTGTTGGCTGCGTTTTGGGGCGATGGGAAGATCTGCTGGGTGCTAACGTCATCTGACCCAACCACGCTCAGCTGCATTTCTCCTGGCCCTTGTTCTGGGACAGCGGACGGCAGCCGTGCCAGAGACCCGCTGTGCTTTACAAAACTGTCGGGAGCACGCCGGGTGGCGGCGTGCCTGGAGACCTCCTGGGCTGGGCTGCGCTGCAGGCACGCAGCCCAGCCACGCCGCCAGCTGGGTCCTCCTGCAGGTTGTGCACCGCTGCCCACAGCCTGGGCACCGAGCTTTTGGCCATGTGCTCCGTTTGTTTCCTGCACGGTGGGACTGCGCTCGTCCTCTGGGGGTTTTCCAAAGCTTTACAGGGATTTTATGTCCAAATAGCTTCTCTGTCTTTCTGTTGCCATGTGGGGTAAGGAAGTAAAGCATCCTGAATCACATTTTCTCGTTTGCAAGCCAGAGTCACTTACACGAGGGTAGCACGCTGGAACTGCAAGGAGCAGAGGCCGAGCAGCAGCCTCATTCACCGCTGTGCCTGGCTGCATAACTGGTACGGTACCGCGTGTAACGGTGAAGCAATTCCTTTCATCAAAGATGAACCTAAAACACTGCCACGATAAGAAAGGACTTACTGAGAGTGGTGAGCTTTACAGAGCCAGGAAGCAGAGGTTGGGTCAAATCCTCTGATTAATATATAAATATTTTGTGACCCAGCACACTGCGTGCTTTGGAATGCCTTCCACTTGTGATCTGCTATAAATCCTCGAAGGCCTTCCAGTGCCCTTTGAACTGAAGGCGTACAAAGAGCTCGGGTACTGAGATACCTGGCAGAGAACAGCTTCGGTTCTGCTCTGCTCTCGCCTTGCCCCTGTTAGACTGCAGCTTGGGTTTTGATTCCTTTTGCTCTAGGAGCTGATCACGCCGCTTGTGCTTCACTTTAAAAAAAGGTTCTTAAGTCTGTAGCGCAGTTCAGAACAGTCACAGGACCCTCAGTACCACCAGAAAAACCAAAACTAGGTGGGAAAAACCACAACATGGGTACGGCTCCGGGAAATGCCACGGCACAGCCTTGACTTGGTGGTTTTTCTGAGCTCTCTTTGTGCTGAGTGACCACAGAAAATGTAATTGCCACTGCACCTCTTTCTAGATCCTCACTGTAAACCTGGAGTTTGTTTTCTTTTAATTAGGGCACCCAGTCTGTAATTGGGCTTGGGTCAATCAGATAAAATCTGATAAACCCGGTCTCAGTTAAATGCACTCGTGTCACAAATTGAGAACACAAAAGAAACCTGCAATTTTTTACATTAGAGTTTTGCAGTAAAGCAGAATAAATCTTACTGCATTCGGGGCTATATCCTGCCTGTGTTTGAGAAGTTTTTATTGAAAAAATAGAGCTGATAATTTCTGTCTGGTTTACACCTGTCTAAATATATTTCAGGTATGTTCCCGTTGAGCAGAAATCTTGCTAATGAACTCCCAGTTGAGGCTCAGGCATTATGGCAATGTTCTAGGTAGCAAAGAGCTCGTCTGCATGAAGATAAAGTAATTTCTCGTGGAATTACATTTGCAGATTGCCTCCAGTGAATGCCAGCCGTAAGAAATGCTACACCCAGCACAGTGTGAGAGGTTTGAGAACTGCAGAAAATCTTGGGATTTCTGATCAGAGCAGTTCTGCTGCGCTGAACTTTGAGAAAATCTTTTCCAAAAACTGTTAGAAATGACAGAGAAGGTTGCTTTTATCAGGTGAGCGTTTCTGAACGCTTCTTGTGTCGCTGTCCACATCTTCATGTGTATATAACGCTTACTGTGCTCGGTCCCGATTCCTCTTCGGGAAACACGTGTTTGTAGCGACCAAAAATGCTCTTTAAACATTACCTCCATGTTTTATCCGCCCGGGCTGCTGGAGAACGTGTTCTGCAGTTCCACATAGCGTCAGTGCTCTTGGAGAAGGTGGAATTGGGTCTGGTGTGTCAGAGAGGCTGCAAGGGGAACTGGCTTGAATATTGATTGTTTGATGCTGAATTGCAAGCCAGAAATGTTGAAGCAGCAGGTATGCAAAACAGTGTTTTCAAAGCTAAGGTTAAGGCCAAAGTGATTGCTCTTCCTGCTCAGGAATGGATTAAATCTGAAATTCCAGCATTAACTTCGTTTGCCCTGCGAGACTCATCTTGGAGAATTCATCTGGTGGTGATCTTTTGTTTGTTGTGTGGTGTTTTCCTTGTTTTCCCCGCTTATCCTCCTGCGCTTCCCATCTGGGTTTGTAGGGCGCCCAGTGTTTGCCATGTTCTGGACCATTTTATTTTCTAAGATTAGTTGTAGATCCGTACGAATGTTTCTCGTTTTAGCCTTGGTTATCTAAGGAGATGAGACGGGCACGTGCTACATTTCGCTTTAGACTTCTTTTTTTTTAATTTGAATTTTGTATTAAAGAACATCACGTACAACTCGCAGTCCCAAAGGATGTTTTTTGTGTTTCGAAATACCTTGTTCGCATTAGAAAATCTGCGAATGCTGGCGGTGGTGCCACGTGGTGTGCCAAATGTGTGACCTGTCAGGAAAAATGCGTTGGCAGTGTTGTGGACGTACGAGCTGGAGGGTACACAGCGGGCTGTAGTCTCCTTTGTGGCTGGAATAGAGACAAGTACTAATGAAAAACAGTTAATTTAAAAATGGTAATAAATAGGCTAATGTAAGCCCATGTAAAGCAGCACCTCGTTATTTTTCCCGTGGATGAGCTTAGTCACCTTCCTGGGAAAAGATGCCGCTTCTGTTTGATCAGATGCTGCAGGAGGACTCGGTGCAGCAGCAGGGCTGTGCTTCGCTGAGCAGGGACGGTGCACGTTCACAGAGGAGAAGTGAGTATTTAGGATTCAGCACATCCCGTCATCTGCCATGTTATTAATATCTTCAAGTAAAAGTCATGCCAGCACAGCAGGCTGTAGCTTCTTCCTCCCGCTGGGAAATAGCAGCCTCCTTGTTTCCCTTGCAAGCCAGCTTACAGTTGGGCTGCGTTGTTAGGGGCTGACCGACTGCAGCCAAAGGGATCAAAGCAGGAAGCGTGGCTCTTAGCCTTCAGACGGAACCTGGTGCTTCGTTTGCTTCGTTTGCTTCGTTTACTTCATTTCCTCTGCCCCTTCTCTTCTGTTCCAGGTGTCCTCGACGAGCGGTGCCTGCCCGGGCAGCGCGATGCGCTCACCCTAATGCCGTGAGAGGAAGGGAACATCTGCCCGCTCCCGCCGTTCCCCACGTTTTGGTTCCACTGGCAAAGCTTAAGGCTAAAGACTTTGGGAGTGAATTTGGAAGTGCTTCTTGCAGCCTCCAGTGAGGTGCACTTGTGCAGGGCGTGCAGGACGTACGGGCTGCCACGTGCCCGGGTAGAGCTCGCCTTGCATCCACTCATCTCTCTGTGACCAAGCCCAATAAACTGGGGAGGGTTTTGTACGTCAGTGCGATTTTGCTTGATTTACCAAACATTTTCTCATATGAACTGCTTTGCTCCAGCTGCTCGTTCTCCCGGCCCCTTATCTGTGAGGTTACTGCAGCCTGAGCTTGGCCAGGCCTGGTGAGCGGTTCGGAAGAGGATGGGTAAGCGGGCAGACGGCTGCGGCAGGTTTGATCCTGGTGGGGGAACCGCAGGGCAGGGTCCTCAGCGGGAGCTGCTGTGAGATGCACACGGAGGGGCTGGGGAACGGGGCAGGGTGGATGTGCGAGGGCGTGCTGCTCCATCTGCCCTGTTCATCCGGTGCAGAGGGAGGGTTTCTCCTGGTAGGAATAGCAAACGGGAAGAGAGCTATTTTTTTCCATGAAGCGGCAGGTGCACAAGTGGAGTTCAGAACATTGCTATTTTAAACAAATATTTAAATAAAATCTTCAAAAATCGTTCAAATTTCCCTTTCCTTTGGCCTGCTCCATCTAAATTGCTGAGAGAGTCTTACTTTGAGGCTGGGGAATAGAAACAAGATAGAAAGCGCTTTCTTGCTCCCTTCTAGTGAAAATTACTGAAATGTCTTTGATGTTTCTTAGCATAGACGTTCATAAAACTTCAGAGAATAGATCCTGAAAGTCTATTGTTCTGTAACATATTTATTCGTAGCACAAAAGCTGCATTAAAATAACACCAAGGGTTTAAGAAAAGTGTTCAGAGAGAAGGATTAACCTGCTAATCCTCGTCTCTTAGGAAAAACGTTCTGAGGTGGCAGGACGCATTTCAAGGAAGTTACGACTGGCGCTCGCTTGTCCACACCTTTTTTTTTCTTCCATATTTCCCCCCCCCAAAAATTCACCGAGCTGGTATGAGCTTAGGTGGGCATTGCAGAGATGTCGTGGTGGTTCAGAAGAGCTGCATCTTTATTCTCGTGGGGAGGCTGCACAGGAGAGCCGTGTACTCCTGCACCCACCATGAACTCATCCGCTACAGCGTGAGTGGGAATTCGGGTATTTTTTCAAGCGTGTTGCTTTCCTCCTTCTAGTCCTGTCCTGCTTCTCTGCATTTTCTTTTTGATTTCCATGATCTTTGTGTGTTGCCCAGCTCTGAGGCTCAGTGTCACCCTGTGTTAACAGAAGTGGCCGTGATCTGTTTCTCCTCTTCTGAGAGTCAAGTTTTCCCAAATCAGATGAGTGCTGCCAGTCAGAGGTGTCTGAAGAGGACTCTGTGAGCTTGCACCTACAGCTGAGTCAGAAGAGCCCACCAGACGGGGCAATTCCAGATTTCACCGGTTTCAGAGTTGCTTTCAGATGGAAAAAAACTGAAAATTGCCCATTTGTTTTCCAACCTTTTGCTTTTCTCTTTAGTTCGGAATGACTTGAAATAATTGCAGGCTCCATGTGAGAGAACGGAATCATTTCCTGGAAAAAAAAAAAGCCATTTCTCAATATTTGTTTCAAACCTATAAAGATGCAAAGAACGCTGCTGCCACTGAGAGCAGCGGACAAGCTTCTTATTAATTACTGCTGGGGAAAGTTGACTTAAACCTTCCTAAATGAATTAAGAAAGGCAAATCTATCGACTGCTCCGCAGGTTGCGTGCAGGCCTTCTCTTTTTTTTGACAGAAGAAGATTAATACAGAGGCTGCTTCTTCCCGGCTTGTTGATAAATATTCCCCGAGACGTCCTACAGAGATCGGATCTCGATTGTGGGGACGTCGGGCAGCTGCGGGCCGTGAGGGTGAACCGTGGGGCTTCAGGCAATCAAGTGGAAGAAATTTCTGAAGAACATAAGGCAACATCAAGACATTTGATGAAGTTTGTTAACATCGAAATCTTGAATGTAATCAACATGTTTGCCATAGATTTGAGGAGTGCCTGGTAGAGGAGGATGTCTTGAAAGATGCAAAGCCGTGCGTTTAAGTCAAGGGGATATGAAGCTGTACACTAACGCAGGAAGCGGCTCCAAGCAGATTCTCACTGCTGCGGACAACAGGAAACGATCCTTTAGCTTCTGAAGAGCTAAAACGGGGCTGCTTATTTTTTCATGCCTACGTTTATCAGTCTCCTGCTATAAAAAGTGGCTCAGGTTCTTCATTGAAAAACGTGTAGCTAATCCTTTGAAGGTAAGGTGTTCGTACTTCCAAATCTATGTGCACGCCCAAGAACCTCACCGGTATGACTGAGGATTTCAAACTGGGTTTTCCTTCACGGTCACTCTCCTCTGACGCCTCTTGTTGTCCCAGTTGTTGCTTGGGTATCTTTCTGGCGTTCTGCTTAGGATTTTTTTTACTTGCAGCTGTTTACGAAGTATTCAGTAAGTTGTTAACCAAAGCCCCTTTGGCTCCTAACGTGTTTTCAAGTGAATTCTAGGAGAAAGCAGTCCTAGGAAGGATGAAGGTACCCTCTCCAGGAAGGTTCATTCCCGCGTTTCTTTTTGCATAGAACGATGTTTCCTTCCCCTTGCTTGCAGAATTGCCATGCAGATAGTCCACCGAACAAAGCTTCTTGCTTCCAAATGCCTTCTCGCCGTTTTCTGTGGGTTTGTTTAAACTGCTGTTTCTATTAGATTTGAGGAATTTAAATGAGATTCCTGCAGTGGAATGTGGAAGGATGGGGAACACGCTGCAGATGGGAAGCAGACAGCTGTTGTCCCTTGCCACTTGATGTAATCAGTTTAAGACAGAGCTTTTCGTGTTGAGGATTGCTTCTGTTCTCCCTGCTTTGGAACTAGCAGTGAGGTGGGCCAGTCCTGGATAAAAAGAACAAATCCCTCTTTCAGCCACCTGGAATCTTGCACAACTGGCAATATCCGATGTAGACCAAAGGTGTCCTCAAATCGATGTGGAGTTTTGATCTCTTGTTACCACCGATTTCAGGAAATGTTCAAACCAAACCAAACCAAACCTGTTCCTGCATCATCGATTGATTAAAAATCAGTGCCTACACCCGTGTGCAGCGCAGCGGCAAGGAAGGAAAACACAGCATGCCGGTACTGCGTACCCGTCGGCTGCGACTCCTAACCAAAAGAGTGACCGCTGCGTACCGGGTAAGAGAAAACAAAATCAATTTCCTTTGAGCAGAAACAAGATGTGCAGCTGCTGCCTGCTGTGAGGGAATAGTTATTCTGTCGCAGGTTCTGCTTCCCAGTCTGTCCGTTTTAACATACTGATGTGCAAATTCCATCCTAGCAGGGTAAATCACCAAATCTGAAGTTCCAAGATTTGGGCGTTGCACGCGTGCGTATAGATGTGAATCATAACTAAGTTCTGCTTTATTCCCTTTTCATGTGTTCCATACGTGTTTGCCTTCCTTTTTGGTAGTGACTGGTTTATTAAGGTTACAGAAATCAAATATATGCGAGATTCTCGTGTAGTGACAGTTTATGAAGCTGTCTTCTATGTTTTACTCTGAAAAATATTATAAATTGAGAAGCTCCAGCTTTGATTTCGTCTCAGGAGACTGGCACACGTGTTGAGTAGACTTCCTCTGTGGAAGAGCTGGGTGAGGAGGTTAAGTACATTTTCTTTGTGCAGTACCCATTAAACTTCAATCAGAGTTACAGGCAGAAATTTCCTTTAGGCTCATATGGAGGCAGGTATTGGTTTGACTTTAATAAAAGTCATAACTGATCTCTGTGAGGTCTCCTGTGAAATGATCTCAGCAAAATTCAGGCAAGTCTTTTGAGGGCAAACGACTCCCCGTTAAACATCACATTATCCCGTAATTCCATTACAGCGCGGGCGCGCTGGTCCTTGAAAGCTCTTAAAACTGCGCCGCTCGTTACCGACGGAAGCGTAGCTGCTGGTTCTGAAAGCCACAGCCTATTTACAGGAACGTCCTTGCTTACAAATAAAAGCTAAAAAGTTAGGAAGGGATTTAAGCAACGCGGAGGTTCTCAGGCTGCCGTTGGCATTTCCGTCCTTAGCTGTGTTCGGTGCCGAGGCTGCTCGGACTCGAGGCCGCACCCTGCGTTATCCTAATGAGCGCCGACAAGGAGGAAACCTTTCACTTCTGAAGTGGACTTCAGATGGAATTCAGGGAAAGAGTAACAGGTGGTGGGGGAACAACACCAAAAGAAAAAAAAACCCACACAGATGTAGAGTGCTGAAAGACATGAAAGTCCTTGTTGTCTCGTATTCACTTGGAAAGGTTCATAAATAGGTCTGCAGGTCACACGGGCTCTCGCCTTGCCCTACTTTTGTTATTTTAAGGGTTCGGATCACCACCAATTTGTGGCTGCAGGCAGAGCTGTGGAAGTACAAAGCATGGAGGGAAGTAGTTTGTGCAGAAAATGGCAGAATTTTAAAAGGTAAATGCTTGTTGCTTCTCCGGGCATAGGGAAGTGGGAAATTAGGGAACCTCTCCGCAGCTGTTTTATCCCGCTAAATCAGAGAGATGGTGGGATTCGTTTCTGTTGGCTGTGCATTATACAAAGCATGAAACCCCCCCAAAAAACCACACAGAATTATTTTCAACGTAGCAGCCGCCGAGCAGCAGCAGTGCTGCAGCCAGCCCTCGGGGCGCAGGCGGGGCCGGTGTTGAGGAACCTTTTCCCCTGCCTCCGCCTGTCCGCTCTAACATCGCTGAGGAACAATTTTTAAAAAACGGAATTAATCTAGATTTTAAAATTGAAGTGTGAAAATTATTCTGGTTTTCACCGCCTTGTCTGTCGTCGCTGTGAGAGGAAATGAAAACTGTACGGAGCCGTGTTCCGCCGTCCATCCGTCCCTGGGCAGCCCGTTCTCCCTGAAGCCCCGTGGCCTGCTCAGCGCCACCGTAGTTTTACCTGGCGGCACCGCTGCGCGTTGGTGGGTCGGCCTCTCCCGCGCGTCCAGGCGGGCAGCAGCTCTCAGCCGAGGTGTTCGGGCGTGCTGGAAGAAGAGAACATGAAGGGAATTCCAACGAAATGTTGTTTAGGCAAGGTGAGACCGTCTGGGTGCCAGAACCTCAGGAACATCGGGTTTGGTCTTTCCTCCTGCTGGGTCATCGGGGGATGCTGTGTGGCTCCCGCGTGGACTTGGGCATTTGCTGTTCCTTGACCGGTGTTATGCCTTAACAACACAGATGAAGTATCCACTAAATGAAACAAAATAATTAATTACTGAACACAGGGACACCATTTAGCCCTAAATTTTCCCAACCTGAAGGATTCACTAAGTCTGTAATGCATCGCTGAATGATTTAACGGAGCATCGTAACTCTTTTCTTTTCACCATAAATTGTAACCTGGAATTGTTTTTGTAATGCTAATTGCCTTATCTTCATAAATTCTACAGTCTTACATAATTTAACTAGTATTGTAGGAGGATTTCCCAAGAATAAAAAAAAAAAAAAAGAAAAAGCAGGTGCCGTCAGTGGTAATTTAAATAAGAAAAGACACGTTAAGTGGTTCTTCTTTCACTAGTAATAGAAATTAATTAGCTTTGAGCTGCTTTGGAGGTTTTACATTTTTTGCTGTAGCCTGTTATGTTTTATAATTGTATGGAAAGTAGTTTTGATTTGATCACATTATCTGGTGTGAGGGTTCTGCTGGAAGGCAGAGGTACATAAATCAAATGTCAGCCTGCCTGCTGCGGAGGCTGCAGAGGATCAAGAGTGTAAATTCAGATCTTCCGAGTAAGTCTTTGAAGTGCTGGAGACGGTTGTGCCACCAGCCT
This sequence comes from Oxyura jamaicensis, assembly GCF_011077185.1. Lineage (NCBI taxonomy): Eukaryota > Metazoa > Chordata > Aves > Anseriformes > Anatidae > Oxyura > Oxyura jamaicensis. The sequence goes on from NC_048915.1 coordinate 3,520,790, forward strand.
GAAGTGTGCTGCCGAGCGTTTCTCACAGCGCCAGGAGCCGGCGAATGCTTTAACCTGCGGCGTGGCTGCTTTGGGCTGGCTCTGCCCGGGTGGAAACCGGTGCAGAATAGGATTGAGTTACCGGATTAAATCAGCGCCAGGTCAGAGAGCGGCCCCACGTGTGAAACGCAGCCGCTGTGCCTGTGCGTGCGCCAGGCGTGCCACTTGAACACGGAGGTTTTGTCCGAGTGTGTGCTCTTGGTGTGCGGTACAACCGATGGAGCCCAGTAAGGGCAGGTTTGTACCCAGTAAGCGCTGAGGTTCCCACCGCTGCTCTCCTCCGATTTTATTATCCTGCTCTCCGGCACTGCTCGAGGTACATCTGGGGTTTCCTGCAGAGAAATTCAATTCGGGCACCCGGAGGAGTGAGCCGAGCCCCTTGGGTGGTGAGAGCAGCGCTGGTGGCAGCGAGGCACAGAGCATTGCTCGTGGTGCGCTGCCTCTTGGCTCGCGTTCTAAAGGGAGCGTGGTTCTGTGAGCGCTTCCATTGATGTTTCTTACTCCAGAAAAGTGGCTCGTTTTCCGGAGGGTCGCCTTGCTGCCAGTATGGGTGCTTGGCCTTGCAGCCAGACTAATGGGACGTGGCCATTAGGAAAGGCAGACTGGTCCTGTTCCCATCCGTCGGGCCAGCCTTACTTCTTGGGTGTGAATTCCAAGTCCTAATTAGCCCTTTTATGCGAATTATTCTTGGCGCTTGGACAGACTTCCTAATAGTCATTTAGTTTCTCTTACTGCTGGGTAATTTTTGTACAGAGATAATTGCCAGATCCTGCTCGTGTTATTGATGGTTGAGGACGGATGCGTTTCTTTACATCTGAATGTATAAATTAGAGGGAAAGAAGTGCCTTTTTTAGTTAAAATGCAGGTTGCAAAAGCTGTTACTTTCCTGAGGATCCGGATTTTAACTTTACTGTCAAGAGTGAAAGATCCAAGTGCTCCAAGGTGTGCCAAGACGAACTCAGCGTGAATTAGGGTCCTGCTTGTTACACTTAGGGAAAGGGGGGCTGAAAATCCTACCAGGCAGGCGGAGAGCGGCGTCCTGATGTCAGGTCTGGGGAGATGGAGGAAGGCGCTCAGCTTTCTGTGTCTCGGTGAGACGGGACGGCTCACGCGTGTCTTGGGAGGCTCGGTGCCAGGGCGGAGCTGAGGCAAGCACACGAAGCAGAAGCTGCGGATGGATTCCCTGGGGCCTGTTGGTGTGCGGCGTGGCGAACGTGCAGTCCCGCTAAGCTGCTCCTCAATGCTGGAAATGGCACGTTGCGAAGTCACCGTGCAGCCGCGCTGCTGGAAGCCAGTCTCTGCTCCACCTAAATTCCTCCAAAAAATAAAGGTGTCAGGGAAGTTAAGAAAATGGCCGTGGAAAGCATTTTCAGAAGTTATTTTATTCCTCCTGCACGGTGACGAAGCGGGGGCTGGTGTTGGCATTTGTTCAGCTCTAATTCTGCCTGCCAGGGACGGCTTCCCTGCTGACCCTCAGGTCACGCATGTCAAAAGGAGCTTGTCACCTCCGAGCTAAAACTGGGGGGGACATCGTTCTGCTAGAGACAGCCAGTACCAAATGAAGGCCACAGAACAGAACTTCAGCAGGATTTAGGTGCTCCCCGTGTGGGCCTTTTTGTGGTGGACAGAAGAACAGATACCGTGTTATTCTGATCATGCATCCATCCAGGGTTACTATTAGACGTGTGGGAGCATGTATGGTTTCTGGTCTGTGACTCAGCTGATTAATTCAGAAGGTTAATTCATTTTTTTAGCTCGAGTTGAGTGATTCTGAGAGGTCTTTACAAGCAATTGTGCAAGCTATTTTCAGTTGACTTGGATTTTTTTTTTCCCTTCACCGTAGAAGTGTTTTTGTCCTGATGCTGGTGAGTCAAGAGCTAAGAACTTCAGTGTTTCATTTGGTCTTTTTAAGTATTTAAAAAAACTATTCTAAGAGAAGAAGGCAAAGAGAAAACCTTGCTGTTGCCTACCGCTGCCTGATCAGAGGATACAAAGAAAGCAGAGCCCGACTCTTCTCAGAGGTGCACAGCAATAGGACGAGAGGCAGCAAATGCAGCTTGGAACAGAGGGCATTTCACTGGGATGCAGTAAATTTTATTTTATTTACTCCGTGAGTAAATCTCTGTCCTTGGAGAGGTGTTCAGGGGACTCGGCTGGCTGGATCCCTGAGCAGCCTGATGCGATTCGACCTGCTTGGAGCAGGCAGGACTCGGTGACCTCCAGAGGTCCCTTCCCTTCCGACCTAACTCCATTTACAGTTGTGTGATTCCATGAAGGCCCAGAGCCGTGCTCTGGTGTGTGATACGCGTGGATCCAAGTGGCTCCTGCCCTGAAGTGTTAAGCTCCTTATTGTTGGTTGTCCGAAAGGGGATTTTGAGAGAGCTAGGAACTACAAGAATCGGCATGATCGGTTAAAGAGTGTAAGATGTGGGGGGGATCGTAAGCCAGAGAGATGAGTGGGAGCCCCCACAGGCCTGAAGAGGTATCCAGGAGGTAGGCGCACACAGCCTGGAGAAGCAGCTCCCCTCCTTCCCTCCACAGACCACCACGGGGGGATCAGGAGCTGATGTTGGACCTGGCGTGGTGCTGGACACAGAACAGGAGAGCTTCAGGAGATGCCGTTCCTGATCCACTTCGAACTGAGTGCTGTCCGTGCATCCTCCGTACACTGCTCATGTTCTTGCAGCTCAGAGCTCGAGCACTGGTAATAGAAAACCTCTTCTTGTTTCTGCTGAAAGCGCCGGCAGCTTCTGAAAGTGAACCACGTAACGCCAGCTGAATTAAACGAAGGAAAGCACTTAGAATAATTCAGCGAACAATAAGTGGGCAGCAATCTAGAAAAAAATAATTAGTTTTATATGTTCAACGTATTTGTGATGATATTTAATTACTGTTAGGAGAGCTTGGAAAATCTGAAGGCAAGTACACTGCGGTTCAGCTCAAGTGAACACTTCTGTTTGTGGTGAAAAGGGGTTGATGTGCTTTCCTCTTGCCTGTGCCGGCAGAAGGAAGGCGACAGAAACAAGGGGGACGCCTTTCTCCATGGCAGCAAAGACGTAATTTCCTTGCAGCCTGAGTTGTAGGCTTCTTAATTTTGTTGCCAGAAGAAATTTGGTTTCAGTTGACTTAGGTCGTGAGTATGGAGGAGTCCTGAATGGAGCGAGGCGAGGGCAGTGGGGCATCCTAGCGCAGGCGGCCGGCCTCGAGACGTTGCGGTGGGTCCAACACGATTCATCAGGGGTGAACTCATTCAGCCTGGGTGAATCAAAAATCAAATCTGGCACTAAATATCAAGGTCCTTTGGTCTTTTTCTGGTGACTTATTTACATATTAGCATTCACTCCTGCAACTAGATTAAATGCAGTTGGGAACCAAAATGGCTTTTGGGCTCCGGTTCATCCGGCATGGAACTTGAATACAGTCAGTGGGACCCGGAGCTGGCTCTTTTTTTAGGTTAAGCTTAAGAAGAGACAAAGGAAAATATTTGTTGGTTGACCTCTGGCCCCAGTACAAAATATAGAGAGAATAGTGATGAATCTCCAAAGCCTGCTGGCACAGCGAAGTGCTTGGTATTCCATGAAAAAACCATCATGTATTCCCTAAATAGTTCATTTTGTTTTCTAAAGTTCTGAAAAACTCGCTTTATTGAAATGCATGTTGTTGCATCGATTTTTCTAAAATACACCTTGTTATCTTTTCTTTGGTAATTGGTGACTGGTAATGACTTTGGCAATTTAACATGTTCTTGCAGACACTTTTCCCATTCCCCCAGATAACTGAAGTCAAGAGAGAGGGCCTGTCTGTCAATCTCTGATGCCTGTCAACCCGCTTGATTGACGGGTTTTGGTCCCACAATAGAGACCATTTCTGCAGCCCCCATTCTGTTATTTTCTTCTCTCTTAATACTTGTGGGGGATGGTGTTTGCTTTATAATCTGTGTTTAAAATCCAACTTGGAATGAGGCCAGTTTCGGAGAAATTATCACAAAGTCTTGTTAGCTTTGCATCAAGAAAATTCTCTGGAGACTTCCTTAAGCTGTGATTCCACCTTCAGAAATTACCTTTGCTCAAAACCTAAGCTTCATTCTTCAGCCAGAATCCCCTTCAAAATCCAACAAAGAGGCTGCGAGGTTTGCCCCGTCTGTTCTGATATAAGAAAAGGCATTTGTTCGCGCTTTATTTTATTTGGGAAGTTCTCCCTCCTGGGATAACTGGCACAGCAAATTTAGCGTGTAATTAATGTAGGCAAAAGCTGCGAGGCTGGGAGCAGGGAAGGGGGGATACTGGCGTGAGGAGGAAGAACGTGGTAAGCAGAAAACGAGGCAAATTTCTATAGGAAATGTAGTTTAATATTGGCTATCTAACGAAGAAAGCAATCCATGACTGCTCATCCCCAAATTACATGTTCTTACAGTCATCCTAATCAACTTTGCTTAATTCACTTAATGGTGAATTAAGTCTGTGCGCTACTGTTGTATGTGGTATGAATCGTACTTAAAAATTATGACTATTGTGTATAATGAGAGTAAAAACTTCGTATTTGACTCAAAAGGTAGCTCTTATTTTAAAAACAGGAAACAATTCGGTGCCAGGTGCTCGTAGCGTGGTCTCTGGGAGCGATGGGATGCTGCGTCCGGGAGCTGGCTGGAGACTCTGCGATGTCAATGTCACCGCGCGTGGGACTTGGCCGGGAAGAGGAAGAAAAGGAGGGGTGAAGAACTGCCCTGCTGGAGGTGGAAACGCCTCCGAGGGAGGAAGAAAAGACACAGCAAGGAAGTTTGCAGTGGAACTGAAGCTGGTAGTGGGGCTCGAGTAGCAGCCTTTGGTGCTGCTCTGAACAGTGCAGTGACAAATAACCCCGTAAAGCCAGGGTAAATCTGAATGCCCCCAACATCAAGACCTGTAGGAAGCAGCAGCTGCATTTCCCTGGTCCTGGTGCAGGTGCAGCTGGTGCTGAGCGGTGTGCCAGTGCTAGCTGGGGAAGTGTTCGTTCAGTTCATTCACAGTGCGGAGCTTGAGGATTCTTTTAACACATTCTCTGCTACAAATACAAGAGGTGGACGCTGGGGTCAGATGCTTTTTGTCGCCTCAGGATGTTCAGTTTGTTGTGAGATCTTTTTGTCCCAGCTGTTCGGTGAAATGTAGGCCAAAAAAACCTAACCTACCACCAAACCCCAAAGGATATCTTCAATAAAAGTGAGGTTCTTCTCCTCTGGTAGCTCCTTGGGCTTCTCCTGAGGTCTCATGGCATGACTGGCGCATCCTGTGCATCAAGGGGAGGACGAACAGCCCAGCGTGGTGCAGAGGGTTTGAGTGGTGTGCCCTGTGCAGCTTGGGTCTGTTCAGCTGGTTGTGTTTGGTTGCTGTTCATCTATTTTTCCAAAGAGTTACAAAGACTTGTTCGGGATACACATGAGCTCTTTCCCCACGGTGCTGTCTGCATGAAGTGGCCGTGAGCATCTCCATCAGGGAATGCAGATCGCTCGTAGGAACGGCAGGTCCTGGGGGACCAAGAGCAGGCAGATCCCCACTGTCATCTCCTTCGCAGAGGACTTCTTTCTGTCTCCCAAGCTGTTCCGAACGTACACTTCATGGGAAGCTGTAATTTTCTAAGCTTCAGAATAGGGGGCAGCAAGGTCACAGCATTCCTTGAGCACTTTTTATTCATCACTGCTGGGATATTCAGCGTTAACGCGGCTTCCAGCGACTCCATCGTGGCTTTGGCACCAGGCCGTACCCCTCATGGCACGGTAAGCTGACCCTTGCTCGAACCCCTTCTGCGAGTGGCTTAGTGGTGGGCGAGCGGTTGGAATTGTCTGCTCACACATTCAATGAGGCTGTCCTGAAATGTGGCTGGTACTTCTACAATGTCTCCTAAGCCATGGCATACAGAGAAAATAGATCCTGCTGTACGGAGAACGGCACAAATGAAGCTTCTGCTTCCCCGCCTGAACACAGAAGCTAACGGCTGGACGCAGAAACCCAGCACGTGGCTTTCTTGCACCCACAGGAGCCTGGAGGTCTCGTTCGTGCCATGGGTGGCTGCAGCCTTGGTACCAGCCTCATGTGCCAGGTCCGTGGGGATCGCTGTCTTTGTCCAAGAAAAACTCGCTGGTGCTACCAGCATCCCAGAAACCCGTCTGCTGCAGGTGTTTCCCCTACCTGTAGGGATAGCTTCTGTCTAATGCCCTGCTGAATTTTATGTGCAGTTCTGTCATTCCTCCCGCCCCCCCCAACCTTTTTTAAAAATTGCCCTAAAGCTATAATTTGCTTTCCAGATTTATCGTGTTCATGTATTCACAGAAGCAGCGAGTGGGAACTCTCGTTCTGCTCTCCGTGGGGCTGCTTGTTTTGTACAACTGCATGAAATCCTTTCCCTTCTGAACCAAGGAGGCAGCTTAAAATTCTTCCTCGTGCTTAATTCCTGCTGGCTTGGAACCACCTTTCTGGTCTGCTTTGGAGTTCTTTCTCCTCTTGCTGCTTTCTTTGTGGGATAAAGCAAACAAAAAATGAAAGCATTGTCTGGGCAAAGCCATGCTATGGATTTGAGCAGTGCCGTTAATATCAGCACGGCTGTTTTCTGTCTCGTTTTGCAGGCATCCCAGCAATTGCTCTGCTTTGCTGATGGTGCTGCGCTCCGGCAGAAGACTTTGTAGAGTTTTCCCACAGCGATGCGCAAAGCTGCTGCACTGTAGTGAGGAAGGAAGCTATGAAAGGGTGAGTGGGGAACGGTAAAAAGAAACAGAAACCGGTGGTAAGAAACACAAGAAAGGGATCTGATTACAGGCTCTTGTCACAGGAGTTCATAAAGGCAGCACAGGTCCGGCGAGGCTGAGGGGAAGAAGGATGAAAAATAGCTGGTACGGAAAGGTGCCGATAGGAGCAGGGATGTGTGTGGATTCGGAATGGGATTAGAAGCGATCAGAGCTTCAGCAGCAAGCTTTGGAACGTGGTCCTTCGTCTGATGCTGGCCCCTCCAGCCGTGTGCAGCATTTCCACCGTCAGCGTGAACGTCTGGGGGTACAGCTGGCTCCTCACTGATCCGCTGGGGCTTCCTGCGGGCAGCCAGCAGCCTGCCTCACACCCCACAGACTGGCAGAGCCCTCATTTCAGAAATAACGTGAGATTTAAACAGCTTTGTAGATGGCGGCAGTTGGAGTTAAACCAAATCAACGTGTTTTCTAAACTTCAGCCTTGGCCGAACAACTGTGACAGTCCCTCAAACCGAGCTCGAGAGGAACCCACCCTGCGTACGAAGGAGACGTCGCGGTGTTCCTGGTGGATTCTCGGGTGCCGTCTTTCTGCACTCGGGCTGGAAGCTCTGCAGCCTGGGTTTGCTCCTCGCAGAAGGCGTCTTTAACCTGCCGATTGGCACTGTGTGGTACGGTGACGGAAGCCCTGATGCTGCACACAGCGAATAGATTGATAGATGTACCTCATTTATTGTGCTTATCTGTCATGGCTAAGGACACTAACGAGTTGTTTTCAGGGACTAATGAGAACTGTGATGGCTGATGCATGTTTACAGCATCGCTGCATTTCGCCATGTGATAATGCGAGCACCAACTTCAGTCCCTTCAAGTCTTTAATTGGCACCATCGGTGTCTTTAATTACATTTCATCAGACAATGAAAATCTCAGAGAAATTGACGGGGAGAGGCTGACGATCCTGCTGGAGTGACCAGTTGCTCTAACGGACGCTTCCTTCGGATGCTGCACTCTGAAGGAATAGATTCCTGTAAGAATCCTCCAAGAACTGATTTTAAAACAGACCCAGTTCAAACTCAGACCTTTTCCTCTTTGCTCTGTGTTTTCCATTACCTGAACTTCCTCACCAGGAGCAAACGAGGTGGCCGTGCAGCCGCTGCCCGACTCCAAAGCGTGAGCCCGGTCGCTGGGGCTGTTGTAGCAGAGCACAAGGCCAAGTCTGAGTGTCCATTTCCTGCTGATTTTCATTTCAATGAAAATAGTAATTAATTAAGAGGAAGCGTTTGATTTAACTCCGCTAAACGTCTAGATTTAATCTGGAGAAAATGTTTATTCCTTCAGTTCCTACTATGCTGTCATACGTATTTTTACTTCGAAAATCCCCGGGTCATAAATGTAAGAATTCTGTAGATCAGGCTCAGTTCGAGCAGTATAGCACGTCCCTGGAACCAGCTGGGATTATTGCCTAACAGTTTATTATTGTTCTTCGAGGGATTTCACTAAATTTGTTTCAAAGGTTTTCTGAACTACAGTGCTCAGAATAATCTGTGCAGCAGATGAAATCCGCGCGGATTTTGCAGTTGCCCGAGCGTTCTCCTTTTGCTGACTATGAAGAGTAGTTTATGGTTAAATTAACAAGAATTTATTCCTGTTTTGAAGTCAGAACAACCGCTTTTATAGCAAAATAGTTGAATTTATGCTCAGTTACCTCCAAACACATTGCTTCTGCTCGTGGCCTTAAATTACATGGGCTGACACCGCAGGAATTTGCGGGGGTGCTGGAGGCAGAGCACGCGGGGTGCTCGAACCGCAGCGCTGCTTCGGAGAGTGGGGGGCTGGAGGCTGAGCTTTGACAGAATCCCTCCTCGTTACGGTAAGGAAGGAGGAGGCTGCTGGTCTCTCCGTCTTGCCCTAACGGGTCTGGGTCTGAGGCTGAGGATAAATAAATGGGTGAGCTGAAGGGGCTGATGCTGTGCAGGGAGCTGCAGGCAGCTCAGGGCAGGGACACCGGCGGGCAGCCCCAGGACAGGAGAAGGGCTCAGCAGATGCAGAACCAAAGGCAAGGCGAGGTTTGTGTCCACACAACCAGCAACCCACTCCTAAGAGGTGTGGAACGCCGGCTGTGGAGGTGCTCTTAGCCCTTGGTACGCTGGTGCCGAGTTTGTTTTGTGCTTTTTAAAGAAAATGTGGGCTCTCTGCAGCACCGGGCAGCGGCACACAGCACCTGCCCCCTGCCAAGCGGCCGATGCAGCCACGGGAGGGGATTGCTGTTCCTGGTTGTCGTTCTCCCATCATGTTTCTGGTGGAGAGCTGTTTCCAGGGACTCGCTGTCCCCGTTACAAACTCTCACAACGTTGGCTGACTTCACATGACCTGGTAAACACTCAGTTATATCTCCATACTCTTCGTTTATCGCTGTTCTCAGAGAAAAAAAGAGGTAAAAGCAGAAAAGCTTGGGCATTTTGCTAGCGATCTGTGCCTTTTGCATTACTTTCTCCCTAGTTGTAGCATCTGCTGGCGAGTCGGGGGCTGTGTGTTTGTTCCTTCACATGGGCCTTTGCAAGATAGCTGCAAACACCGTTACTGGTCCCAGATAAATCACAGAAATGGTGCTTCGTGCTCTGGCTGGGATGTTCAAACGGAAAGGGAATACCAGTGATTGCTTTCTGCTGCTTTCCTGCTAGGCAGTCATCTGCTCCTCGTATCGGCGCACCGCTCGGTCACTCCGCTGTTTGTTCATCCTGCGCTGTCCCCAAGTTCTCCCCTTATTTCAGCAGAAAAGCGCACTTTTCTCCTTCTTTCCTCTTGCTTGCAGACCAAGGAGCAGTTCCGGAGGCAGTTACCTGCGCGCGCTGTGCAAAGTGAGCCCCCAGCTCTGCCCGACGAGCCCCAGCCCCGTGCTGGCAGCTTTTGTGGCCCGGCGGTGGCTCTGCCCAGCCCGTTCTCCTGCTGCACGTGGCCCCGCTGGCACCGCAGCGCTGACCCGGAGCCCGAGCGGAGCCGTCGGAGCTGTGCCAGGTAGCGAGGACAGCGAGGGTACCTCGTGTAACGCTCCTTCCCGTATTCTTCTTGCTCCCATGTTTTGGAGTGTGCAGATGTTTCCTGGTTAGTTATTATTTAAGTGAGCAGCTTCTCGCTAACATGTTAATTAAAACTTGCTGTCCGGAATCTCTTGGTACAATTTGCAGTGTAATCTGTAGCCTCTAGTGCATCATTGTATCTCTATTAAAAGGAATTCTGTGTAATGATGCTGGGATTTAATTAGTTTCTTTGCTGGTGTTGTAAAACATAGTGATAAATGAGCTAACAGGTCCATGGATCATTATTCTACTGGAGATGAGCTTATTAGCTGATTATGAATCATTAACAGAGTCTACATGGGATTTGCTTATCTAATTCAACACAGTTTTGAACATTCAATACTCTACATTCATTTCTTTCAATGAGCAACGTTGTATTTAGATGGTAATCTCGGCATCCTTTATTCTGGACCTTTCTTTCCAGTATTGAATTCTAATTACATCGCAAGTGCTGCGAGCGGACCGCATGTCCACCTGTGATGGATGCACAACGGCGTCGCGAGGCTTCCCACAACTGCTTCCATTTGCTTTTCAGCCTGTTTGTTCATCAGCTGCTAGTGCAGGAAAGAAACGGGGACTCCTCTCAGCTTACATTTATTATCAGACTGGAGAGAAATGCAGTACGCCGTTCGCTGCTAGAACCGATGATGGCCGAGGGGGCGCGGGCACGCTACGGGGAGTTGTCTGTATGTCTGCCCTTCGTAGCACCGGTGCAGTTGTCGGAAATCAGACGTGTTTGGGACACAGAAGTAATGCCCTTCACGGGGAATGCCTGCTGGAGAGATTGTCTGAGGACACAGTGTTCGTGGATTTGTTGCTGTGAGTTTATCTTCAGATGAATAGCGGTTCAGTTCCACTTCTCATTGAATGTAATTTGCAAGTGTTTAAAGTCTTTCAGTCTTGACCTCCCTGGTTTATTTTTAGCCAACCCGGACTTGGTTAGGTAGACTTCAGACTATTTTTTGCTGTGTTATAAGGTTAATTTCGGGGTTTTATAATTGAAGAACAAACATTTTCTGTCCTGAATTTTGTTAGCTTTTTGGTTTTAGGTGTATTTGTGCAGTCTGTCTGGAACTTTTTGGCTGAGAAAACGGCCTATAATCTGTTGTTGCATTGCAGGAGTTCAGTAAGCTAAAAGTAGGGAAGCCTCACATGCTGATACAGGAATGTGTCGGAATCAGGGATGAGCTGCTGGAGGAGTCCAGGCAAACGCTCTGTAGAAGATCTCGCCGTAAGTCTTGAGCTCTGTGCATCATGAAACAAAGAGCGTTGGTGGCAGGTAAGTGGTTCACGGAGGTGAATACCCGGGTGTTTTTGAAACAGCAGGCCAGAAATAAGAAGTTTCATCCCTGGCCATTTGTCCGAGCTCTGTAAAGTTTTTTCCCCAGCATTTTACAGCCTTTCTCCAAGCACACAGCACTTCTCTGTTAACTTCTTAAGCTGGTATTGCTCTGATTGTTCTCAGTACTGCTAATTAGGAGCCATTTGTACAAATACACCGGTGCGTATGCAAATATTGTAGTGCCTTGTTTCTTCCGAGCATGTTTTCCTTTAAGAGCAATCCTTGGCAGCCTCCGGGACGTGCACGGCGCTCAGGCTGCGTGTTCAGGAGGCCGGGGCAGCACCAGGAGCCAGCAGGCAGCCGGATGGAAGGAGATGGGGCAGAAGCAGGGTGTCAGGCAGCTCCTGTGAGTGCCCACAACGCTCCTGCAGCCACTGCGCCAACGTGAGCTAGCCAAGCTGTAGCGATAGGAAGCAGCCGGGTAAAGCTGCGTCAATGAGCTGTCTGCAGACAGAAGGTAGTTTGGGATAGCCTGCGGTGGGTTCCCCTCGAAAATGCCACGCTCAGGTGTGCAGGGCAGACCCAGCAGGCGTGAGACTTCGGTTCTCGAGCATTCATGGAAAGTATCAGCTTGCTGTGCTGCGCCCTGGCTCTGCCCTTACCCAGAGCTGCAGAAAAATGGCTCTTGAGGGTATTGAGGCTGCTCTGTGCAGGGTCCCCGTAGCCTGAATGCTGCACGGAGACACTTGGATGCCCCCTGGGAAGGCAGGCTGTTTGCTTCCACTCAGAAAGGTAGCTGTCATTGAAAGTGACCTCTGTGGAACATGCCCGGGTTGCTTCTGCACAGACGGCTTTGTAATTCTTCAGGAAAAATCCCAGCAATAACATGAAGAAGATGAGGGTGGTGGTGATAGCACGGCTGCAACCATCACGCGCTGTCCCATAAATATGGAGTGAAAAAAATGAGGATGTTCCTCAAAAACTGGCAGCTGAAAGTGGATACAATTTTCTTGCGATTCGAGCAGGAACCCTCTCTTATGAATATACTATTTACAGAGCCATTAGTTCTAATCCTTTTTGATCTTTTGTTTATCATGTCAGAGGTAAATATTACTTGGTTTGTCTCTGGGGGAGCAAAGAGCATACTATTTTTGTTTCCCTGCTATTTCCTTTCACTGAGACAACCTGTTATTTCTTTCTTTCAAAGAGACTTGTAAAATGACAGATGAATTTCCAGCAACAATAATATCTCCTAATAGCTAGCGAAACAGCTTGGTGTTGCAGAGAGGCAGCCGCGAGGAAAAATAGGAGAACGAGGAGGGCATGGTTTAAGGTGTAATAGGATTGGAACGGCAAGTGAAATGCCAGAAATGTTCAGTATCCTTCATGGTGCGAGTCGAAAGGCTGCTTGTGTAAACATGAGCCTTTCCCCTCGCTGCTGCTCGCATAACGTGTGACTGAACGGGGCCGGTGCTTGGCAGGGATCGTGAGTTAGCGGATTATTAGCTCTGCTCAGATCTTTCTGCAGTTGCGGTTTGCCATTGCACGCTGATTTATTCCTTGTAAACCACTTAGTTTCTAAATGGAGATCGTTTTATAAAGTAACTTAATCTGTTTTATTTGAGATTTTCCACGTAATAAGCCGGATATAACATCGGTATAAACCATCAAATGATTTGCTTTAGTAATTAGGATAAAATACCTGCTCTCCAAAGAGGTTGTCTCTTTAACAAAGCCGTGTTAACGTTTGAGTATGAAACACCTAACCACTCGAATCCTAACAGTCATCGTGCAGACGTGTTTTACCCCAGTGTGTGCACAGCCTGGGCCGTGAATCGCTCCGGAAGCCGTTGTTTCTGTGGAACGCGGTCCGTCTCGCAGGCGGTAGGACGTGGGCATCTGATTGAATTGAAACAAAGCAGGTTAATTATTCGGGGACCTCGGACTAAAACAAGTTAAGTCACAAATAACGCGTCGTGTGCTCTCATTATAAGCCGAGCGGTGCTAAATGACTGCGAGTAGCGCCCCTCGCTCTTAGACCAGTATTTTCTGTCTGATTAGAGGTTTGTTTTCCTTTTTAGTATCTATTTGGCTTTTTTCTAAAGCAAGGTCCCTTTTCAGCTGCACATTAGTACTTTGATAGGGCTGGAGCTGTGTTTCTGCTAAATGACTCGTGCTTTCTGGCTTTTGTGAAGCTCGCACAAAATGGGGTAAGGCAGCGTCACTCTGTGCAGATCCTCATTAATTCCTCTCTAAATATAAATAATAGCCAATGGCAGAGAATGCCAACTTTTAGAGCAACATTTACAAAGCTTTATCTGCTCAAGGTGATGCCCTTCAGCAGAGGACAGACACGGTTCTTAGTTCAGCAGTTCTGTCAAGGCTGAGGCAGTCATTTGATTTCGCTTTTATACATATGCTTAGGTGTTCAGAAAATTCCTGTATGTAGAAGAGAAGTCCTGCATACCATCAGGCGAGGTCAACGGCAAGGAGGTGGCTTTCCAAATTCTTACCGTGGATGTTTCCCGTGATCTGACTTTATTCTGACTTTGACTCGCTTCAGGGTAAGCAGCCGCGTGCACGAATCCATGAATCATTCCCCAGCTGATTTCCATTTTAACAGACCCGGAACTTGCTCGGAGTTGTTCGTGTACTGCAGATGAAACACTAGTGTTAAATGTTTGCAGGTTCGTCCCTTTTACGAGCGGAGAAGGCTGAATATTTATTTTAATTTTAATTTTATGAGCATTGTTGATGAGGGGGCTGGGTTAGAAGCAAACCCCATGTATAATTTATTCAGCCCTGTACTTGGAAGGTCTCCGTAGCCGTCTCGTGTCTACCTGGTCATACAGGAGATGCTTCTTGCTTAGCAGGAGGCAACGAAGTCTTGGTGACTAAGGGAACAAAGGGAGACCAAACCATTGTGAGTTCCAAATAAACTCACGAGACTGACACAAACTTTGGCGGGCTGTTCACCATTTGTCCCTTCACATGAAAGCTGAGAATCGTTTTTAAGGATGTGGTGTAACAGAAGCACCGTGTTACAGGCTTGTAGCAGAAGTTTCTGCACTGCCTCCGATGTCTTTGACGTACACGAGCCAGTCGTCAGAGCAGTATTACGCTCCCTTCTGGCCTCAGAGGACTTGTGTCTCGCTTGTGTGCAGTTCCTCTCTTCTGCTGTGCAACCAGGGGTTTCAGTTGTGTGGTCTGTGAAATCTGGGCATTGGGTCATTTTATATATCGTAACCAAACGTGCTTACGTATCTCCTCACACAGCAACAGCAGCAACGAACCATCAGCTCTAGTTACCGAACACGATGCTCCCGGGGTTCATCCCGCATTCCGTGTGCTGGGACCCGTGGATACAGAAGGCATCATCAATGTTGTCCATCCGTCACCCACATCCGAGATGCTCCCATGCTGGACCACGGCAGCTTTGCGTCGGGCACCGTTGGTTTCCTCAGGCGCGACCCAGCGTGGGCTGTTGTGCCTGGCCTTCAACACAGACTCACTGCCAGTGTCTTCGTCGTACCCCTGCGGATCTGGATGGCACCAGGCGGGTTGGACGCTGCGGCACTGAACTGATTCATTTGACTCAAGCTGCCACTCGGTTGACACTCAGGCACTACCCATGCCGAATTCCCGGTGAAGTCAGGGAGATTTTCCCTTGATGCCGGGAGGGGAACGAGGCCCGGTGCTTCTGAGATTTGGCTGCCGTCAGCCACAATCCCTCCGGGCAGAGGGATTTGAGGTAAGCCGCAGCCCCACGCTGACTTTGTGCATCTCCGAATTCTGGCTGCTATAAAAACACAAGAAAAAAAGCAGGTTCATCGTTGAGCCCCGCTATCCATCTTGGAGCATTTCATGGCTTTTCATTCGTGGTTTTCGTGTCGGGGTTTTACATAATCACAAAGCGTTCGTCTGAACCAGGGTACTGTCCTTACCTGGAACCGGGGCAACTTTGTGCCGTAGAAACAAGCAGCACGGCTCCAGGCTTCTTGTTATTGGACTGTAATGAGGTTTCTCCAGGAGTTGGGGAATCCTATAGATGGGTTTTAATTCACTTCAATAGGTATTTAATGCAGATTTAATAAGACAGTTATTGTATGTTAATTAAATGTCAACTGATTGCTAAGAGGTTTTTGCAATTATTGAAGTTTACTAATTATCTGATAGATAAATCAATTTTCCATGTAAATATCTCACATCTCTGTGAGCAATAAATATGCTGGCAGATAATATACATTGTCATACCGAAATGAGAGATGTGCTGTGGTGAGTAAGCTTTTTGCATCTGTCCTGTACAGGAGAAGAAAACACTTCGCTGCTCTTACACTTGACAACGTGTTAGCCCCAGCTTTTAGTGCCGAAGGTCCAGGTCACAGGACGAGCGAGTACAGCGGGAAGGGGCCTCGAGAGTTCTACTGGGGCATCGTTAGGGATCCAAACAGACAGGCAAGTGGCTCACATCTCTCCACCCTCCCTCGTTGCTCGAACAAAGACGTGTCCTGTACGAGCTACAGAAACTATCAGCTGTTTCTCTTCCATTTGGAGCAAAGATCGCGTTCTGATGGGGATTTGTGGTCCTTTGCATCGAGAACGAGCACTTTGGAACAGGAGTTTTGTTTTCATTTTTGGCATCAGGCGTGCATACGGTGCCGTACAAATGCATCAGTACATTCTGTGTATTACCAATTATTAATCAGTACTCAGTGTATTAATGAGGAAAGTAACTGTAATCAGCTCTGATTTATGCAAATTAAATACAGCCCTCAGACTCTTGGTCACTTGCCAGGACAACCTGCAGGTGGGGAAAGCATGGATATCAGGGTAACAGTTAAAAAAAAAAAAGAAGGCTTTTTAAAATTGTATTAGGAAAAGGTTCTTACTGCTAATAAAAATTTTTATAGGTCTTTGAGCTTCCCCACTGACAGTCCTGCTTAAGTGCTAATTCATAAATTGGACACACCTGATACGCAGCTTTTACAGGTGGCTAATGAGTCCGGCCACCTGAGAGATGCAGATAATTGCCTTCGGCTGCAAAAATTTGGAGGGTGATGGGCACTCCGGGTAGGAGGAATGAGCCTAGTCCTGCTAGAGCTGGAAATAGTGTGGCAGCCCTCTGGAAAAGGGAAGTGCTCTGTTGTTGCTGTAACGTTTTATTTTGTGGAAAAGACAACTTGGCTGCCTTCTTATTTACCACTTGTGGACACTAGATATGGAGACGATGACTGCCTGGGCAAACTTTTTCCTGAGAGCCTGTCACGTTCCCATTCAGAATCTGAGAAATGGAAGGACTTCAGTGAGCCACAGACAAGTAAGGTAACCGTGGTATCACAAACCTTCAGGCTTAACAGTCATGCGGGTGTGGTAAAGCCAGCTTCCGAAGTGGAACGGTTAATAGTTGTGTAACTGAGTCTGTCTCTGGGGGACTGTAGCACAAGAAGGGGAGTGAGAAGCATCCACCAGAACACAGGAGATTTCTTCATTAATTATGTCAAAGCTAGGGGAGAGTTTGTTGGATTTGGAGCAACAGGTTCTGTTGAGCAAATCACTTAACCTTTAGGTAAAGGGCATGTTTTGCTTATCTTACCAATTTCCAAGTACCAAATTCCTTAATTTCCTCCAAATCCTGTATTCCTCACCATTAGGGAGAAGTGGAAAGTATGTGTTTCTCAGTCAGTGCTCTGAAGGCAGCAGACGCATCCTCCAGTGGAAAAGAATGGTCCTGATGAAAAGATCCACTCCCAGCCAGACAAAACGACACCCACGACCTCTGATGTCAAAGGGAAAGGTGCTGCTTTATTTGTGCACAGATCTTTCTGGAGCTCAGCTTGGGTGGCAGGCATGCTCCATCCCGCTCTGTCCAGGATTAGTGGATTATCTCTGCTTCCCTCAGCCCAGGAATTAAGCACAGCTGCCCTGGGCTCTTTGTCACGGAGACTTTTTATGTCTTTGGTATTCTCCAGTGCTGCTTCTCCCCAAAAGCCATTGTGCTGTTGGCTTGTAGGAGACAAAAGCCTGGAGAAGCACAATGACCAAGTAAACTGCACTTACACCTAATCAATAATCTGGCGCACGTGGGTGACACAGTGCTGTCAGTGGCTAATCAATAAATGCTTCCTGCTGACCTCTGTGCATCTGGCATGTTCAGTAAATAAATCCCAGCCTTCTGAAGAGAATTTGGCCCCAGACCTTCTTCAATTATCTTGGTTTTATGACTTGACAAGAGAGAGATTTAAACCTTAGTTATGAGACAGTGTTTGAGCCATTGAAAGTTGTGTTGTGCTGTTAGTAACTACAGAAATTGGTAAAAGAGCCTGAAGAAGTTAACTTCAAGTGTTTTTCTACTTGAGAAATGGAAATGATTTCTTCCAATGAAGAATTATTAACCCTTGCCATCCAAACCAGTCTGGGATCATATGGATTATGAAAAATACTTTCTTCTACGGATAGAATCAGAGAAGGGTTTGGGTTGGAAGGGACCTTTCGTAGTCTTAGGAAATGAAATGTTAACTTGTCGCTTCTGCTGATGACCGAACGTCACAGAGCCACGGAAGATGCCATGGGAACGTGACGACCAACCTTGGTCACTACCCTCAGCATACCCCATCCTGCCTGGCAGTAACAGCTGCTGTGACGAGGAAATGGCTTGCAGGTGCCAAGAACGCAGCTGTGGGTTTCAGTCCTGTAGCACGAGCCGGGGATGCGTTTCCATTTCCTCTTGCCGACGCAGAGTCGTGTGCTGCCTTCGCTTCCTGCAGCGGGAAAACCAAGCACACCTCTTACCGGGGATCTGGAGAAGGAGGCCCCCGGTCTGCGTGAGCTGGCCCTGCTTGTCTGAGGGCTCTGGATGGGATGTATTTCTGGTTTTCGGTTTTCACGTTTCACATTTCCCAAGTGCCACCTGTAGGTGGGAAACAGGAACGGAACGGAGCGAGCGCAGGGCACGCACTGGCAGTGGGGTGAAGACACACAGAAAACTAAAAAAAATACAGTGAAAATAAAAAACCACAGCAGCAGGCAGCTCCCATTGGTTGTGTTTTCATTCTGACAATGAAGCAGCTCTGGGAGATGAAAGAATTCATCCCAGGGACTGAACGAGCAGCCTTCTGGGGCTCGTTCTCATGTTCCCTGTTTCTGTGTACTCTCCCTGTAGTACCTGAATGCGCAGCAAAGATGCTGTGACGTGTAGAACCTCGTGGAGACCCAAGAGCTAGAAACCTCCTGCCCAGCTCTTCCGTTGATCAAAGCTGTTAAAATGACATTTGGTTTCATGGGAGGGCCTCAGCAACTTCCCCACAAAAGTCTTGGAGGTTTGCTAGAACGTTTTCAATTAAAAAGCAGCAGCGTAATTTACTTGCAAGTGGCTTTTAAATGTAAGCCACTTTTCTCCTGAAAAAGATGTAATTTTTCAGAACAAAACAGTTATGTTCATATTTAAAAGAAAATAATCCATAAAGAAACCCTACAAGACTGAGTTTTATGGAAGGGCGTGTTGATAAAACAATTCCAGTCGGGCAAGTAGCTCTGCACAGGCTGCTAGCGCAGATACCCACGTGCAGAGGAGTTCTGCCACCCCTGCCCAGGGAGGACCTTGGGACCAGGAACAAAAAGGACACAGCTGCCCGTCGGGTGCCCATTGAGCTCAGCGGAATTTTTCTTCTTTTCTCAGTTGCCTGCCTAAAGAAACATTAATTAGGGGCCCTTTTTTTTTTTTCTTCTTTCCAGTAACCTCTCCTGCGGGACACGAGATAACTTCTGATTTCTAAAGCAGAACAGAAATTCTATGGGAGAAGAATATTGTAAAGCGAATGGAAGCTGGGAGCTGGGGCATACTGAGTGAAAGAAAATCAATCCCAATTCTGTATTTTCCTTCAAGGCGTATGAAGTGAGTGCTTTAACTCCCATGGACGTTTTAGCTCCTGCTCACCTAAAAATGTTGGGGAGTCTCCACTTGTCCCTTGCTGTTGCTGCGTTGAGGCTTTGTGCACAGCGATACGTGTTTGTTCGGACGCTGCCTTCCCTTCCAGCAGCCTGTGTGGCGAATTTATACCCCCCTATTAAATTATTCACAGTTCTAAAGGACGATGCAGGAACAAACAGCGATGCCTGAAACGTACAAGCAGTTTAGCTGGGAAGTGCAGCGAAGCACGTGAGCCCCTGTTTTTCCCTCAGCGCTGCCTTCTCATCCTTCACTGTTTGCTCCAGTGTCATCCTCATTGTTCCCCGTTCAGCCTTTCCGAAGGCTGCCAACAAAACCGCCGAATCAAGAACCTGAGGCTGAAGTGAGAGGATGAATTCCAGCTCCGCCGTCCGAGCCGGCCCCCGGTGCTTGGTGAGCCGACTCTTTGATTCTGCTATATCATAGCTTGCTTTGCTTTTGACTAGGCCATTGTCATATTGCTGTTGACCTCTGCCCCCACATACACAAACCTGAACTCTGGATTAGGCTTCCCAGGGAATAAACTATGGGCAAAGTTGCACTACTAGCTAGAGTGAGGGGAAATGGTTCACGCTGCCATAGTAACGTGACCTTGTACTGTCTGCCTGGAACAAAGACGGTTTTCTTGTCCTTTTTTCTGCCCCTGTGAGTGTTTAAGCCCCCCTGCTGTTACTCCACTTTAGGGAGGGGGGGAACGCTGCACACAAGCAGAGAAAAAAGAGGTTGCTCTCCCCTGCTTAAAGTAGGGCAGTCAGCTAGGAAAGTGGGAAATCAGGCGACCGGGGAAAAAAAACACACAACTAAACAAGAGGTGGGGACCTTTAGGTCAATAACTGAGTTGGGAGTTTGCAAATTTCGCATCATCATCCCAAACGCTAGATGTTACCATCTTCGCTCACTTGTATTTACTTCTCCTCCAGCCCTCATGTTGTCTTAGAAAAATGCCAGCTCGATTAACGCAACCATGAGAAGCTTTAATGCCCTTCAGTCCTTTAATGCACTTCAGTCCAAGAGACAGGGACCTTGGCTCTAGTAGAATCTCGTGCTTATATTCTGGTCTCTCTTAGCTTTAGTTAGAAAAGCACAATAAATGATTTAGGCGATGATGCACAGTAAACAAGGTGTCTGGTTTTTGCACCATGCCAGACTTCAGTAAGAAAACCGCGGTGAGGGCTTACACTACAACAGGAGGAGGGAACCAAATCCTTTTCAGTTAACTAGCCTCGCCTTAATTATTTTTCTGCAGTTTTGGATTGCCTGGTAGGTTCTTCATCATGATGGTTAATGTTCTCACCTGCTCACACAAAAATCAAGTTTTACCTGAACTGTTTAATTGGAGATCATCTCACAGATTTGCCTCCAGTTTAATTTTAGAGAGCCGTGTCAAAAGATACTGAAAAATCCCACCTTTTGCACTTTTTGCATGCAGAGCTTTGTTAGACTGAAAATTAATGAGGCTCTCAGTCAGCTGCCTGCCTGACCTGTCACACAAGGAGAGCCTGACATGCTTTCTGTAATTCCTCCTCGGATGGAAATGGGCGTTCTTCACATTTGCTTTCTCAGTACTTCCTTCATCAACTGATCTTTGAAGGTAAGCTGGAATCGCTGCTGTCTGCTCAGGTGTTTTGGGGTGGATGGTAAGGCGATGCGCTAGGCATGGACACAGTCACCGATTTACCCTTCTTGGCAGGTTTGGAGAAGTCAGGAGGTGGGGCTGGACATCTGCTGGTCTAGATTCTCTTCCAGATGCTGCCACACACGACTACAGACATTTTTCTTCTCATACGACAACACTGGGGTTGAAGATGGAAGTGAGCCGTGGCTGTTACCTGGTGGTTAGGAATCGGCACGTGACAAGCCAGGAGTTTGATGGGAAAGTGTGAATCCTGCATCAGAGGTTCCTGAGATGGCGGTGATACCGCTGACCACGTGCTCGTGGCTCTTCTCAGAGGAAAACGCTCGGCCTGGCCTTCTGGCATGAAGTTGGAGGAAGTAGCTTCTGCATTAAGGATGCTGAAGGCTTACATTTTCATCTCTGCGTTCTTACTAGATTAGGCAATTTGGGTGTGGATTTTATTTTATTTCATTTTGAAGAGAATAGGGGATGAATGCAGACCAGAAAATTCAGAAAAGATGGTTGAAAGGATGGAGGAAGGAGGTTTTGCCTCTGGCAGCCAGATTCCCCTCAGCCACTCCTGGAAAACATTGCTTTCATCTCCCAAGTTATTCATGGCAAAGGCAAGTGAATGACCATGAAGAATTGCAGACAGTCCTTATGAGATGAAGTAGGCATTAAAACAGCAATTGCAATTCAATGTAAATAAATACGAAGCGATGCATGTGAGGAAAAAAAATAATCCTAGTGCCACATAAGCTGTGCTCCGAGCTGCTGGCTATTGCTGAGGAATGAGTTGTTGAAGCTATCATAGATACATCTGTGAAAATGTCAAATCAGCACTCAACAGCGGCCAAAAAAAGGAATCCAAATGCCAGAAAGTGATGGGAAAGGAACAGACAGCAAAGTGGAGAAGTGTTTTTGTGACAGTGTGCGAGTCTGCGGCCTCCCGCACTGTAAATACTGCGCAGTCCTGATGCCTGAAAAGGACGGAACAGAACTGGAAATGAACCAGCAAATGACACCAGCAATAGATAAAGGCATGGCACTGCTTCTGCATGAGAAATGACAGAGTAAGTTAGGACTTAGAGCCGGGAAAAGACAAATGGGGAAAGACGTGATAGAGTGGCACAGATACTCCACAATATTTTTAGTGGGCGCTGTTTCTTTCAGTGAACGATCCGGAGGGCATCAAATGAAGCTGTTATTTACCACGTACAAAATGAACTGGAAGAGGTGGCTGTAGAACTTCCTGCGTCAGGACACGCAGCCTGGGGCTCCGGAGGTCCCCAAGCTACAAAACACGAGGAGGTGGGAAAGAACTTGGGGAGAAAAAAAAATTGCTACATGCTTTGCCTGTTGTTAGGCTGTGCCTCAGGCAGAAGTTATTGACCACTGCCAGGGACGGGCTATTAGGCGAGCTGGGTCTTCATCTTAAAGCTGCTGCAGAGCCCAGGGGTGCTGCAGAAGGAACAGAAGTAATTTAGTAAATGCGGTGCGGGTGCAGCCGAGCTCCGTCTGGCTCCTGTGCCTGTTGTAAGTTCTGCAGCGTGGTGGCCTCTTGTTGTCTCTGGCAGCAGCTCCTTCTTTTCGAAGCAGGAGCGAGCGAGTGGAAAGCAGTAATGCCTGCTTCAGCATATGGCAACATGTCTAATTGATTGTTATTCACTTAATTTGCATATGTCATTACACGAGGGGAAGGGTCAAGGGGGGAGGGCTGAGTTATGCGCTTCATATCGATGAGGATTAAATACTACTCTGTCACCACATTGGGGCTTTTCAGTAGTGCACGAAGCATTTATGCTTGCTGTCTAGCGGCTTCCCCTTGAAATCTTTGAAGAAGAAACACCTTAAAAAATCGCAATACAAGTCACAAAGGTGCTGGACAGGGACTGACATTTTTGCGTGAGTACCAATCAAATCGCAGGCAGGCTTCGACTGCAGCTTCCCTTGTGTGTGGCTGGATCCCCAGCCCCTGCCAGCCTGGTGATCCCCCTGTTAGAGGAGCGCAGCTGGCCCCGCTGCCTTAAATCAGCTAGCGAGAGCAGAGCGCCCGTTCTGACATCTCTCCTGCATGCCAAGCTGTCTCGCAGAGCAAGGAATTAGTCACCAAAGAGATGCCAGCAGTGCGCTGCGTTGGTGAGCGCCAGTGCCGTCGATCAGCAGAGAAACTCATTAGAGTTCTGTAAAAACTCTCCTAAGAGAATGGGTGGGGATTAATTGATTCTGCGGACTTTGACTAACAGCTTTTCACATTAAAAAAATGTGTGCAGAATGATCAGGTCCCTCATCTTTTTCCTTGTTCATTCTGCCCAAGAAGAGTGACTCTCTCTAAACTACACATGGCAAATCATTTTATGTACAACATGGAAGCCACGTGTGAGCCAGGACCAAACCTATTCTGACATCTCAGTCGATGCTTGTTTCGTATAAAATTCTTAGAATTTCTTCTTATGTCGTAATTACTTGGTCTTCACCAGCTGCTTATTTTACCCTGCAAGATGGGGCTCTGAAACGAGCTCCCTGCCTCCTGCTCAGCTCCGTGCTTGTGCTGTTCCAGTCGCACCGAACTGGCGGCGGTCGGGAGGCGTGGAGTTGGACGTTTTGCCCTTTGTTCCCGGGGCTGTTTGTTTTCATTTTCACAGCAGCACATCTTCAGCATGACTGGAATATTACTTAAATTCCTTTCTTCTGGAGGTGATGACATGGAGCAGAGAGGAGATTTAAACTGAAAAGGAGAACTTGAAATATTTTGTATTATTTTTCCTAATAAACAGTTGAAGTTTTCTCTTTCTCTGTTCTTACCCACTGTGTTCTTTTCCCACTCTCCTTGTTTATTCTCCATTCATGCTCTGGTTTTGCTCCCAGCTGTGGAGGTTTGTTTCATGGCCCTCAGTTGCTCGAGCCATGGCCCAGTTTGGGACTCTCAGTCCTCTGGTTATCAGCTTACCTGCAGATGGAAATAAGGAAAGCTGTTGTTCTAAATAAAATCTCATGGCTTGATATTTAAATTGATGTCCACATTCAGTAGGGTGAGCTGGAAGATAATTTAGGGGAGGTTTTATCCTAAATTAGTCCAGATTAGGAAGAAAAGAGTGCTAGGAAATGAAGGGAAGAACTTTAAAACCTAGTTTGGAGGAGATCTCAAGTTCTTTTTAGTAAAAGAGGAGTTGGGTCCCTTTTCTGCTGAGCATGGCCCTCACTAGTCAGCTCTGTGACTCTTCTCCACCCCATCTTTTTTTGTAGGCTTCTGCATGCTCCACAGCAGGCCGGTGCCAACGCCGCGCTCCTGGAGGCCATGCTCCTCCTGGAGGCCATGCTTCTCCTGCAGGCCATGCTCCTTCTGGAGGCTGCTCTGCTGCATCTCGCACACCATTAGCGGTCAGCTGAGAGGTGGCTGATCTGTGCCAAGGCCTGCTCTGGGGAGCCAGCGAGGTAGGAGCCCGTTTAGGGACCCTCCAAATGACCTAGCCCTTCTTCTGTGTCCGTCCCGGCCTTGTTCTGGCACTCAGAGAAATGGTGTCGCCTCCCAGTCCTCTTGCAAGCACGTGGTAAGGTGGAGGACTGCCTCCTCACCATCCTGCAGCATTAGAAAGCCTCCTCTGGGGTCCTCAGAAGAGTAGCTTCAAATTATCCTCTCATTAGTGATGATACATCCCTTTTGAACACTGTGCCATTCCATCGCAGTGTTTCGGCAGCGAACATTAGGAGATAACTGCCTTCACAACATATGTCATTACTCATTAAGGGACCCTTCCTGGATTATGGCTGAGGTTTAATGCCTTGTTAAAGATGTTTAACACTTACAGTTTTGTTTTTAATTTAGGAAGCAGCATGATCAAAGTGTGCCCTGAGAATTTCTCTCTGATTTTGTGAAATTTGCAGGTTGGCCTGTTCAGAGGAGGTGATCCTTAAATTGAATTGCAGCCCTCCAAGGCGTGTTTGGATGTCAAGCACTGCCATGATCTGACATGTTAATGGCTTTGAGAAAACAATGTGTTTCAGAGGTAATTGCTGAAGCAATGAGTTCCCAGCAATATTTTACTTAAAAGAAATGTGCTGCTTCTCCACGGTGAAGACTGGAACAATGACACTGAACAACGGAGTGATACAAATCTCTGCTTGCCTTTTAATGGTCATTAAATTCTTCTAATAGACTGGAGCAGGACCTTTCTCCCATCCATTGTTGGGAGCTGAGTACAGCATTAGAATCAGGCATGGTGTTGTTATTGTAACTGGACTTAAGAATTTATTTTATTAAAACAAGAAATATTTTAAAACTCATAGCAGAAACCCGAAAAAAGCTCCCTAGATTAAAACCCCTTTTTGTCTCTTTCACCGAGGGACATCTTCACTTTACCAGATCGTCTCAACTAGGACAATGATTCGTAGCGATCCTGTTGCTGCGTGTTCAGTGCTTGTCTTTAATTAATGTGCAGAAGAGAGGATGGGGAAGAGGGTAGGTAAAAGAAAGCAGGCAAGCTAATGTGAAGGGAAGATGATAAATGGATGAAATCTGTATACTTGGCCATTTTAATCAGTATAAAAATGAGTTTTAAAAGTTTGAATCTGTCTTTGGAAAGTACTTTTTTAATAAAAAAAGTTGATTATGCAGCTGAGAGTTTAATGTGGGTACGTCTTTGTAGGACCTAGTTATGCTGATAGATAAGGCTCTTGATTCTGTAGATTTTATTCAGTGCTCCTTCTACACCTGATTTTACAGGCGCACAGAGTTTCTAAGAAAATTACATTCCTCATGCCTGATAATCAGCAACAAAGACGACACGCCAGAGGAGTCTCCCACCAAATGACCCATGGTTGTCTTCAGAAAGTTCAAGGCCTGATGATGTGTTTATGACTTCAGCGCAGGACCTCCGATATCCCAAGGGCAAGTGGATGGCATTTCTTTCCTCTCTTGTGGCCTTCGGTTTTGCAGCAGACTAACCAGCCAGGCTTGTCTTCTTCAGTGCATGGGCTGGTAGTAGGGGAGCTGCTGGCTTAGAAGTGTTTTGGCCTCAATACTGGACAAATTTTGTATTGCTCGATCATTGAAAGTGGCTCTGAGCACAGTAAGCTTGACAAAGCTGCTCTGGTTGGGTGATACCCTTGGCTACGTTGGCATGATGACAAGACAACAGTTACTAGTCTTAATAAGCTCTTAG
Organism: Oxyura jamaicensis; assembly: GCF_011077185.1. Taxonomy (NCBI): domain Eukaryota; kingdom Metazoa; phylum Chordata; class Aves; order Anseriformes; family Anatidae; genus Oxyura; species Oxyura jamaicensis. Next base: position 3,546,620 of record NC_048915.1, read on the forward strand.
GCCTACACAGAAGGGATTTTGAATAATATACAAGCCAATAATAGAATCGTCAATAGCGATTATAATTACTGAAATGTGTTGTCAGTAACAGGGGGCTGTTTAGCGGTGCCTCCTTGGCAATATGCTCGGGAAGGAAGCTGTGCTGTGGAACTTCAGGTATGGTGGAGAATGCAAACCTAGGTGTGACAGGCGTGTTTTTTGTGCGAGTTGTTAGAAGCGTGACTCGCTGGAGAACACAGGTACAGGATTCCTAGTGTCATTAACAGTGAACAGGAAAAGATAGCTCTTGGAGACCACAGCTAGAATTCACAGGCCTGTGATGGGCAGGGCAGTGGGAAGGTTTTGGTGCCCTACAGAGGGATGTGACTTCATCCAGGTTGGAAGAAAGGCCGTGGGGAATAACCTCAAAGGTAAGTACAGGAGCACGGTTCTTGAAATGGAAAGCAAAAGAAAGCTTGCATTAATTCCATGCTGGACTGAGAGGAGCAGAAAGCAATCTCATCAAGTTAAAACTGCTGAACATAGCTTTGCATCCTTATACCAGGGACGTAGCTATAATTCATGCAAGCCAGTCAACAGGTATGTGAGCCACAGGGCTGCATAATAAGCTTTTAATGTCTACAAGACCAGGGTTGCTTATTAAATATTCCTTCCACTCGCTGCAGAACGGTACAGTCTTCGTGGTAAAGAGATAAACAGTCAGACTGTGTGTCTTCAGGTGGGCTCTTCGGGAGTAGGATTTTGTCATCTGCTGTACCATGTGCTTTAGTTTCCTACAACACAGGCTGCTGCACCGTAGTTATCAATGTCTGGACATTGATAGGTGGTCCGGGAATGAAAAATTTCTGAGCTTCTTTAAGGAAGTGGTCAGAAGGGAGGAAAGGCAGCACGTCTTCGCGCAGGTGGCTGGGTTGATCCAGGTAAGAGAGACAGGCATCAGAGGAGTGAGGTCTGTGGTGTTCTGTAAATTCTGTGAGGCATTTACACGAGCCTTGAATTCCCCTTCCCTCCCAAGATCAGTTGAAAGAGCTTTCCTTGCTTTCCTACCTGACACCACCACCCTGCTTCCCGATTCTGCTCACTTCGCTGCTGCTTTGGCAGAGGCTGAGAGGTTAGGTTAAAAATTCTGCCTTTGTCATCTAAATTCTTTTGAACGTTATAGATTACACCCTTTCTCTGCAGCTTCCTTGCTTGCATATGAGAATGCTCTTTCTCTGTTCGGCCAGGGAATTTCCATATCTTTAAGTACTGCTTATTGTCTTAGACTACACAGGTCCCTAGACTTTCTGCATCCTAAATCAGTATCTCAAAGGAATTGTGTATTTTTTTCTCAGATTTGTGTCCTGCTGCTGAAACCTTCGTGACTCAGAAATTCTGAGAGCTGCTACTTCTATCCTCAAGCCTTTTGTTTCATGGAGGCCCCATGATATGCTTTGTTTTAATGCTAAAGTAACCAATTTTGTCTCATTCTGTCTGCTTTTGACATTGCTCATCCTCTGCTGAGCTCTCTGAAGTGTCTGCAGTGTTGGTCAAATTTACTACTAATGGCTCAAATCTCACCTCTTGGTTCATTTGTTTGAGAGAAGCATGACCTATGGCACCTTAATCATCAAAAGAGCTGGGAAGATATTTATGTTCTTCCCAACTGAGACATCTCTGCAGCTCTACTCATCCCTGTAGCCTGGATGGGCTGAACGTTACCACTGGAGTACAGGGGAGCACTTGTTCACAACTCTTCATGCTTCTGTAGTGACCATTTTTTAAGATACTTTAATGGCAATTGTGCTTCAAAACATGAAGGATTTTAGAACAGAAAGAAGGGATTGATTGCTGATATTTGTAGGATTTCAGCTGGTAGCTGAAGTGCATGCTTACATGTCAATTTTAGCATATTTTGGGGTAAAAAAATACAAAAGCAGATAAAATACATATATATAATTTTATATATATATTCCAGCCAAAGTGCATGTTCCGATGCCAGTTCCTAGAGAACTCACAATCCTGAAAGGAGAGCACATGCATGTTTTCAAGAAGCAGGACAAATCTACTGCAGGAGATACGTAATTAAATATTACTTTTTGGATTGTAATTGAAAGTTATTCTATTATTAATTTAAAAATGTTTTATTTTAGTTGAATCTTCTGAAATGTAATGACAGATTTGAGCTCCCCACTAACTGCACTCATAGTAATGCATTAAAAAAGGGAGAATAAGATAGAAAAAGGCTCAATGGGTTTTCCTCACTCATACCACTGTGACAGGAGACTGCAGGCCAGGTTCTTCTGAGCTTAAATTTACGTTTGCTAAAAAGTGGAACAAATATTTTCAGAAAGTCTTTATGAAGGCCAAGTAGTTAATTTAGCAGATGGATTTTTCTACGGCCAATTAGTTTTCATGATAACTTTTAACAGTTTGGGATGTAACCTATTGAAATACTGATTGGGTTTTTATTTTATTTTTTTTCTGAAGTTTCTGGAACTGGGTGGAAATTCAGTTAGCTGCCGTTCCTTCTTGGAAAGTTGCCTTTCTCCTTTTGGTGTTAGCACCTGTCTGTATTGCTTGAATAAACAATGTTGCCTAAATTCTTCCGTTGCACCTCTTTCCAAATAAGCAGTTACATGTTGAGATTCATATAATAGATAGTTTGCTTTTATCTAGCACGGAATAGTGGGGAGTGTTGAGTGATCCCATGGACTGCAATTAGGCGTGCTCCAGGCTGGTGGCCCCGTGCAGAAGATACCCCTCGGGGCCCCGCTCTGGCTCGGGAGCCTGGTTTCCATGGAATCTTGCCGGGTGACTCAAGCTGTGGATTCTCTAAATGATTTATTTTAAAAGGTCCGATTTATACACATGCATTGATGCAGAGGCAAATTTACGGCTTGAGGAAAATTTCATGTGGATTTAGTGTTACGTGCTTGGGGAATTCCCGTTTACGACCTGGTGGGGTTGTGGTGGTGCATGTTGGGTACGGGTAGCAGCGCTTACGCACTCACGTATGTCTTAGCTTCTTTTTTCAATTCTTTGACAAAAAGGGAAGGTTCAAAGACCACTGAGATGATTAAATCTGAAGAGAAAGGGGTGAATTATTCATGGGAACCGGGAGCACAAATAATCCATAGAGAAGTTGCAGGAAGTCCCAAGCCCCGGTCACTTTGGAGGCCCGTTGTTCCTCGCTCGTTTTCCTGGTGGCAGTTCTCTCTTTGTTTGAACTGGGTAAGTACAAGGGAAGAATAGGAAGAGCTCTCTTACACTGTAGAACTATGGAAACATAGGAGCTAAACACATGTGCTAAGGGACAGAAAAACTTCTGGTTGCATTTTGGGCTTGAGCCAGGTGTGCCTAGTGGGCCCAGGGCAGCTCAGCTGCCAAGCAAACGTCTCCGTCCGTCTGTCAGGATCTCATGGAAGGTATTCCTGATAGAGTCCTGGGCTCAGCACCAGCTGGGGAACAGAAGTACTGTTCGATGAGATGATCTTAGAGGCCTTTTCCAACCTGAATGGTTCTATGACTGTTCTATGAAATGAGGACCAATTTATGAAGGCTTGCTTTTCAAAAATAATGTGATTTTAATTGTAGCAAATTCGGTCTCCAACCTAGAGGTTGTTTTTTTTTTTTTTTTTTCCTTTTGGCTTACCATTTCACTACACTTAGAGGAGTAAGGATGAGTGTTTCTGTCTATTTTCTTGTGTGTGCTTGTTTATGTGTGGCGTTGCCACCAGAATGTTAGCTGTAACTAGCAGTTCCTTGGATTGGAAGAGTCAAACATTATTCGTGTTAACTTCCTACTCATTACAATTGAATAAATTTCACTACCATTTTCACTGATAAGATTTCAAAGTTGGTTTCTTTACAGAATGTCAGTGCAGACTTTTGTAACATTAGTAATTAGTGTGTCTGCTTCTTTTCAAGTTGAAATGTTAAGCACCGGGGAACAGCTAAATGGGACAGCGCGGCTAGCTGTGGCATGCGGCGCATGACTGCCTGGCCGCGTTGGACTCTGGTAGGCAGAGCATGTGTTCGAGAGATGGGACTACACTATTCCATACGTACTGTCTTCAGAAGTAGCAGAGCTGGATAGAAAGGTACCTTGATGCATTCCCTTCCTTTTATTTTCTGCCTCTTCACAGCTTTCTCCCCTAAAGCAGCAAGGCAACGTAGGCACCAGCTGTACATTTTCTCCAGCCTACTGTCTCAGGCTTTTTACAAGTCTCCTTTCCATCACTCTGTACGGTGCGGTAGCATCTCTTGATTGAAGCAAAGCTTATTGCCCTCCTGAGCCTCAGTCTTCCATCGTGTTGGTGGTCAGAGAGCCACGGGGCTGAGCGACAAGAAGTCAGCTGGAACAAGGAGATTAAAATGTCCCAATACAGAAGGCACGCTCCATTGCAGCCCCTGAGCTTGTTCCACAGCCCTCATCATTTAAGTGTTGTTCTTCATCTATAAAGCACCAGACTGATTTATTAGATGCCATTAGAAGTATTTTCACCAGGAGCTGTTGCTCAATAGGTACTCTGCTGTACTACAACAGGAGGAAAATGATTGTTCTTGCTGGTTTGCTTCTCAGAGCAGCACTGTTGCCGTGCTCTTCACCGTACATGTAAGGACTCTGGGTTGTACAACCGACATCGTCTCTCAGAAGTCTACGTTATAGTACACTTACTAGACACTAGACAGGGAAGCCAAGAACAGATACACAGACCTCTGGCACAATGAGCTGGTTCAGAAGCTGGTCTAATGGGGGCAAAGGTTAGAATGGAATATGTGTGAATATGTCTGCCCTCATGCCTCTGGAAGAGGAGTGAGCACAGGGTTTCAGGCTTTATTGCTTTGTAGGTGAAGAACAGTGTGAGATCACCTGTCTGCGAAGCCACGGCTGAGTTCTATGGAGGGCGTTGTGCATGTGCAGGTAGTTCTTCAGAAGCAGGTATACCTTGTAAAAATCCCCTCGTTCTCTAACTGCTCTGAATTCACTCTAAAAATCTGTACTACCTGGTAGGGGTGTAGGCAATCAGAAGTCTAACGCTTTCCATGAGAACTCAAAGTATCTGAAGATTTTTTTTTAGCGTCTTTGGGATGAATACTTGGCAAAGGGTTAAACAGAAGCCAAAACAATTCATTGCAAGATCTTCAAAGCAAATCAGATTTTTTAATTATATCAAATTAAGGTTATTAAAAGTTAAGTTCTGAACTGAGAGCATTTTCCGATGAAAGGTGCTGCAACATCATTATTTCTCCCCAAAACGCACTCACTGTACATTTCTCAAAGCCATCAGCCTTGATTGAAAGCTAATGAAAAAGCTGTCCTGCGTCAGTTTATTCCTTGTATCCATTAAGAATAATTACGGCTGAACAATTTTTGATGCCTGTAACCTTCGCAAGTGTTGCTAATGGCATTATAAATTGCTCCTTGTCCAATGACTACAGTCTGAAGCTTAATTCAAAAGCGCTCTGTCAACAGGGCTGATTTGTGTGGTTAATGAGTGCGTTTAAAACAACAGCCTCGGCTCATGCATCCTAATGTCGATAAGAGGATGTGGTTCAATAAAGAGGCTTGTCCGTAATAATTAGCAGCGACAAATGCTCTGGATTAGACCGATCGCAGCATTAATGACTCTGCTTTCAGCCCGTTACAGGAAAAAAAGTTTCCAGCTCTAACTTCTGGGGGCTCAGCTTCAGCTTTAGGGAACGGGCTTGGACAAGCCAGTGCTGTGCCTAGCTGAGCACTGATTTTGGCACACGCTGTGTCTCTGGAGTCTCTGAGCGCTCCAGGACCTCTGTAATGACTCTGATGGCCAGAATCGGATTTTCTGAAACCTCTTCTCACCAAAATCACAGCACTGAGCGAGTTGGACAAATCTGCTTTCCACCACATGTAGGATGTGAGCTCTGTGCTGTTGCTTGTAGCCGCAGTGGTGTTGCTGTTGCTTTCCTGGGACTGCCTTGTTCCACAGACTTTGGTTTTGCCTCTAAGATACATGAAATTGGTGCTGGGTTCACAAAATACATGAAATTGGCGCTGGGTTTACAAGTACATTTTGGTAAAAGTCATGAATGATGAAAGCTGCCCACTGAGATGCCAAGAGGAAGATGCGCTGAGACCTTTTTGTGGTATTAATGAGAAGCGGGTTGGGACATTTGTTGAAGTCTTCCTGCATCACACACGGCTGCTTCAGGAGCAGCTGCGGTGTTTGCAGAGGAAACCACTTCCAGCTGCGGTATCGCAGAGTGCAGACCTAACCTGAGCTGTGCACGGTGAGGTCTCGGTGGTGGAGGGAATGCGCTGAGTCGCACCTGCAGGGAAACCTCAGGGGGCAGCAGGAGAGTCAGAACTCAGTGACAGTGAGCGTGTCGGCTGGGGAGGGGGATGAAGCAGGATTCCTGACAGACAGCGTCAGTTTGTCAGCTCCGCCAAAGGTCAGGTCCTTCAGACAGCCTGGAAGCTGAGGGACGTTCTGCTAAAATCCTGTCACTTTTTTCTAAAACATACCAAACCAAAAATAGTTTTAGGTTTAAGCTCTGGGGATTTGGGTGTGTTTTCAGGATATGGATTCAGACCTCACCATGAGCCACTGAGTTTCATTCTAAGTTGCTCAGGTGTTGGTGGTGACAGCTCAAACGCCCTGCAGCCGAGTACTGTTACACCCATCGCAACAACAGAAACCCGTCACACAAGTTAGAAAGTAAAAATCACCACACACAACTGCATGAGATCTATTTCTTCATCCCTTTAACTTAAAAACTTGCAATACAGGCAGTGTTATAGAAGTCTAAAAACATGAAGAAGAAATGGTGTGCCAAGTACATTTTCTTCTGTTTGAGCCAGAATGGCTTGACATCTAAGTAAAGCTGGAGACTTCTGTTGGGAAATAGTGCTTTGGATTTCTTGCAAAAATGTTTTCTGATCTTTTCCTATCAAGGGGCTACGTAAAAAATCCGTTCCTGAAACTACAAATTGCCAGTAATTGAACATGAATTACTCTTCTGTAAGTGAAGGTGTATCTAACACACAGATAACAGACAAAGGAAGACAGATGATGTATCCGGTTTTGATATCTAAATAATTTTTTTAATTTTTCCATTTTCCTTGATATAAAAGCGTTCCTTTTAATAATGACATGACTTCAAAAAATTGTTCTTGTTTTGCCACAACAGTAATTAACGTATCATTATCTTTGCATTTTTACCGCATTGCTTTTCTCTAATTGGGACATATTTAAAACATGGAATACAACTGAAATACAGATTAAAACTTTTTCTGAGGATATTTTCCCAGGAATGTTCTTCCACGGTATTTAAATTATTTAACCAAAGCTCTATTGGCAGAACAATGAATTGAGTATTATTTTCCCATACAATGAAAGGAATTTTCTGAAAAGCGCAAAATGATCGATCAGAGTAAAAACTCTGGTAATTTAAAATAATCTCTCCAAAACGTGCTCTGAGAGTAGGTCATACAATGCACTACGGTGCTTCTCTGAGGTATGTGAAGGAGTTACCTTAGTTTATTGCTTTTACAATTTTTCTCCCTCCCTCACATTTCTTCCCTTTTTCCTTCAGAGCTTAATACAGAAAAAGGAAATTGCAAGTTAATAAGAGAGAAGCTAGAAAGCAGAAAGGCAGCTGAAGGGCTAGGTTGAGAACCAGGCAAGTCCGTGGGAACCTCTAGACCCATTAATAAAATTTTATTAAAAGAAAGAGGAGAGGGGGAAGAAGAAATGAGAATGGAGAAATGAGAATGCCAAAGACAACGGATATAAAAGCATAGAAAAATGGGGTAGAAGGAATCATTCACATAGGAGTAAGGCAGCTTGACAAAAACAAAACAAAACAACAACAACAAAAAAACACACAAGGAACCTGCTTTAGTGCTTGTTAGAAATGTGATAGTCTGCAGAAATACCTTTTAGAAGAACTGCTGAATAATCTTTATCTAATGACTTTGTATGTCATTCATGACTTTATGTACCTTTGATAATAACGTATTTCTCCTCTGGTGCCTCTATTCCAACCTGAAGAGGTTTGTCTGTTTAGTCCCTCCTTACCAGAAATGTGGCCAGCGTCTCTGATGATCACCTTGTCCTACTTTACCTTACCTAGTTCTGAGGGATGGGCAGTTGTGTCCTTCTTGAATCTGTCATCCAAATTAATTTCTAGCCATCTGTGAAATGAACTTTGTAATAAAGTACCAGAACTTCATGGTGGCTGCATACGCACAGTGGGAAAACAGCTTTTGAAATACAAGTCACCTGGAAGGTAAACTGCTGTGAGCCTCTCTGAAGGTGTTTCCCTCTGACAACTTACAGTAAGCTGTCACAAAATATAAAATAATACAGGATAAATACTAAATTCAAGCAGTAACTTATTTTGATTCTTGTGTATCAGAATAACATACATTGTCATAATTTTGGCCTGCTCAGCACTCCAATCCACCTGTAATGTGGGGTGTCACAGAAAGTCAGACAAGAAATGCCCTGTTGTTTTTGCTATGGTACCGTGCTCCCTGTGTCCTGGAGTTTGTTAACAGTTTGCATCTTTCAGCTGGCGTGTAGAGTTACTCTGTTAGTGCAGGGTGTACTGAGAAAAGTTTGTAATCTCACATCGGAATAGATTCATTCAACTTCAAAATACCAGGCTTTTTCTGTTTTCTGTGGAATTCCCAAATGCCAGAATTCTGCATTACTGACTGTGACAAAATGGTTATTTTTGTTAGGTCAAAAGGTCTGGTATTACTTTGCATTTTTTAATATATTTAAATTACTTGAGGTAATATTTTTGTTCTGCCAGTCTGTAAATACCTGTAATTCTTGCACAGTGACTGCACATTTGCTTTATCTGGAGAAGATAAATCTTTGTTAATTTTTGAGTGAGTCGTTGAACTGTCCTGCCTCCTGACGTTGTTAGAAGTAAGACTTGTTGCTGTCTCTTCTGGGAGGGAAGTCTTCACTTGGAGCTTTCTTAGACAAGAAAGTAAACACGTTCCAGAAAAGTGAAACTCTGGAGACCAAATACTCAGAGACTTTGCTGCCAATCAGTGTAAGCAAAATTAGACAAATCAGGTCTGTGCAATGTGCAACGCCTGAAATTGTGCCCCTAAAGAGCTGTTAGGGGAAGGAATTTACTTATTGAGGAAAGGTATAAATCCAAAACTGACAAGAAAAATGAGCCCACTTGAATAATCAGTGGAGAGTACAGGCACGGTCCAGCGCTGGAAACAGGAAAATAATGTGTCCTTCCTAAACACACCGAGTTCCTTCGTTTCCTCCTCCTCACTGGCTTGCTTAGCAGACTTTGAAAGACCTTTGAGATCCAGCCCCAGCTGTGGCTGCTTTCTCTGAAAGTTAGAAATATTTGATTGCCTCTAATATGCCGTGAGCATCTTGGCGTAGTATTTCTGAATGAAAAAGCTCTGCACCCGTCAGAGAGGGCTTGCTTTATGCTGCTCCGGCGTCCCCGCGGCTGCTTTCTGTACGTGCGGTTTGTTGGTAAGGGCTCTTACCCTGCCCTTCCTCAGGAAAACAATTAATTTTATTTAATTCCTTTAAAACCAAGCTGTTAAGAGCAACCTTCAGTGAGTACTTAATTTTCATGATACTTCCAACTGGGAACAATTACCAGATATTTTACTTGTTGGGCCTGGTCGACGAGCTTCTGTAGGCCTTCGGAGGAGCTCTGCTTGTGAGGAGGAGCAGTGAGGAGATGTGGCTGGATTGGGACCAAGAGAGGCTTACAGGGCAGTCGGGGGGCTTGCTGTGATAATATAATAAAAAGATGTGACTGAAAGTGCTGCAGGTAATGCCTGGAATACCCTAAAATAGAAAAGGAGCAAGGAAGGCCAGGCTGAGCGCCGTGGAAGTGAGGGCCAGGCTCGAGCAAAGCCCTTGGGTTGTGCTGGTCAGGGCTGCTCCCAAAACGCCTTCCCTGGCACTCACTTGTTTTGGTTTTGTTGTTTGGTCTTTTTCTTCCCTTAGCAGAAATGTCAGCTGAACGAAGGGAAGTTTTAAAAGGACAGTTTTCTGCCTATAAAATCATTTTGACATGATTAACTGAGCATCACAGATAGTAACCCATTCATTTAGTGCTCTCTTCTCAAAGTTAGCACTTTGGAGTGGCATGCTGTGGCTAATACCATACAAATTGCTGGAATGGGCAGTTAAACGTTGAGGTCAGAGGTTAAATGAACATGGTTGTTTATGAGGACACAGCCCGAATCCATTTGCATTTTAATATTCTTTCTGTGAGACGAAAAACCATTTTGAGGACAGCTTGTTTGGAAATCCCATTAACAGGTTATTTATGGGACTCATGACTGCATGACCCTTAGCCTTGTTTTGTTAAACATGAACTAGACATGAATCAGATGGGCGGCTGGGCTGCTGCTATTGTTTTCCATAGCATTAAATGTCATTGAATTCAATTATTCTGAATCTGACACTTTCTAAGTTATTACCCTCATAATGCTCAATTTTCCTTTTTCCTTTGTCAACCTTATTATTTCTATCTGCTTTAAAAAGCAGAGACACTTCAAAAAGGCCATTTCTTCTCTTATCACTGATCTAGGTGAGAATGGAGAGCTTATCTTCACAGCTTTTAAATAAATAATTGGGAAGATGGTTTGAAGAAATTAGAAGATTCCAGTTACTATCATGGCGCGTTTGAAAGAATACAGAAATCTAAAAATTCTGTCAGAGTAATAAAATTAGCCATGTAAAGGTCAGGTACGAAATGTTTGGAAAGAGGGAGGGCTTTTAACCCTTTTTGGCAGGAGTATAAAACGTTGAGTGATAAATTGAGCTAAAATTATGATGCTGCTATCAATCAAAATGTGACCAAACCTCATAATTCCGAGTAACAGATGTATTATAAAACAAGTTTAGTTTTTATGCCCTCCAACAAAAACTTTTGATTGAAAAGAGATGGCATACTGGATGACGGAGTAGAAAACAAAGAAAAAAAATCGATGCTTCTAATATGAAAGATTTGTTGTTGTTAGCAGTGCTATCTTTGCTAAAGACCATGGTAAGTCCTAGTAGCATGTCTTAGATGTTCTTTTCTTGGCCTTTGCTCTCTCACTGCTGCAGTATTTATGGTCCTAGGCAAATACTCAGAGATCTTCCAGCTTTTTGAGGGCAAAACTCGCACCTCCAGAGTGCACCAGCTGGTAGCATGTAACTTAACCTCAACCCAAAGTATATTTTGACCAAGAAGAGCTTCTGTAGTACATGTAACTGGGAGCTGAAGTGGGGCTAGGCAGATTTGTCAAGTGTAAGAACACGATGACCTGCTGCAAACGTGCAATCCAGTTCTTAAACACAAGCCTAAGAATTTCACTTGTGTAGTATACGTTTGAACTATAACAGGTCTTCATTAATTAGAGGAGAAAAATGGTGAACAAATCTTTCAATCCTGGGAAGGAATTAGAACTGAAATTTTTACTGTATTAGCTAAGGAATACAGATTGTGTAAATTCAGCTTTTTGCCATTTCCCTTCGGGATACCTGACTGGGTACACACACGCACACTAACTTCAAGAGTTTTTATGGACTCTGACTGAACAGGAGGTGTTTTTATTTTGAAGAAGTTAGTAATACATATAAGGAGAGCACTGAAAGCATATAAAGGAAGTAGCAGAGTTTACAGAGAGGAAAAGTTGTTTCCAAGTTGTTTCAAAGAGATCAGGGTTCAAATGCATGCCAGATTTTTGTTTTTACAAAGCAGGGCATTTGGGGATAACAGGCATAAGCGGCATCTAGATCTCCAGATACATCTGGTCAATATTCTGTTCATCACTGCAGGTTTCATACTCTGGTTTACAGAGCAGGAGCAAGCCCGTCGTGTGAGATCTCCTCCATGCTTAGGATTCCCACACCTCAGACAAGAGAGCAGGCTTCTTCAGTCAGAGGTCTGTATGTTTACATATACATGTATATCTCTCTATATGTTACGATGAAGACTGCTTACTCTGAAAATCTAGCTGTTGTGAGAACAGCTGACATGCTCTGACGAGGAGTTTGCAGTCACGGGGGCTGCTGTTCTGCAGGCTGCATGTTAGAAGTGCTGTGTTTCTGCATGCATCTTTGTATCTGCATTCTTCCCTCTCTCCCTCCCTCTTTCCTTCCCTCCTTTTTCTTCCTTTCTTTTCCAAGGTTAAAATATATTTCCAGTATGAATTGACCATCAATGGAATTCTTTAGTGGTTAATTTATTCTTAATAGAAACTGATTTTTTTCTGAAGAAAAAGGAACAATACATCTTTAGAACAGGTTTGTAAGTGTCATGATTTTTCTACTAATTTGTACTACATATTCCCCTTCTTAAATGTTAAATTACCTCATTGTATCTCTGAATATCATATATACTTGGGCCTGAAATTAAGCTTGCTGTATAGTTGTCAAAATGACCACAATTTGCTGTATGAAATGTCCTGATTGCATGTGTAATTCAAAGCAATCCTAATCTCTGTATAAACCAGTACAGACTGCTTAGGGGCAGAGTTTATGTATGCTGATTGGGCCTTCAGTTTAGCTGATCGTGAATACACCTGCATGTTGAAAAAGATGCATTACAGATTTTCAAACTCCTAAATGCTAAGGAGAAGGGAGAAAGAAGGAAAAGAAGGAAAGCTGTTCCATGACAGTCAAGGTTCCAAGAAAGGCCAGCGCTCAATTTTTCATATATGTGTTTATTTGGAGCTCTGTTGAAAGCTGCCTCACTATTACCTCTGAAGTGAATGTATTCACATACCAAAAATTGTCTTGTAAATATGACTCTTGGTTATAACTCTTGGTCTGTCCCATTTCTTACTGAAGCATGTGATTTCAATATTGAAGATGAATCCCATTAGGAAAACTCTGTCACTGAAAGTAGCCCCATCCTGAAACTTTAATCGTGTTCATCTTCCTTAGAAATACTTGCTCTTAGGTATTTTAGATATTCTGCCAGGAAGGAACTAGCCATTAGGGGTAGTTGCTGTAAGATCTCAGAGATAACAGCCCTCAGAGTTACTGCATTAGTCTGTGACACTGTCTGGAACATCTTGTGCTGTCATAAATGCTTGAATGATGTTAATTCTTTCCTATATGTAGTTTGCTAACAAATCAGGTCTATGGCATAGATACATTTAAGTATTTAATATTCTTTATTTAATAAATAAGCCAAATGCAGGGCAACACAGGCAGCTGATATGCTGTAAATAAAATATGTTTTAGTTCTGAGAACTGTTTCAGAAAGGCACATCGGCATGGGCACCACAGTGGAGCAGCGTATACGAATGCAGACAGATTCCATAATGTGAGGCTTTGTATGGTTTGTTACAAAGCACATGTAAATTAGGGAAGGTTCCTACATAAACTGCATTTCTTGGTTAGTTGTATGTTGTTTTAATGGTCTGAATTCTGTCACTGTAGACTGTAATGACTGTCCTCTATGTAGTGCCAATCATCGTTAGTTTGAAGATAAAAAATGTCACAATGAGTAATTTACTCAAAGGATTTAGGCCTTATTTCTGCCTGTGTCAGATCCATGAGCAGCTCATGATTTCCTCAAAGTGTTACATAACTAATACTCTTCCTTGAATATATTTTGATAATATGTTTAACAACCTTGAGAATAAAGCATCAAATTTGACCTGTAAAGTTTAGCTGCTACTAAAGTTATTATCTATCATAAAATTATTGCTGTATTTTACTGAATGAGCACAAAGTAGATTTCTTTTAATGTTTCTTGCTCATGAAAATCCTCTGTTGATTTTCACAAATACCTCTGTGAGGTATGTAATTTGCTTTTCATTAATAAATGATCCTCTGAAAGTTCCGTTTTTCCAATGTTCATGAAAAATGAACATTGATAAAAATGAACAGTTTATGAAATAAAATATCCTGGTGGAAACTTTTCTGTAATTCCAGTTGCTGAGTCTTCCCCACTGAGGGACTGCTTTGGAGCCAAGCCGAACTCGTTAATAAGTATTACTGCTTCAGGAGTTTAGGCAAGTCCAGAAGCACTGTTCTGCATGTGGATGTAGCCTCAGCTAACAAGTTGGAATAAATATGCATGGAGAAATGACAACCATGCAGAGGTCTGCACAATAGATGAGTGCAGCTCAGCAAACACGATTCCCATTGCCTGGTTTATTTAGAAAGATGTGCTAATCTTTTATTTACGTTTATTACAACTGAAAAGTAGTGTTTGTACTCTTTTCACACCAATAATGCTTTAAAATTCCTCAGTGAAAACTTCAGAAGCTCCTAGTATATACACAGAGCGTTTCGTACAGCGGGGTACAGCGTGAGCAGGTTATAATACATTACCCCAAAGTAACCAGTAACCCTGGCTGACTGGACACAGCCTGCAGCAACCAGCTATAGTTAGCCCTGCTTTGCCTTTATTTGCTGTAGATGCTCTCGAGCGGCTCCCAGTTAAGGCAGAGTACGTTTTTCCTACGTGTTTGCATCACTCCGGGAAATTCCTCCCATGCGCAGGTGAGTGAATGATCCTTGTCAGCGGTGTCGTTCCTGCAGAAGGCACCTTTCAGAGATCGCAGCTGCCCAACCCATGTTTTTCATGGAGATTTCCTGTGCAGATCTGCTCCCAGTTGTGGTTCTCTTCCAATGAGAACTTGTTCTTCACCTGATGCCTGTACAAGAACCCCAGAAAACATGTTAAAGGATATTGGCAGCTCTGCTGCAAATTCTGTCGTCTTGTTCGTGTTCGGATTTTATACGTTTTGGGTATTGCATGCATAAACAAGCCAAATATGAGCATTCAGAAATACACAAAGTGTTTCACAATGAAGCATTTAGCCCCAGAGTTTTTATGCTTTGTTTCAGATCTGGACTCTTAAGAGGAAATAGCTCTGGAGTATTATTACGAATGCTTTTCCTAATGCTCAGAGATGAAAAATCACCATAAATACATTCATCAGCATTAAAAAAAATTGCTCTGCATTGAAAACAGTTTTGATATCTTGTTATGGAAGAAGTGTTTTCTTTTACTTCATTAAATGTGCTTTAGATATTTTTCATTAGCTTTTGAGTTTGGTTCGTTTGACATAACAAAGAGTTTGGCCAACCATCTGAACGGGAGCTGGAATGCAACCTGACAATTTTTTCCCAGAGCGAGCTTTTTCATTACTTGCTGGAAATTTTGCATTTATTCCCCAAGCTTCGGAAAGTTCACAGAAAATTATTCCCAATTTCCTCAGCCTCAGTCATATGGTGGGAGCTTCTGGTTAAATACATGTGCTTAATAACAGTAAATAAATTCTGACATTTTATTTTTACTCCTGAATAAAAATGTTCATCATGTTGGTGAAAATAAGCAATCTCATTCTATTTAACGGCGAAAAAGAATTGTACGTATCACCCTGCAGGAGCTGAGGAATCTATTTTCATTATAACGAACATTGATTTTGCATTAAAAAGTCTCATTATTTGAGATAATGACTGTTGGGTTTCTTAGTTATTCTTCTGGTTCCTAAATCATTAAAACTGTAACTGTTAAAGAGCAAATGGGAATGCAGAAGACCTCAAACTGCATTCAAATCCCCTCTCGTTTTTTGCCTTTAATTAAAATCGCAATCGTCTTTAAGGCAGATACGTGCTAGCTGAAATCTTTCTTATTTATTTCAGCTCATTTGAATGGCAGCCCTATTTCTGCCTATAGGAATACCGCTGAGCCCGGATGTATTGATTTTAGGGTTAACGGCGGTCGAATTAATACGTGGGCTCGTGGGGGCCTCGCTCGTGGGTGCGCGCTCCGGCTCCCAGCGGCGCACGTCCTGCAGCCGGGGCAGGAACCCTCGCTTCTGGCAATTAGGAAACGCAAAGCAGAGCCGGGAGCACGTGCGTGTGTCACAATGCACGCTCCGCATGCTCCGTCCCTCGCACGAGTCTGATGTGGGGTCTTGTTTGTTTTGGCAGAGAAAGTGCTACTTTGAATAATTCTGTCTTTTTTTTTTTTTTTTAAACAGGTTGGCAGGGAGTCTGTCCGTCCGTCCGTCCGCTCCTGCCTCTCCCCTTCCCCCACCGCCTTCCCGGGGAGCTGTGGCTGCGTGGGCACTAATGTATTCCGTATAATGTTAGGGGCTAGCTGCATGTACCTTCCCACCAACAGCCCTATGAATTATTGACACGAGGGATGTTCCCTGGTGTATACTTTTCCAAGGTTATACTCTCTGATATTAGATATTTATTCGGCATAAGGTAGGGATAAGAACCTCATTGCCACATTATGTCTGACACAATCAAGTTTTGGGGAATTTCAACAACATTAGAAGATTTGTATAATGTATTCTTTTAGAGGCAGAGGCTCAGCTTTAAACAAAGCATAATCCCTACTGCATATCATTTCCAACCTAATGCAAGGAGAAGAAGCGGGACCATAATGCTATCTGCATCATTTCCCTTTTGTGTTCAGTTGCAAGGACTATTCACCTAATATTCAAAATCCGTGTGTTCATTAAATGGAACAGAATGATGGAAAAGCTAAAAAATGTAAGAAAAGAATGAAATAGATTTCCATGAAAGTGGCATAAAATTGAGTTATTACATCTAGATATATGATAAAGTATTTGGAAATAATTAAATAGTTGATATCCACAACCTTTTCCAGTTCTTGAGCACTGCAGTTTTTATATTTCTGATGCTGACGTTATTCCTAATTCCTTTGAATCAAATATTGCTTATTTTTATGTTTCTCCTATCTGTAACAGCAGGGTCTTGTGAACACTTCATCCATTGTGTCACCCAGTCGCTCCTTGTCAGCCGCTTTGTTAGCCTCAGCCTCTGGGGTTTGTGTCCTGGCCAGTGGACCTTTTGTACTCCCTCCACCGTACTCCTAGACAATGGGGAAAAAAATAAATCTTCTGTGACAAGTGTACTTAAAGGGACACTATCGCATTAAATAACTCTATAAATATATCTACAAATAACATTATTCCTCTGGAAATTTTGGAGGAAAAATGTTTTCCTCGGTTCAATTAGTTAACACCCTCGTCTGCTGGCGACGCAGTCATTGTGAAAGTCGTGTCATTTTTCACACTTCAGGCTGTTCTTTACCCAGCGCTTTTCAGAAGCTAGGAAAACAGGTCAGTTATTTCACCGTTTGTTTTTAGTCAGCATTCGGGATCTGAATATTGTGTGCTGCCCCGGTGGGAGACTGGGATGCAAATATTTTAAGGGAGCGCTCAGGCTTAAAGCAGACGGTTCTATTTCTAGCGAATTGCTTATGGAAAGAAGCCAAAAAAGCATATTTGCTAATGATCAGGATTGTAAGTTAAAGAACATAAACAAATCTGAACATTTTCATGCAATTGACCTAGTCTTTTCCAGCAGAAATTCTTTTAAAATAAGACATCCTCCGCTCTACCTCGTTCTTCTGCTCCTTTTTATTTTACGTAACTTTATAAATTTGCTTAACGTAATTATCTTTGTTGTATAATTCCGCTGATTTTAGTGAGTTAATGGAACAGGAGTGTTTTTATAGTCATCCTAGTGTCTACTGTTATTAAAGCCAGCTATTTATAAGTGATTCCAGTTATTTGTTTGTGGAATTCTTAGACAGACTGACATCTCAAGATAAAGACCGAAGAAAACGGCACAGAGTTGCATATTTAGCAGTGATAATGCTAGCTAAGTAAACATGCTGGTAGAGAAAATACCGCCTAATTTGTTAGCTCACTGTTTAAACTGCGTTCATAAATGAGATTTTGGTGATGTTTCTGCAGTTCCCTCCCCTCCCCAGCACTCAAATGTTGGCGTGCGTGCGTGCATTAATTTCATGCACACTTTTCAATCAGCACATAAATGTTGGAGGAATCATCTGGAATAGCAGGGGAAACTGTGACAGCAGGTCCTCCAGATTTCTGTACTGCCAAATACATCTGTGTGATCGTCATCGTCACCCGGTAAAGTAAATCTGCTCTGGGCAGCGGTGTGCTAGGAGGCTGCGGTTCTCAGCCTGCAGCGGCTGCTCTAAGTCTCAGCAGCTTGCACCGGGATTTCTCTGGTGCTGTTCCTGTGCTTTCAGCTTTTCCCTGACTCTGACTCTCAGTTAATTACACTAAGAGCATCATTTGGAGTGAGGGTTCTTGTTGTTTCGTAATATTGTTTTGTTTTGTTGAAAAGAAACCCCCAGTATTGGGGAAAGGACTCAGGAGGTAATTGGATGCTAATGGATGGAGGACAAATGCCTTACTAGGGAAAAAAATGTTTCCTACTCTCTTGTGATTCTGGGGTGCATTCCAGTAGGTTTTTCCTGGGGTGTATTTCAGAAAACCCTGAAGTTGTTACCTATTGCTTACATTAACATACACATTGCCCCCTTGAAATTGGGTCCCGCTGTGCTGGACATTTTATTAAGGTGTGTGTGTGTCTGACTCCCTTGGCCTAGGGAGCCTACAGCCTAATGGTGTCTAAAAACCAAGTGGTGAGGCTGACCCCTTCCTAGAGTTCTGCAGTGCTTTTGTGGGAAGCTTTATGAGCATTTTTTCCTTATCTTTACTGCTCATTTGTTGGGATGACCGTAGCATTTTTAAACTCAATTGAGGAACTGTAGTTACATTTCTTAGCTCTGAGGATTTTCTGTGTCACGTAAAGCCTCTTGATGCAACATCCAGCAGATTTTGAGGAAGGCAAGGAGACGACGATGCACGGGGAACCTCCTGTATTACCCGCAAGAAGTTCCTCATCTACCTTCTGTCCTCTGTCCTCAGAACGTGTGCTGCTAGACACCGCAGAAGGTCAACACGCAAGTAAGAGCTGCATGTTACAAATGCACAGTCACAAATCTTTTTGATCACTGGTTCACTTTACCAGGTGAGGATTTGGGCTCCGTAAGACTTTTCTCGCTTGTTTGATGGTAGCAACAATCCTGCAGCTTCTGGGAAGCTCATTCCCCCGGCGTGATCAACCAGCTAGGTCTTCACCTTTGATCTCCAAGGAATGCTGCAGGTTCTGTTGGTGGAATCCTGGTTAGTACTTTGCACCCCTTCAGCATTTGCATATTATAGCAGAAAGCTTGCCCTTCTCTGCTTCAATGACAGAGGTAGGTTTCAAATATTACCTAAAATTAGGTCTTAATCCTCATTTCCAGATGCAGATTGCAGTCATGTTCTCTGACCTTCTACCACAAGTCACAATTGCTTGGCACTCTCTTGTAGTTTTGTTTGAGTATTTGCTTTTCTTGGCATCCTTAAAAGTTTGTGACCTTTGTCTTGGGATTTGCACTTGTAATCATCACTTCTCAGGTGCCTGCACAGTCAGCTCTTGTGTGGTTTGGGACTAGAAACTTCTCTGGCTTCCATTCTGGAGCGCAGTGTTCCCGACGCTGGCTCATTCATGATTCTCATCTTCCACTGCAGTTCCTTTCCGTCCTCTTTGGTTGTATCCTGTGGTTGTTGTCTTATTCGTCCTGGTCCCAAGAGCCATGACCTTGAATTTGTACTTGAATCTGAGCTGTCTGGACAGCTGTGTTAATCAGGAAGTGTCACCACCCTGGGAGATAACTGCAGACTGTGACCTGTGCTGTCTCACCTAAAGGCATGGATGTTTATACATGTTTTTATTATCTCCTGTTGTGTTGTTGTAACTCGATGTTTTCTGATGCCTTGGACAACTATGTTAGAGCCAGAACTTCTTGGCATGAGTTCGTACAGGTTGAAGCAGTTTTGGTGGGCTTCCCGTCAAGAGAACTGATTGAGTTGTCTTTACGCTTAGGTTACCTAGGGTAAGCTAAAGTGGGTCAGTGAGTCCAACCCTGCCAGGTGTGTGGGTGCAGACTTTAAGGTTTAGAGGTCTCCTGTATTCAGGGTATGATTCCAGAGTGTTCCTAATATCCTTTTTCTGCTTCTATGATGTCCTGGGAAATTCCTGTTTATCAACTGCATGTTCATCAGCACACAGTTTGTCAGCAGCACAAGATATAACTCACCGTGCAACTTACAAATGCCATTAAAAATTCAGACTAAGGACTCTTTATTAAATAAGTACTTCCCTTTCTTGGTCTCCAGAAAGTGAAAATTCCCATGTGCTGGAAATGTGATTTGTTCCAGGCATTCCACAAGTCAGACGACTATTTTGCTCCTGTTTTACTTGCACAGATAATAAATTGGATTATTTTAGCAAAGGTCTCTGAGCTCTGCAGAAAGGAGGCAAAAGGACTGCACTGTTGCTGTAAGTCTCATCTGCACAGCAGCAAAATTACTTGCCAAACAGAAGTCATTCAAAGTGTAATTGAGTTGCAGTTCAGAGAAGGTGCTTGGTCCTTGAACTTGAGCATCCATGGTTAGCAGGAATAAATAGTAAAATAAATCAGAACAGCACTAACACTATTCACATACGCTCGGCGTTTTCACTTCAACGAGATTCATTTCCGAAGCCTTTCTGAGAAGCACTTAAGCCTAAATGTTAACTTTACATCTGTGCACCACAGTGTGGTGTTCTAGGACCTGCTGGACTGAACATGCTGCACTGCAATTCCTCTAATGTGTGCTGGTAATTAGGAATGAGAATATTCCTCGTGCTTACAGTAGCACTTTCACCTGAAGATCTCTAAACACTGTGCAGCCCTGGGAAGCTCTCATTTGTCACAGTTGAGAAAATGGTGGTACAGCTCTAGGGTAGCAGAGGAAATCTGAGATTCTTTAGTGGGGCAGTGGCAGGAGCAGAATTGCTGTTTGTGATAAACAGCAATTTCCCAGGATAAACGTGGGGAATGGCCGTGGGGAATTGGCCGTGGGGAATGGCCGTGGGGAATTATCCAAATTCCCCAGGATAAACGTGGGGAATGGCCGGGTCATGTTGCTGCCCTAGTCGTGTTTGCTGTCCCCATGTTCTTTGTGCTGCACTTGCAACAGGTGTTTTTTTTTCCAGCTCTTCAACTTATAGCGAATCAAGATGCTGCCCTAAAGCAACACTTTTTTTCCTCTAGCACTGTGACTGTTCGGGCTGTGACATATCATTTGTTTTTCACCAGCACTATGCATACTAATTTTTCAGGTTAGCTGCTTCAGTCACCATTTGTAACGCAGGAGCATGCCACCAGGCAGCTGCCCTGCTGGTAGCCCAGTGGGATTTTGCAGAGTATGAGAAAAATCGTATTTAGTCCATCAGAATCCTGCTTCTTTCTCCCAGCCTACTCCGATGAAAAGAGAGACGTGCTTGATTTGTAAAGGATGGTGAAAGGAACCAAGGATGCCACCAGGACACCTGGAACGATGTCCCTCTAAATTGTGATGAGCAGCATTAGCTCAGCGCCCTTGTAGGCAGCTCGGTGGAGGAGATGGATATTGTAGGAGAATACATAAAAAATGGAAAAAAAAGTGTCTCTTGAAAGCACTTGGAGTAAGAAAGTGACCATCAGAATCAGCGACTTGCCACCCTCACTTTGTGAATAGCCCGTGGCTTGGTTGGCAGCCACGGGAGCTCATCCACGAGTGCTCCCCTGTGCCTGCCTGGCCCCCCAGTCAGAGTTAATTCCCCTACAAAATATGTCAGCGGCAGCGAGCAGAAGGGAGTCGCAACTCCAAGCAGGCAGAAATATTTGCGTTGGTGAGGGGAAGGGGACATTAATGCGTTTCACTTCCAGGAAAATATTTAAAAAGCAAAAAAATAGCCCCGAGAAATCCTGAAACAATTCTGTGTAGCGCAGTAACGTAAAGCCGTGTGAAAAAACAGAGAGGCTCGAGGCACCGGGAGACACCTGGCAGAAGTAGCCCAAGGAATCAGGTGACTGCTCTTGAGTACAGTCATGTTCCCAACCTGAAAGCGAGTGGGGAAATTAATAAATCACTTCTCGAGCTCTCAGTAATCAGCAGCTGATGATATTTCTCTGGGCCTGGGGAAAAGAAGCTCTCTAGTTGAAAAGAAAATGTGGGACAGCAACTGGGATAGCTTTCCTGAGCTGGCAGGAGACGAAGCGTGCCTGTGGAGCTTGTCACGGCCGCGTCCTTCTGCCAGGAGCTGTGCCAGGATTTGCTGTCCCTGTTCCCCTGGGGCCGGTGCGAGCGCCTGGTCTGTCGTCCTGCCTCGGCTGCTGCTGGCGCTGCTGCTGGGGTCTGGGAAGGGAAGGGTTTGACTGGTATTTGTAGAGATTCCGGCCCCAATTTGGCAGTTGGCAGGGTTTAACCTGGTCTCGGGGAGCCTGTTGCAGGGCTCAGGTTTCTGCCTGGGGCTGGTTTGTGCCAGGAGCCCCCGAACTGGGTGCCTTGCAGCCAGCTGATTGTCAGAGGGCACGTGCTCGGCCCTGTTTTCATTGTAATAGATCTCTTTTAGGACGCCTCTCCCCGACACCAGGCAAGGTTGTGAGCAGACAGCAGGTAATTCTGCAGATGTGAAATGGCAGGAACTGCGGGAACTGAGCCGCCCGTGTAGGGGAGTGCAACTGCTGCCCGGCCCCAGGCTGGGGGGAGGAATGGCCTTCGAGAACTACGAAAGCTCACGGGAAGTAAAGGTACAAAGCTAAATGGCTTGTAATAGCCATGGGCAGACAGTCCTTAGTAACTCCTGTACCCACTCATTGTACTTCACATTAGAAAGGAAGGGCAAAAACATTGGGAAGTCACGGACTTGAAAAAGGATCGGAGCCGGGTAGCGCGGGCCGGCGGCAGAAGAGGACTCGGAGCGCGTTCCTGCTCGGTGTCACTGGAAGGGGCACGCACGCTGGGCATTAGGAGCAGGCGTGATTTTAACTCTGCGTTTTTACATTTGTCATTTTCTGTCACAACATGAAGTTTATTTAAGTATAACTCTGCCAGAGAACGTTCAGCAGAATGCTGTTCTCCATGGAAACCCCCCTTTTTTCTTCTTTTTTTTTTTTTTAGGGGAACGATATCAGATAATTTGGATTTATTGTGGCTTTTGTTGCAATTTGTAACTGATCTCTTGTTTCTGGAAAGCGTCATGTTTGTCCTAGGTGTAGTTTGGAGGAATTAGGCTGAGCTCTAATTTACACTTGTTTAACTACAGATGCATCCCCACTGCTATTTGTTTATCTCACATTTATTACACTCCTCCAAATTCAACTTAAGCACTCAGGGGCTTTTTCTAGTAACACTAATGGAGGAGAATAGATGCATTATATGTGAATAATGTATTATGATGATACAATTTGGGTCTCTTAGCTCTAACCGAGACCAGTCCTGCCTTACATTATTTATAATTTACACACACCTTCCTTAACATTTTTATGTAAATATTTAATACAGGAAGTGAGTTAACTCTTTCATTTGGGAGGTTTCCAGTCAAAAACCAGAAAAGAAGGTAAGAGGGGACACAAATACCTCACCCGAAGAAGGCAGACGGCCAGGCTTGTTTATTTACAGAAATTAAAAGAGAAACCTGACGGATTACAGAGGAAAAATGCGTGCTGACATAGCACCAAGCCCCTTCTACCTTCCTCCCTCCCAACTAGTCTTATTAAATTGAATGAATGTTGACTGCAGCGAGGATGCGTGCGGCTGCCTGGCTGGTAGCACTGGGGACGTGGTGGTTTTGTTCCTCGTTGTTTTCAGGCGCATTTTGTCTTTGGGTGTTGTGCTCCTTCTGTAACAAGAAATCCATGAGAGAAAGGCAGCACTGGGACTCCTCACACGGCACAGGAGCCTCGCGTTGTTGCAGCCTCCCTAACATTACCAACAAATCAGTTAGTGATTGCTGGGGATCCCGTGTCCTCATTTACTTTTTCCCCTACTTTTTAAGCTGCTTTGCGACTCACGATTACTTAAAAGCTGACCCAGAAATGATGAGGATGCAGGGCCTGTGTGTTGAAGCTCTCTGGTGTGAGCATCGGCAGCGAGAGACCCAAGAACGGCGAAGGATGTACTTCTTGCTGTTACGTGCTGCGGCTGCGTTTAGGTCTCAACTCCCTTCACATCCACAAGAAAACCCAACAGCGTGTTCCTCGGAGCTGTACGGCAGCCACGTACCTTGTACAGAGGCTGACAGACCATTCAGCTGCTTCGGCACCGAGCTCAGGAGCTCTCTCACCCTCCTGGAAGTGGTTCCAGGGGCCCAGGCATGAGCGCTGCCGGCCGCCTGCTCCGTGACACCCAAACTATGGAGCTTGGAGCTCAGCAGCTGTTTAGGGATGGAATTACCTATCTTAATAGGAGCGCAAACCTTCAGCCTTCTGAGGTTAGCCGTGTAGATGGTGCCTTTAATTAAAGCTAATGTTCTGCTGTGGCAGAAGGGCAAGGCACCGCTGGAGCAGCACAGCCCGGGCGCAGGCCCTGCGTGGGCTGGGGCGAGGGATTTCACTTCCTCGTTTCTGCCGAATTAAAGCCCAGGAACCTGGGCTTGGCGTGGGTGAGTTTCAGTGGTGGGGAGCAGTGTGGGAACGGAGAGGGGAGCAGAATATGGGCAGCATCCTGCCCTGTGAGCAGGGAAAGGCCCAGCGAAGCCGGGCTGCGGAGGCGCTGAGCAGACGTGCTCCGTGCTGCCTGACCCCGGGGAGGGTTTGTAGCAGACGCGCGGTAGACGCTGCAAGAAGAGATTTAAGGACCTTTCTGGAAAGCGCTGTGGTCTGTCCGAATGTGGCCGTAGATTACCTGTACCAAGTGATATTTCAGTTTATTTTATTTTTACTGTTACGTACCTATTTGTGGAGCAGAGGCCGGAGCAGTCTCTCCTCTGATGACCCCAACTGCTGCGCTCCTGAGTTTTACCTAGGGCTGATGCACTACCCAAATCGCATTATTGGCAGCAGCGCTGGCTGCAGATGTTCTCAGAATCGGAGATTCTGGCCGAGGGGGGGTTGTTCAGCTCCTTCTCTGTTAACTCCGAGCGTGCACCAGGAGCCTGCTGGAGGGCAGCCCCCCTGAGGCAGGTGGGCACTCCTTCCAGCGGGGGAGGCCGACGCAAGGGGTCAGCACGCCTGGAACACGAGCACCTCGGCCTGGGAAATCCACCTTCGTGAGCATGGTGCGTCTCTCTTGGAAAGCAAACAAAGTTATTTATGCAAATCCTATCGTTTTTGGTTGAGGATAGCAAGTGCAGTGTGCACACACGTGTGACGGAGGGCATTTCAAACTGCAGGTCTGTCCTGTCTCTTTCCCATCGCACCCCGTGCTTCAGTAAGAGAAGTTGACTCAACCGAGTTGCTTCTTTTGTTGAGTTTATAAAAAAAAAAAAAAAAAAAAAAAAAAAAAGGAAAATTAGCTTCAGGTCTTTTGAAAAATAACATCCTATAATTTGAGTCCATGTACCTACAAATTCCCAACAGGCTCCGAGCCAAAGAAATCCACAGATGAAATAAACATTTAAAAAGATGACTGCATTTGGAAATCTAAGAATTGAGTTATGTACCTTTTTGACAGCTTCCTGAATCACAGCCCATATCTAAGATGAGTAAATAGGTATCTGGCCCTTTAACTGGGCTCCATTTCATATAATTAAAGACTCCCAGAATTAAATGGCCTATATGGAAAGTGGCTTTCAGTGGTCTAAATGCCTGAAGCAATCTCCTTGCCCGAGCGTAGAAGTGACACTGGCTTGCGGATCAATATCATCTCTGTTATTAATATCAAAAGCGCATTACTTTGTTTTTGCCTGGCTGTGTTCCAAGCCCTGGGCCCAGCTCGCGCTCAGCCATTTGCCCGGACCATAATTTACTTTCGTGAGTTTTTAAGGTATTGTTTTGTCAGGGCCAATCACCATGAAGTTATAAATGATTCTGAGGACTTGCACTCTCTGTTAGTGGCATATGCGGTGAAATTAATTTTTAAAAGTTTCACGTCAATTACTCCTGTCCTTGAGTTATGCAAAGGGACAAAAGAGCAGGGACTTAAAGACATGAGTGATATCAAACAGATGAGGTAACGACAAACAGAAACAGCAGCTTGGGACCAAATCAGACATTACACTATCTTTAATTGATGCATTGAATTAAACAATGCTAAAGCTAAATAAATATTGACCACTTAGCAAAGGACCCATTGATTTTTATGATGGACAGCATTTACATCACATACCGCCCTGCTCCACAGGCCGCTGGCCTGTCAACTACGGCACGGGCGCTCAGCGGGGACCACTGGTGCTCCCTCCTTTTCTGATACCATCGAGGTAAACGTTTACAGTTTTCCCCACCTTTTTTCCCAAGGTTTGTTTGTTTTTGGAGGGTAGCAGTGCTAGCTGCATTAGCCAACAAAGACGGTCTTTTGCCCAGGTAATATTTGTAATTTGACACGGAGATGGAGTTTTGCAGTGACTCGTTTGGCTGCGGACCACTGCCAGGGGTAAAAGCATGAGCTAGGTGTATTCAGCAAACATCTGCCTCGCTGCTGGGCTGAACCAAGGGAGGGCACGTGCCTGGTTTCTGCGAGGTGCCAGACGTTCCCTGCATTGCGGGGGACGCTCCACGAAGGCAGCAGCTCCCTCGCACCGCCAATGGCCCCGTGCTGCCGCCTGGGAGGGACGGGTGGTGGTGGGCACCCTCAGAAGGGGTGACCTTCCCAAGGGCTCCCTTTGCTGAAGCTGACGTGTTAATATTCACTCTATTAATATTGATTTAGTTACTTAAACGTGCCACGTCTTCATGATACGATAGCTACCTACTTTGGAAACAAACTCGGACAACAAAATCATTTGTTTACAGAGCAGGAGTTCGCATCTCTCTGAGTGTTCATGGTAAAGCTGCAGAGCTGAGCTGTGTTAAAGAATAAAAAAAAGCTGAATTTGTAGTTCTTTAGCACAAAATGTGCTCCTAATTGTGAAACTTAACTAAATGCCAGTGATTAGCATTTAATATTTTCATACGCGCTTAGGAAGTCCTCGTTACTCTGAGGATCCTCACTGCAAGGGAAAGTATGAGGTCTCTTCCTGGCAAGACGAGGATTTCATTAAGAAGGACAAGTCTCAGTGCTCAGTAATGCCAACTCCGGTTACACACAGCTTCCTGTGTCTGCAAGGATCGCCAAGACACCAGTTAATAGGTTATTGTTTCAATTAGTCCATGATTACAGCTGCTAATCTCTAATTCCTCATTGTTGTGGCTCCTTTTGACTTCACTCCAGTTATTAAGAAGCATTTGGATTTTATTACAATTGACAGGAACTCCAGCCCTCTCCGTAGATAAAATGCTGCCTGTTGCAGAAGAAATTCAAAATTAATGAAAAGAGCCTTTCGAGTTTGTTTTTAGGGATTCTTAAAATTACATCATAAACACGGTGTAGAATTCAATTAAGCTGGAAAATTATAACGCTCAAGGGGGAGAGACCGGCCTCCTTACAAAGATAAATCAAAATGTCTTTAATTAGTTTTCACTTACAAACAGAAGGCTGGCTTTGTAAAATGAAAAACAAAATTAAAACAACAACAACCCACCGACAAAGGAAAAGGTAAAGGAACTACTGATAACAGCAGGCTTGAGAGGCGCGAGGCATCCCCGTGCTCCGTACAGCCCTCCCAGCGCGGCGATCCCTGTGTCGCGTTGGGTTGGCCTTGGAAATCTCGGTGGCGCGGTGTTGATGAGCGCGTGGTGCAGGTGCTCGTCAGAGCCTCGACTGTTACCGGGCTGCGAGCTGTGCGGGGAGCAGCTGGGAGCACGTGGACGGCGATCAAGAGGGCTTGTGGCTGATCTCGGCTCGGCAGCTGGCTCAGTTTGCAAGTGGGAGTGAAGGTTGTAGAGCTGCAGAGAGTAAATAAGCATCGTCCAGACAGGCACAGGCAAGTTTTCGAGGTCTAGCATTCACTCTGACTGTTCCAGTTGTTGTTTCCTTTCTTTAACACGGGGCTCGGGGCTTTAATTGGTGTTTAATCAGGTCTCTGTCAGAGTTCACTGAAGGCTCAGGATGGATTTGCCTTCCAGTGGAGAAGGAGCCGCCCTCTCTGCAGGATTAAGTTAAGTTTCCGGAGGGACCCAGAGGTGCCCCCAGCCACGCACCCCTGATGAATTTTATTGTACTCAGAACTGTCGGTGAGAGAGAGGGAGAAGACTGTCTTCACAGCAGGCGCTGAAGCTCCCTGCGTAGCTCAGGGTTTTGTTAGAGGAACGAGAACACTTCGCCTGTCGGGGCAGGGTAGGGAACACCAAGCACCGTCTGCTCTCCCTGCCCCCTTCCCAGCCTGCTGACGCCCCCAGATGCAAACATGGCAATTTAAAAACATGTAAAAATCATAAATGAGAAAGCAGCTGTGTACGGCTCCAGCAAAATGCTAAATTGCTGTATCACCGTGGACTCTAAATGACAATAAACCTTCCACCTCTCATAAATTAAGCAGACTTTCCAAAAAAATGATATCTACTACTGCAACTTTTTATGGATGTTTGGTAACTTTAATCATTTTGCAAAATGCAATTCCTGGTCATAAATTCTCTCCCAAGTACAGATTTAGGGAGAGCTAAAGCACTGCAGTGAGTTGATAGGTAAGTTTTAATCTGACAGTGCCAAAAAGTCTATTAGATTTATCCCAAGGCAGCGGCTGCCCGGTAATTACAACGGGGCAGACAGAGCAGAGGTTCTCAGTACCACGAAGGTGACTTCCAGGGTGTGTCCCAGGTTCAGGAGATGAACTTGGAGATGCTCTCAACGTGAGTTTGCGGATGGCTGAAGCCACTTACTTTGTAAAAACTGGGAATTCAGTGAAAGGCAGCCTACCTCGGGGGATGGCTGGGACCTTCTGGCACCTGGAACAAGCAGCAGGTAGCCAGGCAAGAGGAGCAACATGCTCCTCCTCTCTTGCTTCTCATACAAACAAGACTTTTCTCTGTCCTTATGGCTGGGATTTGCCACCTTGCAGTAGTGTGCTGTGTTCTTCCATAGTGTTGGTCATCCAGCAGTCTGAACACCGTACATTGTCAGAGGCTGGCTAATTATTCCCGTTATGTGGACGGGCTGCTTGGGGCACACAGTGCTTTGCCCCAGTAGTGTGGCAAACTCCGGAATGAAATCTAGATTTTCTCTCGCCTTTGTGCAAAGCTTGGAGCACTCTCCCGCTCCAGGCATGGAATGGGAGCATGCTGATTGTCCGTGCTGGGGCACGGAATGAGGTTAGGAAGGAAGCCCAAAACCTGCTGTCTGGCGTGCTGCTCCTTTGTTTAGTTGTTGATTAGCTGGGAATTAATTCAGAGCAACTAAAATCAATGGAAATGTGCGAGTGGGAATAAAGAGGGGAGAAGACTTGCCTCCGATCCTGGATGAGAGCTGATGTCCCCAGTCGGGTTTTGCGGAGCGGTGCCAATTTTCTGCGATGACCCCAGGTACGCAGCAGTGGAGGCATCTGTTCTGCAGCGAGCTCTTCCTTCTGCCTGCTCTGTGTGAGCTCTTCTGCTGCTTTCCTCACAGGGTAAGGGGGAAAAATGACCCAGTTCCTGCAGGATGCTTTGAATGCTGCTTCCAAGTGTCGCTCATGTGCAGCTTAACTGCAAAACCAATGCTTGGTGTGCTGCGCGGGGGGTCAGAGCACTCGGGGCTTGCCATGGAATAAACTGGGAGGGGAAAGGAAGCACAAGTCCCTGAATCTGTATTCCTGGTACGAGCTGTTCTGGAAAGGTCAGCTCGAGCCCTCCGGTCTGAAGGCATTCAATAGCTGAACGAATTCCAATCACATTTTAGCTCCTCTTGGACACTGGCACCATTTGCATGAAGAGCAGGTATTTAATTTCGTACTGAAGCAAGTAGGATGTGCTTTAAAGAGGTGAGTGAAGTCCCTCCTGAAGTGAAGCGAGAACTGCAAACTTTGTAATTTGGCCGTAAGTCTCGTCTGCAGGACGAGGCCACAAGCACGCGGCTGCCAGCTGTCGAGGGCCCGAGCGGTGGTGCTGAATGGCACCAGAGCACTCCTGCCAAATCAATTAAAGATGGCATTTGTGATTAATTTCCTTGTTGGAAACCTGGTTGCATCTATTGCTGCTCACCCTCTCTGCAAGCGTACTATAAAGAATTATTTTTTTTCAGTATGAGAAATGATTTCAGGACCTGAATTTTGGGGGTTGGACCCGATGATCTTTCGAGGTCCCTTCCAACCCCTTCAGTTCTGTGGTTCTGTGATTTTTGTTGTTCTGCTTTTTCAGAAGCCAGCTGCTGGGAGGTATCACGGGGTGGACTCGCTGACCGTGCCTCCTTTCCCTACGTACTCAGTCTGTCCTGTGTGCTCTCGTCAATGAGCTTCACATAAGCTGAGCAGCAGCAGCCTGTCCGAACGAGAAAAGCTCGAGCAGTCGATACTGGGGATGAGAACTGCAGGTGAAGCACCGATGCTGTTGGAACAGGGACTTCTCCCGTTTATACAACTGTCCTTTCTGTATCGCAGATTTTTTTTTTAATTTAACTGTTACCTCGTTCTCTGTTTTTTGTTATTTTTTTCTCAACGTACTTAGGAGCATTTCCTTACTCGGCTGTAGTCGGGGGTTAATAGCACCGCTGCACCCAGCCCGGTGTCGGCATTGCAAACTCGCCTGGGGAGAGGAGGCTCATCGCACGGCTGCCTGCGGAGGGAGGGCTGTAGAGCGTTTCCAGCATCACTTCTATATTTAGACAAAGGCCTTTTTTGCTTATTTTTATCACTGTGTGGGTAC
This sequence comes from Oxyura jamaicensis, assembly GCF_011077185.1. NCBI lineage: Eukaryota > Metazoa > Chordata > Aves > Anseriformes > Anatidae > Oxyura > Oxyura jamaicensis. The sequence goes on from NC_048915.1 coordinate 3,577,124, forward strand.
GGATCATGTTAATATCAAGTTACATGTGCATATGGATAGGAGAGCATGCACTCAAAGCTGGCTCTGTTCAGCTCCAGAGGCAAAGCCACATATCTGAGCACTTACAGGAAAGGAAACCATGGCTCCTAAACTCACCTGGGGGAGACGGTGTGTGCAGTTATATACAGGATCATTTGGCTCAGGAGCAATTCTACCTTCAAGTGACAATTTGAGGTGACATTTCAGATACTGTGGAAGAAAAATCGCTTTCCTGGATAAAAAAAAAAAAAAAAAAAGAATGCTGTATAGAAAAAGGTATACATGCGTAGCATCAGCATTAGTCAAATGAAATTAATGCTTCTAATATTTTTTAAAGCTTACTCATATGCATCAACCATTTATGAAACCGTAGCTCATCAAGTGGGAATATTGTGGTTATATATTAGCAAACTGTCTGCTGGCCTTTCTGATACCTTATTGCTCTATGCACCAGGGTAGCATTTTTAGGGTAAAGTTAACCTCGGTGAAATATATCATGGTTCGCTAATGTATCCTCAACTGCCTGATAAAAGGCCTTGCCCCCAACAACATATGAATATTTAAATTATTGTTAATTATTTATAGTATATTTTTATTAACACTGACTTGCAGCGTGGCCAAACAGCAGATCAAGCTCATTATGTTCCAGGGTTGAACATGCAGAATCGTGCATCTCCCAAAGCCGTACTGCTGCTGCGTGGAAGATGATGCTGACGCTTCGTGGTCTCACTGTTTGCTTTCTGGGAGAGTGACGCTGGAAGAAGCTCACTGGCATCAGGCACTTGCTGACTTGATCGTTTCGGAGAGAGATTCTGATATTTGGGTGTGTTTTAAACTAAAAATTACCATTTCTAACAGAAGCATGTGGAAAACCCTCCCCCATTTCATGGCACTTAGAACATCAGCTCCTCTTCCTGTGGTTTGTGCGGGCAGGCAGAGTTGTTGGAGTGCAGCATCTCAGCACCCAGCTGGGGACAATTAGAACAAAACCACAAAACTGTCTGTTTCTTGCCATTGAAGCCCCAAGTGATGCATCTTACAACCCTCTCTGAATGGCTACTCCACAGCCTCGAGTTTTTCATTCCGTTTAACCTAGGTTACCCTGGTTTCATTTTATCTCTTCATTCATGGTGGGAAAATTCCTTTCTCCTCCTTGATAACCAGATATGTCCTTTATTTGCTACTTATCTGTGAGCTCTTTAACCACTTCCTGGCTAAGCTAAGAGTGCCAGTCTGCATTTCCCATCTATTTTAGTGGTTGTCCTTTCAGCTCGTCGTTTTTCTGCTCATCCTCTGTGTTCCCTCGTCGGTTCTGCAGTGAGAATTGGCGACGTGGTCTCTAGAAATACCTGGACAGACGGCTGTATTACTGAGGCAACACATTACACCCAAACTAATGCAGCATTCCATATGAGCTAACAAGAAATCCCCGTAAGGTCGGATTTAAGTCCCTCTGGTCTGTAACACAAGGTGATGCCTCTGCATATGTTGACAAGATTTCATTAGCCTTTTCTGTAGCCGTATCTTCTTGCAAAACCATATCTAATCTTCGGTTTGCTGTCTCGGCTAGATCTCTTTCAGCGCTGCAGCTCCTTTGGATCTCCTCTCTCTCTCTGAGTGTCTGCATTGTGGATTATTTTCCCTGGAGGTATTAGTGTATATTTTTCCATATATGAAGATAATAAATGGAAGAAGCGGAGATGAAAAGAAAAACAATTACTTGAGAGCAGAAATAGAAAGAGATACAAAGAAAAGACTGACAGGGAGATAAGCAAAGAAAAATCAAGGAAGAAGAATCTGGAAAAATGAAAAAGGAGTTAAATAATCAGAATAAATTAATTAATCAAAGTGCAGATCATGTGGACTAGAATAGCAAAGCAGCAATACAGCGAGCTAAAAGGAGACAGGGATAAGGATAATGAAGGATAAGTTGAAATGTAATATATATTTCCAAAATAAGGCATTTGAAAGCTCTGTTGGACTCGTTAGACCTGGCTTCTAGCGAGGCACTCAGACTCGGGGGATTCTAAAGCTCATGACAAGGGGTTATGAGAAACATCGCATTTTTCCCTTAACAAAAGCCGTGATTCTTATTACGGTCATGCTTGTGTTTGCAATTCAGACCTCCCAGATTTGTGCGGCGGTGACTCAAGAATTTCATCCTCGTACCGCAGATATGAAAATGTGGTCTCGGAAGGTTAAGTGGACTGGCAGAGGTTAGAGAGGAGTCATTACCAGGAAACACAGATTTCTAGTCTCGGGGTCAATCACCTAACCCCTAAGTTCCTGCAGCGCTGCAGTTAGAGAACGGGAATTCTCGTCGATTCTCACGCCTTCTCCCCGTAGTGTGGATGCTCTTTTATCATAGGGGTTAATTATGGTTTGCTGACCTCTCCTTCTACCTTCTTGCTCCTGATACGTGACCATACAACGTCCGCATCACCCAAACAAAGTCCTTGCCTAAATTGAAGACGGTTGCCAGAAGAAGCATTCGGTTCGTTTTTCTCCCGGGGTGACTCTGAGAGCGCTTAGCAGGCAAAGCAGCCTCCTGCAGCGACGGGGTGTCAGAGCCCGGTGTGGGAACCAGCAGCCTCCGTGCTGGGGGCGAGGAGCCTGGAGCAAGCCCCGGTGAGCTGCTGGAAGGGGCTGAGTGCGGGGGGAACGGCACCATCAGCAAGTGGAGCTGGCCGGGGGGAGCACAGCGAGGGCTTGGTTCAGTAACCAAGTTGCCTCCATTCAAAGAGCTAATGTACGAGATATTACTGCTCAAGGCATTCTCACTATTGCCAAGGGCTTAATATGATTTGCATAGTGCATATGGGTATTCCTGGGGGAGAATGACAGAGATCATTAAATGAAAACAAATAATAAACAAGCTCCTTACGGCCCCCACAGGTACATAAATATGACTGTACGTGGGGCACAGAGGCAAAGATAAATGGCTCGGTGTGCGGAGGGTGAGGAATCCGCAGAGCAGACTTCATTTTCCCCTTTCTGTCCGCAGACAATGCGTTCGCTTGCTGCTAAGGAGGGTCAAGTGACTGTCACGGGCGCTGCACCGAGGAGACGTAACCTGTGTCGCAGCTGCCAGCCATGCCGGCTTGAAAAGGTCAGCTCCCCAGACACAGGTGGTAATGTCACAAGTTAAGTGCACGAGGGCCTCTGAAGGGCCTGGGAAGCAGCAGGCGAGCGCGCGCAGCCAGCGTCGAGCCCCACCGAAGCGCCCGGGCGTCGCGAGGCCAGCCGAGGAGGGCTTGTGTCGGCAGCGGGGCTGCACGCGCCTTCCTCCCTGCCTTCCTCCCTGCAAGATGCTCGGGATCCCCGAGAGTAACCTTGTGCTGCACAGGGAGATCAAGGACACCGGGAGGCTTCACGGGTGTCGGTGCTGTGGCTCTGTTACTGCGCAGTACGGGCTGCTGTGGTTCAAATCAGACTGAAGCTTAGGAAATTCTTTTTTAAGCGTGACCTTTCCCGTGACTCAGATCACAAAGATTTTCTGTCACTTTGGTCTGGGCTAGATTTGAAATTATGTCTTAGAAGTGAAAGACACAGTGAATGAATCAAGAAGATTAAGCTGAATTATTGGCTCCAGCCTTGTAGTTACTCTGTTTGCTACAGGAGATCACAAATAAATGGAAGAGGTTGGTTTGTCGTAGCCCACAGAACAGTTCAACATTTCTTTAATTACAAAGATTACTGAACAGCGCCTGATTTCCGGCTGGGTTAGTAATGGGAGGTCATCTCACACCTCTCAGGCATCCAAGCCAGCACCAAATCAGCTTGATATCGCAGCAGTGCAAATTCTCTGCTGTCTTCACTGTTCAGTTCCGTAGGTATCTAAAATGATGTTCAGAGAGGAGAACGTTTTTGTTGTTTTCCAAAGAGAAAGGATAAGGTTTATTCTTGCTGTCTCACAAGAAAGGCTCGTAAATTGGTTAGGAAACAGAATTCTCTAATATCAGAGAAAGATTAAAGGGCATTAAGCCTACTGATTGCAAAACCTAATTGTGATGCTGCATGGAAATGGAGATGAGGCTGCAGCTTTTCGGCGCGCGGCGCTGTGGCATGGAACCTCCTGGGGATCTCTTTCCATCATCTCAGGCTCTTTCCCGAGTAAACGTGGACGAGCCGTTCATGAGAGAGTTTAAGCAGTAGCTTCACACCGTCTTCCTCTGCCTTTACTGGTATCATTTTCTTTTTCTTCTCTTTTTTTTTTAGTAGGTGAACCCGTAACAAAGATCGCAGCGCCAGAAGAGGACGTGACACAGCCGTGCTGCGGGATGCTGAGAGCAGTGCAGCGCCTGCCGCCGCCGCTCAGCACCTGTGGTGCTGCCGCTGGAATTGGGGTGTCCGCCGCGCTGACAGTCTGTCAGAGCTGCAGCCCCCGGGGACCTCCCAGATGTCACGGCAGGATCAGACTTGAGAGCCGTTTCTGGAGATACTCAAACAATAACAGCCAAAGCTGTCAGGAACTTCGCTAGCTGCAGGTTTGGATTTTTTTCCTTTGTGCTTCTCCTTTCAGCCTGCAAAGCGGACGTTTGTGGGTTGTAAGGGGGTTATTGCTGTGGCCAGATTCTGAAAGTTATCCCCCGTTCTTTCTGACTCTGGTTCCTCGCTTGAAAGTTTGGTTTGGGAACACGCGTGCGCACCCACAGAGCATCACCTGCGGGCTCGGTGGTGCCTGTATGTAGAGCGTCGGAACTGCAGAGCTAAACCTGCCCCAAAACACTTAAACACAGGTGAGAATTTCCTAGTTGTTCAGAGAGGGAAGATCTGATCATACAGAGCTAATTTAATCTACACATCTAATCTTTGAGCCGTACTTCCCCAGCTCCAGTGCCTACGCCGAGGGAGCGGGACCTGTCTGTGACCACCTCCAAATGCTCTGGAGCAGCAGCAATGATCTTGGCTCTTGCTAGAAGCCACAGCTGCTGGGAACCACAGCAAACTGTTTTGCTGCCACGTAGGTGGTGCTTAGCTCTCAGATCCCCACGCTTCTGTAGGGCCAAAGATCACGGTACCTACAGGTAGCCTGATTTCTTGGTGTGTTGTTTGGTTTGGGTTCTAAAGTACTGTAAAAACAGACTAAGAATGGATATGTAAGTATCTGAAAAAAAGCATCAGGACGTTTAGATAAAAGGAAATGTTTCAAGCACGCTGGGAAGCTGGGGACCACCTTCTGGAAACCATGAGGGTTAATCTGATCCCCCCATGAGATCCGACAGTTGTGGCTCAGCAACTGACTTGTGGCCAGGTTAGAGTGGAAAAATCGGAGTTGTGAGAGGTCCCGGGTACTGTCAGAAAGGGACGGAAAGAAAGTTGGAACCTGCTGAATGAGAGGTGGGAGACACAGCAGTGACCTGGCTGGGCTAGGTCCCCTGCAGTGACACAGGAGAACTTCTACTGTGTTTTCTCTTCTTCCATGTTCGTGGTTTGTCCCGAAGGCTGGATGTGGTGAGGCCATTCCAGCTGGAAGGCTGCGAATGAAAGTTCATTTGGGCGGAGAGCACCCCGCCGGTGTGAAGCAAGCGCCAAGTGCAGCAGGCTGCTCTGTTTAATTGCCCCTGCAACTTTTTTTCCCCGTCTTCTCATTTTTCCTAGGTTGGCATTTTTGTGGATGAATACCACTGGGAGTTAAGGACTTGCTGTGACTCTCACTCTTACTTAGAGGAGTTTTGCCTGCAGCAGTCACATAGTTGAAAAATACGGATCCATGTGACTGCTAAGAGACCACTGAGAAGCCAAGTAAGTAGGACTCATGGCCATTTTGCAATTCCACCTCATTAGACATGTTTTGGGGCTTATGATTGTGCTGTGAGGATAAATAAGTATAAATATTATATTTGCCTCCAGGTTATCTTTAAAAATGTATTTCTCCCTCTCTGTCTCCCTCCCCCCCCCCCCCTTTTTTTTTTTCCAATTTTCAGCGTAGTCTGTCAGCTCCTGGGTAGGTGAGTTACCGGTGAGTTACCGTGGTCTCACGGTATGGTGGCCCAGCAGAAGGTTTTGCGTTGCACAGGGCTGCCTTGTGCTGCCAATTACCCGAGGTTCTGGACAGCAAAACGTACGGCAGCGTGATTAAGTCCATGGGCAAGCTGAAATTTGCATAACCCCCAAACTAGTGTTAGGGAAGTATTGCAAAGAATATTTGACTCGCCCTTGCGATGCGTTTTCAAAACATATAAAATAAAAGTGTGATAATCATTTTATTTTTATCATTTGAACAACTTTGTGAATTACCTTTGGGTTGCAGAGGAATAAGACGGTACGGAAGAGCTTGGCACATACCCAAAGTGGCGGTGTTGCACAGCTCTTGTCTTTCCTTAACTCACAGAGTGCAAATTCTCTTTGTCTAACACACCGACCCAGCTCCTCGCCAGCTGCGGAGCTGTGAATCTGTGGTGGAGTCAGTGGGGTTAGGCCAGTCCACGCCAGCTGAGGGCCTGTCCTCTCATCTGCCTCACTTCAAAGTCCGCGTGTTTTCAAAAATGAGTGGACGCGTTCCTGTAGGAAAAATCCACGGAATGCTGCTGAGCAAAAAGACGCCGCCTCTGATTTGGGATGTTCTCGCACCGGTTGTTGGAGATGGGGAAGCATCTGGGCAAAACGGTGTTTCTGTGGTTTGTGTGGTCTTTCTCGAGTGGGTGCTGTTACTCTGTTAGACACGTAGCCTACGCAGCTTTAGCTTGGCTTGGTTTGTTCTCTCTCACGTATTTTCTGATTTTGCTCTTGTGGCTACTGGGACTGGGACTGGGACAGACCACTTTGGGACAGCTCTCCCATCTGCTGCATGGGTTTTAGTCCTGGTATTTCACAGTTTCACAGATGTTAAGATGTCACCAAGATGTCACTAGCAGCTGTTCTTTACGTACAGAGGGACTGCGCTGACGGGTACGTGTGACATGGTGCTGCAGAGCATGGTCCGAGGAGCCAAGCAGAGTGAAATCCACATCCAGGGGTACTTGGCTTAGTATGACACAGGGCACAGCATCGCGCCGATAAATTGTGCTGGCTGCCCCCCTTTTCCAGGAGCAGCACCAGCAGCACGGTGCCACTGCTCTGCAAGCACAGCAAGCACCCAGTGCTGGCCCAGCCTCGGAAGGACTTTGTGCAGGGAGATGCGGCAACGTTCAGTTTTCACTTCCCTAAAGGTGCTCCTGCTCTTTTCCCCCCCTTTTCTTACTAGTACTTTGCTGTACTCCAGTGAGAAGACACTGGAGCAGCATGGTTAACACAGGTTTGGTCTGGTGTAAGCGTGACCACAGCCAGCTCCAGTGTTCCCTATCTCCATTTCTACACAGGTGGGAGCTTGGAAACGCCATTTGATTGCCTTGCTTCAAGGTAGCTTTAACTAAGACAGCATTTTACGTGATGGCCTACCTTTCAGTGTACAGAACAAGTCTGTTGCGAGGGGTGCTGTAGGAATTCACAGGCCCTCAGCGTAACAGATGCTGTCAGTGAATGGAAGAGCCTGGAATTTGTGAGTTGGTCCTTTGAGCCAGCTGCTACGTGACGCAACAGGAGCAGTGCCTTTACAGGAGAAAGCAACGCGAGGGTTTGTATAACTTACATGTTTATTTTGGCTCACTGACGTTTCCAGGAGGTGATGCCAGGAAATACTGCTGCCTTTTCGTATCCAAATTTTAATAGGATGGATGTTTCGCGACTGGGGCTTGGGTAGATGCACAGTGTGGGTCTGAATGGCCACGAGGTGGCAGCGTGCAAGGCCCGGAGGGTTCCCTGGTTATACCACTCCATCAGGTTGTCCAGGAAATAGAGCTGTTAACGGACCACACGCAAGTGCCGAAGGCCTTCTGTTTTTACAGAGGCTACCTTACGCTCTTATATACCGACGGTTTGTGCTCAAAAATTGGATGCAGTGTGACTACTGCCCACAAGGACTGTAATCCTTTACTGAAGGAGCCAGAAAGGGTTTTAGAAGCAGCGACCATGCTGCTCTCCATTTCTCCCTGTACTAAGTAAAGCTTCAAAGGTGAACAGAGCCAAGAAGAATCCTTTAATTTTCATGAGCAGATACTATCCAGAAGGCTTCACGTCTCTTTCTTCCGCTGGCATGCGAAGCTGCTCTACACGATGTCCACGTAAGAGACGCTGGATGTAACCCCTGGCAAGATGTGAGCAGCAGCAGCAACCTTTAGCTGGCAGCCACGTCCGCACGAGGTTCGTGGTGGTCCTGTGGGAGCAGCGTAATGCCATGCAGTTTGTGCTCAGGCTGGGCATTGCTCTTCTAATCACAGAAAGCTTCCTCGCAATTTTAGCAATGATTTTGACTCGGTGAAGGACCCCCTAGGTAAATCAAATTGAGATGCGGCTTGTAGCATTTCTGTAGCGTGCTTTCACGTTTCGACTTTGGCTGCAGAATCCTTTCTTTTTGGTTTGTTCCAGTTCCAAGGTCTAGTTCCAGGTTTGAAAACCTCTAAAACAATTAGTGTCTTTTTTGGTCCTCTTAGTGAAATAGGTACCGTCAGGCTGTACGGCGACTGGAAGTGACAGTGTTTGGGGAGCTTTGTGGCGTTGCACCGTAATACATTTGCATTTATCATCTCAGATTATTTCAGACGATTGTCTTTAGGAAGTCAGAGAACCTGCCCTAGGAGGTTCCTTGACTGAAGCCCGGCGTGCTGCCTGCGAATCCTGCAGGAGAAGCCACGCGGCTGTGTGTGTGTAGTGGCTCCTCAGGTCGTGCTTAGAACAGGGACAGTCTCACTGAGCATCTGAGTGCTGCATTATTTGGGAACGGCTTTTTCACACCAAATACAATAGTTAGCAAAACTGAGCAAAATGCTGCTTAGCTTCATGTGTTTTTCTTCAGACCTATAGCTCTTCACATCGATTTTTAGAGTTTCTTCCCCTGCCTTCAAGGGCCCTCAGCACTTTTCCATTGCATCCTTCTCCTCCTTATCTCCCAAATTCTTTTACCCGATTTACCGTCCAGCTCTCGCCTTACCAACTGAACGATCCTGCCATTAAAGTGCTCCAGGGCGGAAACAATGAGCAGCAGGGATGCTGGCTGGGCTGGTGTTTTGGCCACAAGCCTTGGAAAAAGCAGTATAAGAGGAGCAAGTAGTGAAGGATACTGAAAGATTCCATGAGGTTTATTTAACAGCTGATTCTCAGCCCTACCTATTCCTGGAGAAAAAAAAAAAAAAATACATTCCCCCAAATTTGACGTCTTCTCACAGCTTCAGATAAAAGCATGGACTGGTTTCTTTTAATTTCCTGAACAATCACAGAAGGAGAATTTTGCAAACAGTTAAGATTGCAAATTGCTTGTTTGCTCGAGATAAGATTTATTCACAATTGTGCCTGCTCTTTGGAAACGGAAGGAGTTTTTAAGACATATTTTGAACAAGGTAAGCATTTTTTCAGATTATTCCCAGCGTAATATGCCAAGGGGAATATGGTGCATTTGTTATTTCCTTAAAAAAAATAAAAAAATCAATGGACTGAAACATTCCCTCTAGACCTATAATATTTATTTCAATGTTCTGTCAATAAATATAACAAGGTTAGTTTTCTATCAGGTTAGCTGGAAGAATCATTTGAGGGAAGTTCTATTTGGTAAGCTCGATTGCAAAAAGCAATCAATAAGAAAAAATTCCCTTGCTGTTATTGAAAAGAAATATGGAGCTCTGAGGAGTTGTCCAAGTATTTATGTCTCCTCCCCAGGCTCCTTCTGCTGGCGTCTGAAGGCCACTTTGCTGCCACCTTCTCTCCTGCTCCAAAACGCCAAAAGAGGGGAAAGGAAAGCACAGCAGAGCGTCGTGTTTGCAGGAGCACGGTATTCTGAGCACTGCACTCCCCTTCCTATTTAATAGGAAATTCCTGTTGACTTTTTTGTGCATCAACCAACCGATAACCCCCCCTGCATTTGGGAATCTCGTGTAAAATCTTGACCATAGACTTCTCGGTTTCAGTGGGCCTCTGAAAGACAGTTGTATAAAATAACACCAAAATCATGATGCAGGTTCTCTGTTTGCTGGTACTATTGGAGAAGAGAGCCAGACAAGCCTGTCCTGCTGGAATCATCCTGCCTTGGCATCACGGGCTCCTGTTGAACGTGCCAGAGGCAGCGTCGCCGCCGAGATCTGCGCTGCGGGCTCGCCTCTGCCCTTCCCGGAGACGAGGCAGTGGGGAGGTACGACAGCTGCAGTAGCCACTTGGCCCAGAAGCAATGAGGTTTGTCGTTGCTTGGCATGCAAGGCTGCAGAAAGTGACCCAGAATGAAAACAAACACAAAACCGTTTAAAAATGAAAATGAGAAACAAAACTAGGAGGCTTCTGCGCCCAGTCATGGAGCTGGAACGCGCTGTAAACCGACATCCCATGTTTCTTATTAAGTACATTTTCAGCTCAAAATAGTTTTGGGGACAAAGAAAGACCCATTCAAGGCGATTTCCCATATGAGGATAATCTCTTGATTATTATCTGTGATTTCTGTGTATTCTGCAGAATCCATTGGAAGTTACTGCACTACCTATAACTGCAAGCTGCATGCTTCTAACCTGTCCGCGTTATGTTTTACAATCCAGTTTTGATAGGAGCCTGCCTTTTGTGCAGTTTGGTATTACAGCCCTCCGAGGAATCTGAGGAAGGCACTTGGTTTCTGGCAGGTGGAAGCAGTGGCATTAAAGCCCCATTAAAGTGTGTGTGGGGGGGGAAAAAAACACCAAAAAAAGGGTAAAATGATGAAATATTTTGTGGACCAGGTTTGTGGACCAGGTTGAGACTAACCTACTCTATACAGGTGGTATGGCTAAAAGGAAACTGGTTTTGGACAAAATGGTGATGCACCTTGAAACAAAAAGTGGGGAAAAACCCCAAACAAATGACTGCCGCTGGGTTTAGCGTTTAATAAACGGATGTCACAGTCCATAAGGCTCTTGATCAGATTATCAGTCCATTTGCACATAGTTCAGCCTTTTTTCCAGTCGTACCAGATTCTTGATTTCTGCTGATTTCCTGGTTTCTGCTGCAGAACAGGAGTCGCAGCCCACACAGTCAGACTCGGGATGCTGCCACGCTGGAGCAGTTCGGAAGCAGCAGCGTTGCCGGCCCGTTGTCAGCACGCAGCAGCGAGCAAAGCCAGGTCAGTCGGTAGCTTCCTCGTGCACGTGAGTAGAGTGGATGAGCCTAATTGGCTTGAAGTTTTCTAAAAGCTTTGTGGTGCTTGCAGGTGCATCTGTTGTCCTTCCCGGTCCGTACCGGATCATTTGAGAGCCGGTTGCAGTCCATTCACTTCTTTCAGACTTGGCGTTTTAATCTTCCAAAGGAAATCTCTATAATTCTGTAAGGCAAGCAAAGCAACAGAACTAGGGAGCTGTGTTGCTACAGTCAAAATGTAGCATTTGAAAGTAATTTCTCTGCGGTGGCATCGTGCAGCAGGCATGAGGGAGACACGAACAGAGCCCCCTTCCTTCACTCGGCTGGAGCAACGCAGTGCATTGACAAGAGCCCACTCTTGTGGGAGCAGTTGGCCAAAATTGCTTCTATAATATATTCTGCAGCAGCAAGTAGGGAGATACTAGAAGCAGCCCAAAGGGATGGCCAGGGAACAATATAAAGGCTGAATGTAAAATAAATTTCTGTGACTATATGTAGTCACTGAAGTGGAGCTGGAAAAAAAAAAAAAAAAAAAGAGTAGAGCTAATAAAGAAAAAAGCTAATAAAGATAGAAACAGTACTTGATAATGCAAGTTTTCCCTTCAGAATACAGTCAAAGGTTTTGGGGCGAATCCTGTTAATATAGATACATTAACATTAATGGAGTGTCCCAAGGTTTTTCTTTGTGTTTTATTATTATTATTATTCTTATTTATTTTTATTTTTCCAAAGAGCTGTTGGGTGTAAAACGTTGATTTTATTGTTTGAGGTGGCAGACACCTTGAGAACCGCACCAATTACGAGTAGCTTTTGTGATGATTATTATTAATATATTTTTTCCAGATTTCTGCTGGTGTTTAGAAGGAGAGGGGTGAAAGAGGCCGGGATCCAAACCTGCACGTTGTTGGTCACTGCAGAACTTTGTGCCATCCGTGGGCGTGAAGCAGCATCTGGCCAGGAGCAGCACACACAGGGCAGCGACCACGGGCAGGTGAGCGGGCTGACGCTTCCAAAGTAGCTTAACGCCCAAGTTTCCTACATGCTAAAACCCCTTTTTCTCAGTGATTTAGTCTTCTCTGTCAGTAGAAGTCTTCTGGGTGCTGGCATCCCAAGCTACCACGTGAGCTGTCGCACAGAAATATCTGGTAAAAGCAAGCCACTATTTAGCCTTTATTTTTAGTTTGCCATTTAGAGCAGATGAAGAGCTTTACGATAGATACGTTGAAGCTAATGCTAGGCAAACTGCCTTTCCTGTTCTGATCCGATGGTTGAACTGTTTTTCCAAAAATGGTGATCACTCTCTTTAAAACCTCCTCTCCGTTAACCTAAGAATATGATTCAGAGTGACAGAGGAAAGAGAAACAATTTTCATAAGGTCGTGATCTTGTGGCCTGCAGAGAGCTGCGAGGTCACAGCCCACACAAACCGCCTTGCCTAGACAATTCAGGGAGACAGCGTGGCGAAATCACAGGGAAAAATCCATCATTTAACTCTCCATTTCAGGTTAAACTTGGTGTTTGACAGAGACCACCAATGAAATATCCTGATAGCGAATATTTTGCATTGCTTTTCATGAATCCTGTACAGGCAGTTAAAATTTGGCTAAAGCCTTTTTTATCACAGATGTTTTATATTTTTGATGTTTGTGCAGTTATGCATTCAGGACGAGGTGCAATTAGAGCTTTAAGCTTAAAAACAAAGTAGAAACAAAACTCTTTAAATCTTGGATTGGCCTTTCATGTGTTAGGATTTTCCAGCAAGGTAGGGATGGCAGTCGTGGTATTTCCAGGCTGCTTGTGAGTCAAAACAGAGGATCCTCCTCTATGCCCCCAAGTGTGGCATGAGCGACGAGGTGACATCATCCTTGAATATCCTACTGGTATGTTAATTAATTGTAACTTTGGTTTAACTGAATGCCTAAACTTGTAATTTTCTCAGGAGCCTGGTATTCCGACAACTGCAAATATATTGAGCAGAAAAGTGTTAACTCCGTATTTGCCAATACCATTAAGGATAATAAGAAACAAATCTATGCAGATGCCCTGTGCTACAGTGGATAAGTGATTTTCCACTATAACAAAAGATAAAAGCCTATTCATTGAAGTGCAGCTAGAAATTATTTCTAATTGGTATGAAAGAATCCTTAAATCTGTATACTGCTTTTAACATTTTGGGCTTAAATTGCAGTTAATAGTTCCCATAAAAGAGGTAATAGGAGAAAAACTAAAATTCAGAATCCTTGAAGTCAAAAGGCGGTCTAGATTTCCAGTCATAGCATCATCCCTCACGGTTTTTCTGTCGAAAAATAAAGCAACTAGGGAGTTGTTTATACGGACACAAGGTGACAAAATCTTTGCTGAATATCCCTCGCGCTCCTCAGCAGGGTGCTCCCCGGCTGTGTGCGCAGAGGGGGGTCCTTGCTTTCAGCATACCCCAGGGCATCCAGCCTCCTCTCCTCACTGCAGGACGCTCGCAGCTTTGTGCCAGAGGCGTTGGTCCAGCCACATAATGGGATGAGGCTGCCAAGACCCCAGGCTCTGCCCGTTTTGTTCCCTTTGCCTGTCCGCTCTGGGCCAGGCTTCCCTTTCACAAATGTCCTGTGTGCTGCTTGTGTGTTTTGCCACCGTCGGGGCAGTTTTAGTGTTGAGATGAGCATTTGTTCCGTGATCAGAATGGATGAATGTGTGGAGCCGTATTCTTCAGGCCCCTTTCTCCTGACCTGTTTTTCCCTTTCTCCTAACCTGCAGGAAGCCTGCTGATGGGAACCTCTCTGCTCTTGGCCCAGGCAGCTGCTCCTTCTGGCTTCTGGAGTTAAGACTTGGGTCTCCAAAAGGTCTCTTCCTGGAGCATCGTGAGGCTCCCAAAGGTATCTGCTGTGGGCTTCACTGCTCAATTTTGTAGGTTGTTGGAGCTAATCGAGCCAACCTGCGTGAAACATAAACTGGCAACGAACTACCACATGCCTTGGGCAACAAGCAGCGCCGTCTTGTATTACATTGTTCATCTCCCGAGTGTCTCTTGGTGCCGCATGATATGACAAAAGGCTCATCCTTAGATGCCAAGTTCTTAGCACAGAATAAATTAACAAGAGCAGAAATTTCCCCTGCTTTAAACTTCCACAGCACACGGCTACTTCGGCTCGCCTGTGGCTGCTGGCCGCGTCGTGTTTGGCTTGGCTGAGCTCTGAGACACTGCTGGCCCACGTGGAAAGGAAGAAGCAAGTGTGTACAGAGAAAGGATGGACCCAGTATTAGCATTCCACATTTGCCTCTCTGTCTTCCATTTCTACAGGTGAATATTAATGAGCAGCGGTACCTGGGCTCCTCGGCACTTTAATTACAGGTGAGATGCTCAGGGTTGCTGTTGCTGCTCCCCCATGGTTTTAGCTGTGCTGTCAGGTTTCTCTCGAGATCATTACGTTCCCTTTTTCATTAATGCTTTGTTTATGCACAGCCTGCTCCTTGGAACTTAAAGACCTATCCGGTTACCCCAATGCAAAGGATGAATGGCACCCAGCAGAGGGGGGCAGCCCCGCTCCCTCGTGCTAGGCTGCTCGAAAGGGGTTTAAGAGCTGCTGCCCCTGCATCTCTGGCAGAGCCCCAGTGGGCCTGTTTTGTTCCTAAGGATTTACATAAAGCTGGTATTAGCAGTGTTTTGTCAGCACAGCAGAACTGCCTGTGGATTTTTGCACTTGCTTTTTTTCAGGATTTCACACAAAAAGGTACCAGCATTATACACTGCGATCTTGCTGTGAGGCAAACAGTCCGTCGTATTGCACGCCAAGCCCCGAAGAAAACCAATGGTAATCCATTTGCTGTGAGATTTGCCTCTTTACCCGAAAGGTTCTTTTCATTAAGAAATAATTCTAAGCGGAATCCTTTATGCTTAAGAACTCTGATTCTGGAGATTTTTCTCAGAAGCGTGAGCTAACGTGTACATGCAATGGGTGCCTGCTGTGGTGTTTGTGCTCGCAGAGCTAGTTTTAAGCAAACGCATCTTTTATTCACATAAGTCAACAATAAAGACTGGCCACCGCATGAAAGCTAATCTGAGAAGTCGAGTGAGAAGAAAACTTCCCATCATTCCCAAGCAGTACTTTTGTGGTTTTAAAAGAATGCTGTTGAATCTGCACTGGGAGCAGCGTAGCTGAATCTTATTTATAGCTCTGTTCCGTCTGGTTCATTTCCTCTAACTTCCCTGCAGAATGATATGAATGAAAATGACACTATTGACTATGTGGGTAACAATAAAAGACCTTATAGAAAGAAGATTTTTATAGTTTCAGGACTAAGGGAATCAAAAGCCTAAGAGTTATGATCTTAGAGAACAGGAGGAGTCAGGCTGGACTCGTTGAAGAGGTCCCAGTGGTGGATATATTCTGGGGTATGGTGTGGTTTTTTGTTTTGTTTTGTTTTTAAACACAACTTCACAAACTACAAAGTCTCATAAATGATGTGAGCATGGAGAAGGCCTTATGAGGGCATAGAAATTCCGTGTCATAACTGCAATTTGTGGTTTCACTTCAGCCGAATAGCAAGGTAGAATTAATTTGTACAATTTCTGCTTAAAAAAAAAAAAAATATATATATATATATTAGTTTAGGTATTCTTATTTTTTTTAGTCGTTCAGTGTTTTTCAAACGAGCAAATAAATCACAGAACACTCAAACATAAATTAGCACAAAGGCAGCAAGTCACGAGCCTTAATATGTCTGAGGAGGGGATGTATCAGAGTACGGACAGCCAGAAATGCAAAAGCAGAAAAATGAAAACTGCAGGGTATTTCCCAAAAGCAGAACTGTAGAGTGCTGTATTATGGAAAGGACTGTCCCTTGCAAACTAAGGCAAATTTTTATTGCTTTTCATTCCCTCAGAACCCAGATTATGCTAAGTTGTGCGTAAGCAAAGGAGAAAACATGGTGCCTTCCTCGGCAAGCTAACTCTGTGCATGTGAAAAAGAACCATCAAGAGAGCAGCTCTGCTGGTGTGAAGATGGGAGGAGATGAGCCAGGAGGGGACCTGGAGGAGCCCTCTGCAGTCACAGCGTGGCAGAAAGGCTGCGGCGCTCCTCGCACTGGGTACTGGAAGTGAGTGCAATTGGTCACCCTGGTAGTTCAGTTGCTCACATACAGCGCTTGTGGTAAATGTTGTTCTTGCTCTTGTTCCGAACTCACGCCTGATGCCTCCACACCAAGAAGCAGGCACTAATTTCCGAGACAGTCCCACATTTGCAGGTCTTCAGGTTAGCATACTGAATGCAGCATTTCAGCTTACAAGTGTTTACTGTTTTAAGTGGCATTTTCTTCTATGGACAAAGATTTTCTGGCCTCGACACCACTGACAAATGGTGACAGACAGAAAGACTTATAACAGAAGTAAGCAAGTGCTATGACATCTTCAGGGGAATTTGAAGTGAAAATATTCAGACCATTAGTAATAACTTACAGGTAAAATTATTACACAAGTATATTACGAGCAAGATTATATTCAGTATTAATCACCCAGAGTAAGTACATACAGCTATCTTGTTGCTCCTGCCCTGGCATTTAATGACATTTTGATACACATAATATATGAACAACAAATGTGTAAAAGAAAATCATTGATAGAAGAGGAATTACCACGGTGATGTGTATGTGGCACGTAAAGAAGGAAACTTGAATTTTCCAAGAAAGCAACTGTGCACTATCAGGTAAAATATTAGCAAATAACATGAAAATTTCAGCTTTGTTGCTTATAGGAAAGAAAAGGTGTTCAGATGCTACGGAATTCTATCAGACAAGCTTAATTTCTGGCAGTCGAGGATGAGGACAAATGAAAGCTGTGAGGTACAAGAGTACTTGTCTCAGCACTTGGTTGTGCAACACTTCCACTTTGCAGCTTTAAGTCACCCGCTCCTTATTTACTGAAACTTCACATGAATGGCTTAAGCTGAGGTGAAGGCTTCACTACTTTATACCAATGTGAATTAAATAAAGCCAAAAAAGTGAAGCCAGGAATAGGAATCAGTAGCCCAGGGTGACAAGCAGTGCCAAGCGTGGCTCCGAAATGAGGATCACTGCACGCGGCAGTCCTGGGAGTACAGCATTCACACCGGCTGAAGCCCCGAGCTGTGGATCTTGATTACACCCAGCAGGGCATCCTGTTGGTGATGAGAGAGAAAATATTCGGAGGTCTGTCTCCTCGGTGTCCTGTTACTGCTGGGAGGAGGAGGGAAGGCTAGGTTTTTACATATTTCTCTTCTCTATACGAGAAAGCTTCGCCTGCTGCCTTAATGTCTTCCACTCTTTTTTGTTCTGAATTGTGTCGCATGTAAAAAGCAGGGTGCTGGGACTGCTCGCAGCTAGGGAGGTCTGCTTGACTTACAGCCCTGTTTTTAGACACGGCGTGTGTGTGAGGTTAACTTTGCTTGCTCCTGTATCATCGCTGATTTTAGGGCAAATCTTTCTACTTGTGCATTTCCATTCAGCAGCTGACAGTGAAGATTTGCATTCTTTGAGGTGTTTTACAGATTGTTTCTTTACTGCTAGCTGATAATTGGCTTTACTTCAAGCTCATAGCTGGTATGCAGTTAGTCCCCACTGAGAAACAGCTCCTTCGCTAACCACAAACCAATTAATTGAGCAGTGAGTTACTGGACAGTGGGAGATGTTCTGATCTTTACATGTGTTTGTGTAAAAAAAATTGCAGTGCAACAATGTTAGCTGTCCCTTAACTAAACTAAATTAATATCTGTAAGGTAAGCTAATTTATTGTCTGTGAGGGAATGTCGCTTCAGATGAACTTGGTGTCACATTTATTTGAATTTGACCACATTTACTTTTGCTCTCACTCTACTTTTTTTAAAGGAAAATGAAATGACAGTTACGTTGCTGCGTGAGCTCCTTGAATTTTAGGGTACGTGGTTGTCAGGGGAAGGCTCGGACTGTTGTCATTCCTTGCTCAAGTGCTAACTGAAAGTTTCGTCATGCAAGTTGAGACAAAAGAGATCTATTAAATGATTCTACTTAATCCCCAGAGATCAGTTCAGGATCATTCCTCACTCTATGTTCAGTGCAGAGCTTTGTCCAGACTGATTTTTATGTGTCTCTTGGGTTTGGGATCCTGCCTTGTTTCACAGCATCGTGCTGCTGGAAAGCTAGCCAAGGGACTTGGGCATCGTTCTTAGGCGTGCACAGTGGATCGGAACACCAGTGAGTACGTCTGGTTGAATTTAGCAGCGATAAATGAGGCTAGGATCTCAGTGTTCACACTGCCTTACGTTGCGAGTTTATGGATCTTGATTACAACCAGCAGGGAATCCTTCGGTGATGAGGTAAAAAAATACTCAGCAGCCTGTCTCCACTGTGTCTGTTGGCCACACTTCCCTGATTTGGAATTAGACAAGTGCAAGTTCTGAGAGTCAGGCTCCTCGTGAAGATGCCAGTCTTAGAGACACAGAAAGGGCAGAGTGGCACTAACGGCACCGTGACTGCCTCCTTGCCTTCTCTGATGGCTTCTTTCCTTCCCTTGCTTTGTGCTCTGAGAGATTTGGTGTTGGGGTTGCGCTGCGGAGGTGATGAACGTGACCAAGGACTCGCCTGTCTTCGTGCTGACACTGTGTTACTGTCAAAGTTTTTTTCTTGCCAGGGTACCTTAACTTTCAGAGAACAGGAGTGATACATCACCTGCTGGACCCGTCATACCTTTAGAGATTGCAGCTTGTAGGTCATTAGCCCACAGCAGCCGTGTTAATGCTTCAGAACAGCACAGCAAGCAAGCGGTAACCTCAGCGTTCAGTGAGCAGACATCGCCCTGCTTCAGCAGTAACAGAGCTCTTTGAAGAGACGTGTGTCCACATAGATGAAATACAGCAGGGGAGCCGGATGCTGGAGCCTTCTAGGTGCTCACTTTAAATTCCAGTTCACCTCCTCACCGCCGTGCAGACAGCCTTGCAGACATTTGTTCCACACCTTCACAGTGAGACCTGGGAACCCAAAGGGTGCTGGATGTCATAGGAATATGTTTTAGTGCAAAAGAGCAGGAGAGAGGCCGCTTGGATGACAGTGATTGCCCCAAGAGCAGGTGTAGCTGTGACATCCAGCTGATAGCACAGGAATAAACACCGTGTTGGAATGCCTAACAGCCCCTGTGCACACAAGGTACCTAAAGTCTCCTCAGCAGAGGAAGCAAATTCACCAGCAAGACGGTAACACTTTTTATAAGTGCAGAAGACACGAAAGCAGGTTGTAATGTTGTGATGCTTACAGAAGTGAGCAATTCCCCGTCTTCTTGTACGTTTTCTCGTTTGGGGCAAAATGATAAAAAGTCAGCAGGTTTCGGCACCTGTGTTTTTTTAGCGTGGGATGGAATGACTTCGGGAGTGGGGCTGAAACGAAGGCGCCTCTCTGGAAGCTACGGTGGTGACTTCAGCTGGACTATCAGCAGTGAGCTGATGGATGGGAAACACAAATATCACGTGAAGGAGAAACTGATTAGCGAGGGCAAGATGGAAGAGCTGATGATCAGACGAGGGCAAAAGACAGACAAAATGATATCTGCCAAAGCCACTAATCACTTTATACATCCAGAAGGAACCCCGAGCAACCGCACACCTCTCTGATGATTGGACAAAGCTGGCATTATCCTCGGTGTCCAAATAACCGACGATTTCTAGCTGATTTCTGAAAAAATATCTTGCCTAACACAATTTAGGGCTGGCTGCCAATCTCTCCTGAGAAGGCTGAGCCTATCAGAGCTGTGAGGCTTAATAAAGGCTGGGATCAAAAATAAGCAAGCAAAAACCCTCTAACTCCCAAACCCAAACTGTTTAGCAAAATCCAGAATGATAAGTTGTTTTTGTAGGTGCTCCCGAACAAAGGGGTCTTTGTGGAAGGATTCCCAGGCAGTGTTCAGAGGAAATCGCAGAGCAGCATGATGTGGACCACTTTAAGCAGCCAGTCTGCGTTGCCTGGGACAATGAGCCATCAGGAGCAGGTTGAATAGTTCGGTATAATGGTCTCCTATTTATAAGTTTCCTGTCTCATTAGTGTATTGCCTACTTAATCTGTAGTCCCTGAAGCAGGGAACTCTGTCCAGCATGCCTGTAGTTGTGGAGATGTCAGCACTTGGCAGCTCATTGTATTGTGGTAAAGTTTTATTTTCTGTATAACAGAAAAATATAGGAGACGTGAGCAAATGCACTCCATGCCACAGACACTTTGCCTTTTCCATGTTGTTTTTTAAGTGTATATCTGCAAGTATTTTGAGGATAACTTTAGAGAATGCACTTTCCAGGGCTGAGGCTGGGTGGTCCTACGCGTTCAGGTGTACGTGGGGCTCTCCTGCCTATTAGTCTCCAAACTGGCGTTCCAGGGGAGTGGTCCTCCGAAAACCATCTCTTCGTGTCTTTCTGCTGCTGCTCCTCCGGCCGTCTGTTTTGTTCTCATCCCCAAACCCTGTCCTCCTCCATCTAACAGCTTAGTGGGCTGTGCTGGCCGTTCTCACCTGCCTGTTCCCACCAGCTCCTGGCCCCGCTCTCCGAGATGTGGCGGGGAGCAGGATCCGTGCCCTGCGCAGCCCGGGACCTGCACAGCTCTGCAGCCGGCTCGGCTGTTCTTCACACATCTCCCGAGTGCTAAGTGAGAAGAACACAAGGTAACACTTCAAATGAAACGTCTCGTGTGTTTATTTTAGTTGGATCTAAAAAGGGAATTGAAGTCTGTTGTCTGATGCTGTTGCTTAATCGAGTTGATGGAGGCTGGGGACAATCTGTGTTGCACCCAGACTTGGATACCAGGCGTGTTTTCAGCTCCTTTGGAAAGCTACTAAAAGGAGATTGGCTGTGTTTATGAATAGCTTGGCTGCTAATGGCAGTTCTGGGTCTAAATGACACCGACACGAATTAGCAAAAGCTAATCCCCCTCTTTGCTTCTTGGGGTCTTCTTCTTTGGGTCTTCTCCAGCTGTCTAAGTGCCTTTGGGACAGCATCCAGCGCTGTGCCTGAGCTGAGCCCTGTGTCTCAGGGCAGCTGAGGGGGCACATTTACGGTGGTAAACCTAAAGAGAATGGGCACTGCAAGGGGCACGGTGTTTTGTTGCTATTTCTCACCCTCCTCTTACCACTTCTTGATGGGGAGAGCAGAGGAAAGTGGTTGGCTTGGGTTTTTGGCCAGGCAGAGGGGAAAGGAAAACGGTCTGTCTCCTCCAGCTCGAATTAAGAGGGCAACCCTGGGCCCACCGTGCCTTGACAGTGTTTTAGTGCTCACATGCAGCACAAGGTAAAAATCTTCTGTTCTCCTGGCTTCTGCATGAGATCCCAGGAATGCTGCAAGCAGCCTTGAGGAGAGAAGGCCGACGGACCCCAGGCAGGCAAGCAGAATACACATCCTGTAGCTCTCCTCCAAATCCTCCCCAGATTTCCTGCTGGGGAGCTGGCAGAGCTGCTTCTCAGGCAGGGAGAGGGGGGTACTCAATCATGTCATGGTGCCCTGGGGCTTGTGAGAGGCATCCTGCTGGAAGATTTGCTAGGGGTTAGTGCAGGGAGTGGGGCTTCGTGTGTGCTGCTCCCAGCCTCAGCGGAGGTGTAGCAGCAGGGAGGAGCTGATCCTGGGTCTCTTTGTGCAGCACTGAAAATGGCAGTGGTTGCAAAAGGCTTTCCCCTCTGCAGACATACATAGCAAAACCAGAATTAGCTCTTCTGTGAGAGCGAATGTCGGGTTTTTACCAGATGTTCTGCCCAACATGCAGCTAACTGCCTTGTTATTGTCCTTTCCACTGATGCAAATAATGCTACATAGAATTGCTAGGACTTAATCTCTCTTGTTTAGGATATGGTATAAAACAAAATTTCAATAATTTTATTGTTTTTTATTGTGCCTTTCCTATTTCACACCACCATCTTCTTGGTGTGCAGCTGAAAGGTGCAAACACATCCCATAAAGCAGATATTTGGGCTGATGCAAAGTTCAGTTCTCAGGAGCAGGAAAGATGGAAAGTTCCCATACTCAGAGATCTCTGAGTTCTCTGTATGTAATATGTTAAAGAAAGGGGTACTAAAGGCTAGGAAGGATTTTTTTGTGAGTCAGCAACGTGTAATTCATTCCTTCATTGAAAGAGCTGGAATTTCATTTTTGCTCTTGCCTTCTGTGAGAGCGCGTGCCCGTGTGCATCTCCGTGCATGCACGTCTGCATGTGCCGTACTGCCGACGCCCACATCGCCTTCTTCCTATTTCACTTAAAAGTTTAGGAGGGAATCCTGAAAATCTGTGAGAGCGATGGAGCAGCTGGAGTTCAGCCTCAGTTCCTGTGATGTTATTTATGCATTGTGTTCCTCTCGGATTCCCTGGAAGAAGTAACTGCCCGCTGCCCTAAGATCTCCCCACCGTACCCCACCCCCAGGCCCATCTGGACTCCAACCACTCCCCGCATTTTCTCTGGAAGCCTAAAAAGCTCAGCTGCATTCTTTTGTTCTTCTGCCTTTGCTCAGCCAGTCCGTACAATAGCGCCCTTTCTCTCAGACCTTCCAAACCTGGCTGGAATTGCTGTAATGAATGTATAAGTGACATAAAGAAAAGCGGAGTGTAAAAGATGCTAATCAGCCTTTGTTCTTTTCAGACATGACATGCGGGACCTGAAGTATAGATTTTGTATGGAGAGAGATAGATTTTAATTAAGCATCTTAATAGAGAAATCCTTCTTGTTTTTTTCAGAATAAATTAAGGAAGTAACTTTGATGCAATATCATTTTCATCTAATCAGTAACATTCTGAAATTACCATGTTGTTTTCCATTAGAAATACCATCATCCAACAAATCAGATAAAATTATTTAACAGAGCTATATTGCAGCCTCAGCTAACATTAGCCTGGGCATGTGTATACACAGAACAGCAGATGGGGAGTGAATTGACAAATGTTTATAAGGAGAAAAGGGCAGACAGTATCAACAATTTTATAGACTCCTTTGAATAAGATGCCCATATCCGATCTAGATTCACTAATAATCACATAAAGGCTTATCAGGTTTTTGCCATCTGCATATAGAGAATGCTGATTACTGACACCAATAAAAGGCAAAATGGCATTAGCTTTTACTTTTATTCACAGATTATGAATATCTCCATTAAGGCTTTTGACTTTATGTTTGGCACGGATTCAGAGTTTTTAGTTTGACATAAACTGATACGTCGACAGAGACGTTCCCGGTAGCTTTTATACCGTAGCGTTTGCCATTTTTTTTACATACAAAACAAAGTGCACAAAGAGAAATCACCTTGCAAAGCTGGCACAGTGGATGCAAGTCTGGAAGAGCGATGCCGTTGCTGCTGCCCGGGCTGCGTGTCCTCGCTAAACGTGTGGTGGGTATGGCAGCTTTACGTAACTCGAGTTTCTGTGGACAAATTAGCAAAGTTCAGATTCATGACAGCCAGAGGCGGGCCACAGTTAACCTTGCATGTCCAAGCACTCTTAATTGTTATTAATATTTATTTTATATTACCCTAGTGCCTCGAGGCAAAGGCAAGTGGGCGCTCTGTTTGCCTGAAGTGAGAGCTCGACAGTGAGCAAAGAACGCGAAACGGAGACACCTGATGCTCAAGTGACGTTCAACAGCATGGAGAGAATGTTTGTTTGGAAGCAAAGCACAGACACCTGAGTACAACCCATCTCCTGACCCGCAGTACACACTTTCCTTCCTAACGTAATGAATTTCCCAAACAATAAGACGTTCCCAGTTGAGGTGGAGGGAGTGTTACCTCTTGATCGTATCATCCACTTCTGTCAACAAGTCACACTTACTAAAAAGCAAGGAAACCAGAAGTAATCACACGTCCCGTTTGCTTTGCCTGCTGCAGAAGCTGAACTAAGAGTTTAGGGCACGTGAGTAGGCATTAGGAGAGCGTGCAGCTTTCCCTCTGAGAACAGGCTTTCAGGATTGCTGCAGTTGTCATCTTTGTTCGTTCAGTTTGGTTAGATTTTTGCCAGTTCAAGCAATAGGAAAATCCGAGACTGACAGTATTTCTTAACGTGACTTGAAGTCCTGTGAAATAGGCTCCATCAAAAAAATAGTCACTTTTTTTTTTGCCATCACAGCTGTAATGCAATTTCATGTGGTGTCCTTAAGACTGCTACACACACTATAATTTCTCATACACAGCTGTCAGCAATAACCTTTTGTGGCAGCAGAGAGAAAAATTCCCTGAAATACATATTTGTCTAACATATACTTGTAGACCTTAAATCCTGTCTAACCACATACAGCTGTGTTTCTCTGATCTCTGGTGTAGGGGAGGATTGTGCTTTTTGCTTGTAGGTAGAGCAGAAGCGGCCGGCAAGCCTCGCGAGTAGGATCTCGGAGGGGATTTGCAGTCCAGCTTCGATTCTGCTCGGACTTGGCACCCTCCGCAGCCCTACGTAATGCAAAGTAACGTGAAATATTCTCTGTTCCTATCGTTCGGTTTTCCTTCTTTGATTCTGAACACAAATAACAGTTTAACCTAATGAGAAGTCAGAGGAAGAACCATAAGAAGATGGTACGAGTCAAGGACAGATGGGGGTGGCACGACTCACATGAATACCAACCACCCAGCGGTGGGTATTTCGTTTCCTGCTGCCTCTCCTACTGTCGCAGACCAATTTATATTTTGCACCTCAACAGGAGATGCCCCATTGTGGGCAGAAACTTTTAATGATCCTCAGCTTCCCATGTGCTGCTCTGGAAGCAAGCTCTCAAGAATAAGGAAGATTTTGCAACATATTATTCCTATAAATAAAAATGTGTTTCTCACCAGGAATTCTATCCGGTTACTCTCCCACATTCTAACACTGGTTTTTTCTTCTCTTCTGGATATGCTTTCCTCCTCGTTCGTGTCCTTTTAGTCTTTTCAGGCATCTCTTTGTCTTAGGAACTCCAATAAACCATAGTAATGTCAGAGGGATTGTAATTCCTTGAATTGTGGAAAGATTCTTCTGAGTTTCCTTCTACTTAGGGCGCAGAAATGAGTCATTGCAACCTGTAACTGATGCTTTCTCTGACCAGGAGGGTGGACTTCATGCCATGGGAAGGCTGCAGGTGGCCCACTGCTCCCCGCAATGGCCCCAGCGGCACGTGGTGCAGTACCCTGGTGGCTGTAGCCATGGAAGCATTTTTGGCTGATCCACATTTCAAAGTGCTGTCAGAGGACAGGCCCCAGCAGCGTTCAAACCCACCTTGGCAATTTATGCAGAAAACCTGCTGGTCTGTGGCGGCACAGCAGCATCGGGGTTTCAGCCAGGATCAGCAGTGAGCTTTTGGGTGAGATCTGGCTGTCCACAGCTGTCTTGGCATTCATCTTGAGGTGGGCTTGGTGTGCGTGAGCTGGATTCCTTCTCGATAGCACTAAGCTAGGAGATGCACTTGAGGTGTGCTCATGGTGAGCTACAGCTGCAATGATGAGTCCAAAGGCTGGGGAAAAAAAGAGACAACAGAACTCCACCCTTGGACGTGCATAACATTGCTGCCAGGTCACGTATATCTAGATGTGGTTTGTTTAGGGGGACTTCAAGGAAACACTTTCCTGCAGGTCGCTTGCGGAAGGAGCTTGCTTTGCTTAGTTTCTTTATATGCACTTTGACCTGACTTTTACCTGAAGTGCAGATGGACGTTGATGTGGAGATGGTCAAAAGGAGAAATAAAACTGCTTGCAAATGCTCTCTGCAATGTGTTTCTGCTCTGAGAGGTAATTCCGTGAACTTGACCTGGTTCATCTCCCTGAGAGCCAGGTCTGCTGGCGTCAGTGTGGTGCTCGCTGGCGGAGTGGTCTTCCTGGCTGCTCCCAGAGGGAACAAAGTCAGTTTGGGATTTTATCAGTAGATTTTTTTTTCTTTTTTTTTTTTTCTTTTTTTTTCTCCACAAGTTCTAATTGCAGGAATACCTCAGGCTCTGCTGTGCCTTCAGGACATGGTTGACAGCACCGCACAGGTGTGACTGAGATACTGATAAGCAAGTGAAATGATATGGAGGCAGAATTTTCCCAAAACCAGAAATAACATAATTTTGCTGGGATGACAGATGGAACAAAATTTTGTGAATATAGATGGAGAATGCTTTGGAAGCTATTACAGGTAAGAACGCCGTGTCATTTCTTATGTGCCTTGATGCATGGTGCACATACATCTGTGTTTTTTTCTGATCCCATGAAGAATCTCAGGAGTATGCCTTTGGACACATTTCTGCTTTATTTTTAAACTTTGGGCATCAGTTAGATTGTGCAAATTTAGGCTGACAAAGATCAGATTTGTCCTTTTAAAAAGTCAGAGATTAACAGAGAAACTTCCTTTTCCCCTTGAAAAGTGCCCTCAGCTACCCTGGACTGGCTCTTGGCTGGGACATTCATGACTGGAATTGTTAATCAGTGTTTAGCTTTGCACATGAAAAGCTGATACTCTGCACCTCTCTGGAGGAAGAGAGGCCAATGACCATTTTAAAACCAGTCCATTTACAATCTGCTCTCTATTTCCACCACTGATGCTCCTATCTTGCATGTGAAATGAACCAGCTGTTGCTGGATCTCACAAAACAAAGAGCAGACTTGGGGACTGAGTGTCAGAAGATTGCGTATGCTCAGATGTGCTGAGGGTGCTCCTTTATTCCAGCCTCCTTCACTAGCCTAAGGAAACCTACATGTGTAGATTTTAGAAGCACCACGATACCAGTATTACTTCCCTGGATATATGTACTCTTCTTTTCATGGAATCAAAAATACGTGGTCAAAACCCCAGATTTTTTTTTAAGAAAAGCATGTAGCTAAGGGGTGATTGTTACGTAATAAATACTAACAGTAACTATTAGCAATGCTTAGATGGTGAAGGTTGTAACCCAGCTGCTTTTTCACAGAAATAGACTCTGAAGTAAATGATAAAAAGAACTTAGTGGCTAGCATGAGAGTGGGATGTGCCAGACAAAAAGCTGCACGATTTATTAATACGTACATCTGTTAAGAAAATACATTGTTGTTAGCCCTTCTCATCATACGGTTTCAAATATTTCCATTAAAATCATGCTGTAGAATAAACCTGTTAAAAAGAATTGACTTGTGTGGCTCAGCATGCCTGAAAATTTAACGGAGAGTCAACATGATAAAAAAATTGATCAGTTCAGTGAGCACATCTCTGTGCCTCAAACTGAAATGTGCATTCTGAAGGAGCATGGTCTGGGAGTTGGAGATCCACGAAAGGAACAGACCTGCTAAAAGAATAACGTTTTGGTGCAACAAGCTGATTTGCTTAACAGCTTTCTACTGCAATTAACATACGCAGCAAAGGCATTCATTTAATGTGACAGTCTGCCCAAATAACCCTCTTGCAAGAGTGGGATTATGTAATCTGGAAATAGCAGAGATTAAAATTATTGAATATTTTGTTCATCCAGAATGCCAGCAGCACTGCCCCGTCCTTTTCTCTGTACTCCATGCCGATCTGTAAGCGATCCTCATGGGCTGTGGCATCCTCAAATTAAGGAACTGAGAGCGCCGTTGAGCACAGGACTGCTGCTTGGAACAAAGAAGCTGAAAGAAACCCTGAGGAAGGGAGCTCGTGCAGCATCGGGACTGGAAGTGTGCATCCTCCTCAGGCTCGGTGAGTTGGCAGTTGCCAGCTGGTGCTACAAGACTGAAACTAAGAGAACGTTAATGGCAAGGCACAAAGAAATCCAGGGACATGGTGTGCGGCCAGGGATCAGCCAGACCCTTGGGGTTGGCTGATCAGTGCTTAGCCCATGTTCAGTTGGCTCTGCTGAGAGCAGCTTCTGCTGAGAACAGTGCTTAAAATACATCCAAATTGGTTGCACCTCATGTTGTGAAACAGCCAAGTGGGAAGGGAGGGCGTTCTGCTATCTGCTAGCTGAAGGGGGAGCAGAAACGACGGGCCCAGTGAGTGTTTGCCGTGGGGGATCGGCATGGACAGGACTCACCAGGGGGCAGGCAGCAGAGCTCTGCGAGGAGCGAGGAGGTGATACAAGCTGCTCTTCTGAGCCCCAGGAAAAGGTAGTGGAGGAGCTGCTCCCTCCCCCGGTAATTGGATGACTTTCATTTCTGCTTGATTTAATTGACTTGACCTCCACAGGAGCTGGTCTTTGGGCTGTTGCCTCGTTTGCCCCTAAGATCCTCTCTGCAGCTACTGAAGGATGAGCAGAGGAGAGGGGAAGGGTGCTGTGTGCTCCTCCAAAGGCTGGGCTGAGACGCAGGAACCTTGAAATAAAGTCAGAACACAACCTTCTAATAAGAATTCATCTGTGAAAACAGACTTCTCCCTGCAGCTGCTCAGTGGAGCAGGTGAAACAGAGCTGGTGATGGCTCTGCCCTGCGCGCATCTCAGAGGGTTCAGTCGCAGAGAGCTCGAGGGCACTCTGGCTGCTGAGCTAAGAGACAAGCTCCAGCTTCAGCTGCTTTCAGAGGTGCAGCAAATTCCTCTTCCCAGTGCTTCCAAACGCGGGGACTGAAGAAGAAGAGGTTCTGTGACTTCTGAGGCTGGTGTTCTGTTACGGGTACTGACGAGGTACTTAGCAGTTTCACACAGCTACATAACATTCTGGTGTTCCATTCTGAAACCTAAGTTGTTCCATGTCCTTTTCTGGAAATAGCAGCCACATAGTGCAGAAAAGAAAAAAATAAATTCTGGGTATCAGCATGAGCAACTGCTGAATGCTGGAAAATAAAAAGGAAGCCCAAATGGGCGGCTTCTGGGGACTGGAGGGGTCAGGCACTGTCTGAAAAGCAGCTCATTTCCCACTGGCTTATCCTTTGGATTTAGGAAGGTCAGCCTGGCTTGCATCACAGCATCAGACTGACCAGTGCACGTTCTGAAACAGCCTTGTTCCGTGCATGCATTAGCCTGCATCAGCCCATCACCGAGGCTGTCTCCTTACATGAAGTTTTAGAGGACTGCAGAATGCCCTTACGGCAGAGAGATGGGCTCAGATCTCCTCAATCCAGCAGAGTGCCCCCGAGCTGGTTAATTTGTACCATATAACTTTGTCTAAAATAGGTGTGCAGAAATTTTTTTAACTTATTCTGATTATTTGGGAATGTAAGTGATAAAGTAGTCTCTGATATAGTTGTGACTGCACTGAATGTGAAATAACGTACTACTTTTAACCAAGGGAGTTTGTAACATCCTTTGTGCCCCGCGCGGTGGCAGGAAGACATTTCTCTGCTTTGCCTAGTTTATTGCTTTCTCTCTCCCATGAAGAGATTCTCGGTATGAAAGTATTGCTAATTTACCAATGTCGTGAAAGGAATTCATCCAGAATTGCTTCAGAGAGATGTTGAAAATGATCAGTGTGGCCCTAAGCAGGCAGTAAATAGTACCCTCCAATGTTGCCCACGGGGCTGAGCTAGCTGAAATGAAAATTTAACGCAGTTGTTAATGACTTTGAGGATCGTGATGCCATACTCTTTTTGAAGCATTTGAATCTTTGGCAGTGCTGGAAAGGGAAGTAAGTCAGCCTTGTTCTGGTGGCTTAGAATCTGCTTCTATCTCACAGATCGCCTAGGAGATTAGAGAGAAGCCTGCCGTGCAGTGAGCACTGCAGTAATGGGTTCTCCTCGTTAATGCTTCAGGAACGCTTCCATGGGGTGAGGTCTGGGCAGATTTTTAGTGTATGAGAAACTTCTTGACCAGTTTTTTTTTCTGGGAGTTACAATTCTGCTTTGTATAGAACAAGCCTCAGGAGCCCATACAAGAGAGGGAAGCTCTGTGTGCCGTTGATCCCCAGCAGATGAAGCTGGGAAGACGTGGTCTGGCCAGGCTGCACGTGCATGTACAAAGGGCTCAATCCCCTCCCGCCTCCTGTTGGAAAACTGCAGAGCAGAGCAAGGTTAGGGGGCTGCAGAGCAAGGCAGGGGGCTGCAGACCATAAGCCAAGCCAGGACCTGCAGTCATCCCAAAGCTTTTCTGCAGGTTGGGCTGTTACTGCCCCGTGCTGGTTAATTTTGTGTCATTCCTCTTCCTCCTTCCCTCGCAGGTCTTTGCACCTCAGTTTCATTCCTCTTGAGCACCTCTTACCCTTTTCCTTGGGAGTCCCCTCCTGCCCTTCCTATTTATTTACGTTGCATTGAATTTTCTCTGTTACCTAAATTATGGCAGCATTATGCTGCTTGTTTCCACCAGCTTGTTTGTTCTGCTGGCCTACTTTACGCTTCTCCCCAGGTACAGGAGTTCTTGTGCCTCATTAGGGAGCGCTCTCCATTGCTCTGCTCAGTGCTTAGCACAGTGGGCCCCTGTTCTGGGCTACCTCTTAGGATCCAGGCCTGGAAAAGTTACAATTTCTCAACAGCAGTCATGCCTCAGGAAGGCTAGGTAGGATGGGTGTAGCCCACTGCTCAGGAGCAGGCTGCACGGACATTTGTAAAATGGTGAAGAACAAGGTAAGGATCCAGATCCTTTCCCTTTTCGTCCAGCAGAAGGACAGTCTGCTTTGGTCAGCACTGCTGGCAGAAGCTCCATTTTAAATACCTTCCAAGAGAGGCTGTGAAACATCTGGAGACCACAGCAGACCACAGCATCTGTCACTTTTTTTTTTTTTTTTTTCTAAGAGTCCAGGGAACTCCTTAAGAGGTCCCCAACCCTGGAAAACTTCCAAGTACTCCTAAGAGAGTATAATGAGGCTTTAGCTCTGAGGCATCGCGTTTTCAAATGGACAAGGCTGTTTCCATTCTTGCCAGAGGATTTGGCAGCCGTTGCATCTCGACGGGGCTGTCACCCATTTCAGTTCGACAGCACAAAGGCTTCTTTCAGCCCGCTCTTTGTAATATAGGATGTGCAGATGGGTGTCTGGGCAGCACGGAAAAAGCTTTTGCTGAGGGCTAGAGGATGAGGAGAGCAACCAAAGAATTCATTTTTAGCCCTGTTCTCTGCACATTTTAAAAATGACTGCATTGCTCACGGGTGTTGCCTGTTGCCCGGAGAGCGCCGGGTCACCTCGAAGGCAGTAACGTCGCCTCTTCTACATGCTAAACTTGCAGACTCTTCAGGCTGCAGCACCCGAATTTCCCTCAGGTGTACTGAACATTTCAGGTGATGATTGACCGCTCTCCCTGATATTTGTATGATTATTAGTCTCTTCTCTGTGTGCTATTCAGCGGACAGCACTGATCGTAAAAAGCAGATAGGAGCAAGTTGGGCTGCTGCCCCTGGTGGGTAGGAGAGAGGATGGGCTGATTGATGACCCTTGGCTGTTTTCTGATGTTGCAGTTGTTTTTTATGATGTCATTAGGAGGCTATAGTCACATTAAGGAATCCCTCATGACATCATAAAGGACTTGATATTTCGCTAATGTTATTTCAGCGGAGTGAAGCTCTGGCATTTTATAGTCTTTGCTCTCCCCACAGAATTAAGAGTTGTCTAAGTACAACCTGGAAGAAATGCAAAAATAGTCAAATGCCGACTTCAAAAGTTATGGTTGAAGAATGCTAATATATTTGGCTCTTTCTGAGCGCACAGCACCTTTAGGTGGAATACATGATGTGTTTATAAAAGATGCCATCAGTGAGCACAGATCCTCATGCAAAGGAAGAAGCAGGCGTGCCTTCCACTTTCTTTGATGCACAGGTACAAAAGTATTTTTTTTTTTTTTCTGGAGACTTTTTGTAATACCATAAGAGGTAAATGGGCTGTAGAACGGCACCGTGGCACTTGATGGACTTTGGCAAAAGAAGACAGAGTTGTGGTGTAATGCTGAGATCAGGAGAACACTGGCAAAGGAGCCAGAAGCTCTCATTTCCCGGCGTACAGATAAGAGGGGAGTGCTAAGCCCTGTGCTGAGTAGAAACACAAATTTGAAGAGGTTATAGGTGGAGAAAGCACTGCGAGTGCTGTCACCAGCTGACCCGTGGGAGGGGTGTGAGGACTGAGGCTGGTCAGCCTCTCGGAGGGTGAGAGCTCAGCATCCTCCTCGCAGGAGCACGGACGTGTCCCTGAGTGAGCCTGCTGTTAGCTGAGGCTGGGGGTCTGGGAAAGAAAGGGGAGATCGCAGCACCAAGGGACAAATCAAATTATGGTTTGTATTATGGCAGTGTTAAGGGATCCCTCTGCACGGCTCTGTGCAGGTCTCTCCTGCTTTCTTTCCCCGGTGCATTTAGTACTACGTCAATACTGGAATGGTGCCTTCACCTGTCCCTTCGTCACAAAGGAAATGCAGCTCTGGCTTTACGTTAGTTTTCTTGGTGAAATCTCTCTGAGAGTTTCCAAAGCAAGGAACTTAATTTTAGGCTCCATTTCTATGAATTTTGCCCTCTTCTCTCTGGTTACCCAGCATTTGTGTCCTAACCAGCAGATGTAGGATGTATTGCATTGTGTGTGTGGTGGTGTGATTCCAGATTCCAGAACTGAGCGGTAGGAATGGTCGGTGCTGCTGGTCTGCAAGTAAAACGCCAACCAAACAAAAAATCCCTGCCTACGTTCATTTATACCTAAGGCATTTACCCATGCTTTACACTCTTCTTTAAAGTTTAAAGCTCAGATTGTAGTTTTCTTACCTGGCAGAACGTTTACAATCTTTCACAGGTAAATAAAATTGGTGTTTTCTCTGTAGCTTGCTGAAGGAGTATATTCCTTTTTGCCTTTTCTTCCCAAACCCTCCTTTTCCTAGCATATGTCAGTACAGGAAGAGAATAACCAAGGTGCTTGGGGTGGGGGAGAGAACATTAAGTGACATTAAATCAAAGATAATTATCAGCTGTCAGTCAGGGAATGGCAGAGAGCCAGAGCAGCACTCAGCAGGGGTCTGCCTGTCCAGCCTTACTTCCTTTCCCTTCAGAGTTTGCAAAAGGTGTAATATTTGTCTTTAAACAACATAATTTATTACCAGGTGAACCTGGAATTTTAATACACAGCTCCATTTGAAGAGTGAAAACACCTTTTAATAGAGCAGCATCTCTGATGATGTGTCATTTGTCCTTACCATTTCGGTGCCCCAGCCTCAGCATCTACATTTGTGGCAATTTTTGTCTCCTGCTTGGGAAGAAAAATATTCTCCTGAGTTTGGAGGGGTTACTGTCACTGACATTATTAATGGAGCTGTGTTGTTAAATTTCTTATATTCACCATATGTAGCGTTTGTCCTTTTTTAACATGCGTTAACATCAGTGTTAACTCAGCCTGTTCTTTTGCATAGAGGTCTTTTACTCCCCCCTTCAGCTCTCTTTGAGTCCTGTCCTTAGGTCTGAAGAAGGGAGGAGAGTCAAGCAAAGCGTGTGCATCTCAGACGCATGCCAGGAGCTGAAGCTACCCGAAGTCTTGCTGAGCAGACCGTCCTTCACCAGCCCTCATGGTTCCACAGCCAGCTCTGCCTCTGGCATTGCCCTGCTGATCACCATAATGCTAAGACTGTGGTCCTTTAACGTTACCCCCAAGGCAGCAGGTTTTAATTCTTGTCAGGGGTACAAAAACGCCTGTGTGAGAGGCTCCCAGCAGCGCTCTCCTGGCTGCTGGATGGTTTGGTCTCCAGGGGAGCTGCCATGCTTGCCACTAACAAACCCACGCTCGAGTCTGTCCCTGGCTCTTTGCTGCACCAACGTGAAACTCAGGAAGTCAAAGAGCCTTGGGGAGTGGTGGACACGCTGCAGTGCGCTCCGGTGCTCCTCTTGCTCAGTGGCTGGCGTTGCCTACAAGTAGGCTACGTGTGCCCCAGCCATTGCTCGCCAGCCCTGCTGCCCTGTCCTCGGCTGAAGTCAGTCCCCTGTGCGTGACGCCGCACACGGTGCCGTACCAGCTGCTGTGATCCTGCGGGCAGAGCGGGGCTGCAGGTAGCCGGTGACAAGCAGGGGGACACAACCCCTGAGGAGCAAAGAGTTTTACTTTTGTGCCTTGACAGCGTCACGAACCTTGAAGATGAACGCAAAGGAGAGTCCTCAGCGGACGTCCTGGCGCTCGGCGTTTCCCAGGGTCACTGGTGGCTTTGTGATTCCTTTATTTTTTAAATGCGTGCATGACTGACTCCGTGTCTGTTTGCCAGGCTGCACCACCCTGGACATGCCTGGAGATGTCCCAAAGGAGGAGGTGGGAAAGGGGGAGTTGCCTGCAGCCTGGGATAGTTATCTGCTCGCTTTGAACAGAGCAACTGATCTACCTCTGGGGTTTTGCTTTCACACAAGTTCATCCAGTTCACCTACTTACACGGCTCGTTATTAATAGAATCGTTAGCAGGTTCACTCCACAGCTTGTAGGGAAGGTGTGCACATGGGTGGCAGCTGAAGACAGAAAGTATCTGATTATATCTAGTACTTATTTGGCTCATCTTCCCAGGTGTGCTGTTCTACAGATAATAAACCAGGCAGCTTCACAGAGGGAGGTACAGGCACACCCTAGCTGTGGGCTCCGGCTGTATTCCAGCACCCCAAGTGGGGTACCCGTGCTGGTGAGCAGTCAGGGCTGTGTCTGCATGCACAGGGGAGCTCACACATGGCTACCAGGAGCTGCAGAGGTGGCACATGTGAGCAGGTTTCTTACTGAGCACGAGGTCTTCAGAGGCACCTGTGTTCTCAGCCCAATGCTGGCACCAAGCTGCTTTGTTGGCCATGGACACGTCCTTCCCTTCTCAAATCCTCTTTGTCCCTGACTCTGTCCATTTATGCCGAAGCTCATGGTGCCATGACGTGGGTATATTGACAGGAGTGTACCTGCCCAGGTGCCAGCCTCTGTGTAGATGCAACCTGGAGCACGATGTCACGGAGCAAAACTCAGGGTTGGTGTGTGCACGTGGGGAACGAATCGTGCAGGCTGCTTGTGATGATGGACGGGCTGCTCTAGTCCTAGCACGGAGCAGGAGGAGGAGGAGGAGGTCAGTCATGGAGCTGAGCTCTGCTTGTGATACGTTCTGCAGCATCTCTGGTCTTCCTCCAGCAGTGAGGCTGAGCCCTGGTGCTGAGAAGGGAGGTTTGGACTTGAGCTGTAGGCAGTTGAAGAACAGAAAAGAAACAGAGGAACAAAGGTTCTGAAAATCCGACTTCCCCACCAACCTCAGTGTTATGTGCACGGACTGCTTCAGCTGGACTCCGCTTTTGACCTGCTCCACTCCACCTAGAAAGGAGCACATAAGGGTGAGCAGTTCATTATTCCTGAATGCTCCATTCTGCCCTCACAGGCAGATACTGATCTTGATTTAGCTGTTCAGCCATGGATGCCTTTGAACTCAGACCTAGCAGAGAGGGCTGAATCTTTTCCATCTGATTCATATCCAGAGCTTCTGCTATTTACTCAAGCCTCTCGGGTGGAGACATTGGGCTGGAGAGCTTGTGGGAACAACTCCCTTCAAGTTCTAGCTGCAATCTGAAAGCTGTGGTGGAGGAAGAAAAACAGGGTAACCAGCTTGTCTTCAAAGTGAGCCTTTCTTCTCCCCAAAGCAAGTGTAGTTCTGACCCTATTTAACACCAGCTCTCTCACACAGGATGAGAGGTTAGTACATGCAGGGTTTCAGGCTCATAGAACAGCTTTGCAAGTCCTTCTTCTCTGCTTGATTGGGACAGGTACATGTCTTTAATAAGCACTTTCTTCAGCACAATTACAGTAAGGATGGCAAGTGATTTTTTTTTTCATGTGGACTGCCAAGTTTTCATGGCAGTCGTGACACTTTTGCAGTGTTAGCTTTAGCAGTAACGTGTTCCGTGCACTGAGTGACCCTTCAGTAAGTTAATGCTTCCGCATCTACCTCAGAGAGAGCTGGCTGGAGACCTCTGGCCAGAGCAGCGCTGTTTTAGCTTGTCGGGATGGCTTCATTAGAATTTTCATTGCAGATTTAGTGTGTGAAATAAGTTTGGCTTCCAGCCTGGTGACTTGTCTCAGTCACCTATGCTTTTAGCCTGCGTGCGAGGATGAGCAAGAATGTCTTACTCAGTGGTAATCATGTCATCTTGGGTTTTTAAACCTCGCCTTTATTCCTGGCAAACCAACACCTAATTAGTTTGATAGTATTAAATGCACTGGATATTTTATGTGTTATCAGTTATTAATGTATGCTGCTGATATAGGATTCTATTTGACTTGAACAAAGCACCTTTTACACTCTGGATGAAGCAAGCATTACTTTGGTTAACTGCTGGGCTGATGGCAGCCCGATAGCCGCCAGGCTGCCCCTGGAAAGCGTAGCACTAACGGACCCATTCCTTGGGCAATGCTGTCGTCTGCCTGGTAGTCACGGACTGCCAGCTGTTGGGATATCCCTGTCACACATCTTCGGCCACGAGTTCAGAAGGTATCGCAGGAGCTCTTCACACTAACTGCATTGTATAAATTTGAGGACAAAGGTCATAATATTCATGAACAGGGAAAAAAGAAAAATAAAAGCAACGTGCGCTGATTACGCACCTGCCACGTAGTCCAAAAAACTGCTCGGACAGATGGAGCACAATGGCTGTTTGCTAAATATTCCTGGGCAGTCAGCTCGGTGGAGCTGTGTCGCAGGGCTGCAGAGCATTCTGCAGAAGCAGTGGTTCAGGAATTCCTCGGGACATAAAGCAAGCCCTTTTTCCCATGGAATTTTTTAATGCACCCAGATGCATAGTAGTAATAGCGTTGTGCAAAAGGCAGGAGCTCAACCAGATATACTTTAGAATAAAACAAATATTAAAGCTTATTTATAGTGCTGTGCTCTCCTTTCTATTTATGAAGCCTTGACATATTTATCTTTTATTTAGAAATTATTAGTCCCAAACTGGGCTCAGATGCTTCGTCTCCTTTCTGAATTATGAGCAAGGAAAAATAGTAGAGCAATGATGCCCCTGGACTGATGGCTTTACATTTTTAATCTAATTAATTTATGAGCATTTCCAAGGGACTCCCTACTACAGCACCTCAATGTCTGGAAACCCCACATTTTAAGAGTTTCCTATTTGACGTTTTGTTTCTTCCTGCTACTGTGGGCCTCATGTTTTAGAGTCTACTGTGCAGAAAAGCAATATTAAATAGTGATCCTGCTTATTATGTCAAATAGAACTAATTTCTCCTGAGTTGTTTGTTGGTTTTGATGGTCTGGTTCTGACAAGACGCTCGCTAGTACCAGGGTTAGAGGTCCTTATTTGTGGCTTCTCCTGCTGTGTGTGAGGCCTCGTCCTCACTTTGTTTTCTGTAACAGCAGTAAGCAGCACATTGATGTGTTTTCCTGCAGCCCTGTGTTGCAGGGGCTGGTTTGTTCTTGAGCTAGCTTTGGTTTCTGTAAGCTTCCAGGAAGCAGCGGTGGATGTAGCACTGTGCTGCCTCAGAGGTACCCAAATCTATTCTATTTCAAATCTGAATTGCGGTCCTCTTTCCCGCTGACAGGTGTGAATAGAGATGGAAAACTCCTGAATTAGCATTTGCTGTTTGTTGGTGCTTTGCTCCCTGACAGAATCAGACTCGTATTGGCTCTTTTTCTCCCTCCCTCTTAATTAATTTTGCCTGTGCTGAGCAAGCGGTCTCCAGCAGGCTCGCTGCCGTGGACTGATTTCCCCGTCTGCCTTTGATGTGTCTCCTGAGAGGGGCAGGGCACACTGGAGAAACTCATCAGAGAGACCTGCTATGGCTTATTTTCATGCTGCCTTGGGCAGAGCTCTTCCCCGTCCTCTCCTCTCGCATTATTTCTCCTTTAACAGCAACTGCATTGCCACAAAACAGCAGAAGTTTAGAAGTGCGGGGAGCCGTGGGGAGCCTGAGGCCCAAGTGCTGCATTGCTGCAGCAGCGCAGGCACAGCACCTGCTGCCCGAGAGGTGTCAGAAATTACAGGGAAGTGCTGGCCTTTAAAGGCACTGAGCACCTTTGTGTCCTTTGAGGGTTTCGGACTGTCTCTAGGGTGCCCGTCGGGCCCCCTGTGAGGGCAGGCCCAAGGTGGCTCGCGCAGGCCAAGGCCGAGGCCGCAGCGAAGTCTCCGCTTCGGCGTGTGCGTTTTGCACCGTGCTATCGGGGAATCTGCTGGAGAGCTGGCTGCTGACTCCGGGGAATTAATGGCTTTTGAAAAATGTCGATGCTTGCCTCTACGTGTACGAATGCGTGTGCGCGGAGCAGATGCCAATCTGCAGCGCTGTGTGTAAGGCTCCCGTCGCAGTCCTGGAGCGCTTGCTTTCGCCGCACCAAAACAAGTAATCATGGCCCGTCACTTTTTGCCATATTTTCTCTCTCACTCACTTTTTCTTTTTTTAAATAGTATTGCAAAGTAAATGTTAGATTTCAAATGCCCTCATTATTTAGATTTATTCATGAGATTCCCACTCGATATTTCTGTCATGAAAACAGTTTGTGAATACTTTGTGGTAAATTTTTTATGTGAAGTTTTGAAATTTACTTTGTATTAATTAATTATTTAACTTTTGTGGAGCGTTCCTGTTCCATGACTGGACGGAGATGTGCAAGTCAGCAACACAATGTGAAATGGAAATGCCAAATCTTTGCCAAATACTCAGCTCAGGACTGGGTGACAGTACGTGAATCAATTCTCTTATTCATGCATTCCCATTTAAAATCTATGAAAACCTGATTTTGCAAATCTTGGCTCAGATATCTGCAGAGAGGAACTACAGCCCCAAAGCTACAGACATAACCTTATTGTGAAACTGATTTTCAAATTCAGGCAAATAGTAGGCAAATAATGATGTGCTGTACACTCAACACTAGTCTTGCATGGAGAATCTTAAAAAAGGAAAAATCAGCAGTGTAGTCAGGGAGATTGTATTACAGAATGGTTGGAGAGAGAGTGAAAATGAATGAAAAAGACTTTATTCCTCCATTGTTGGAGGGAATAAAAAAACACACACACCAAATTTCTGATTTCAAATTTTTTTGGCAAAGACAGCCCGGGAAGCATCCTCCCATCCCCATAGTGCTCTTTCAAACCAAGCCCCCAAGTTCTCTGCAGGCTACCTATCACCTAATTATAAAACTCGTGAGCCTCCCCCAGTGCCTTCAGCTTTCTCAGTACCAGGAGCAGCGTTTCACGTGCGCAACGACTGCAGCGCTCTCGCCTCAGCTGAGTCTGCAGGGCACGTGTGCCAGGAAGGTCAGAGACTCGCATGGTCCCAAGGCACTTCCTTCCTTGCAGATAAAAGACTTCATTTCAAGATTCGTGCATTTCCTACTGTCCATCTACTAGCCTGTGACACAAGCAGGGTTTCTGTCTGCCCCGTGTTTCCCACACTTGACTTACGTGCTGCTTGTTTCAGTCGCTCTTCACACTCCGCAGTGGCAAGAGGCCAAAACAAACTTGTAGCAGCCTGACTTCAGCATTAGCCAAAGAAATTAGCACAGTAATTCTGTGCAGCAGAATTCTGCTACAAAAAAAGTGCGCTCTTTCATCTCGGAGGCGAGGTGATATGGTGAGCCATGCTCTCACCTTTCTTCCTCGGAGCTCCGGGTGAAAACTGCTGGTGAACTGGGCCAGAGAGGTGCAGGACAGGAGGGATTGTCCCCACCAAAGGGAAGCGCTGGCACTGGGCAGTCGAGGGGGCAAAACCGGGGGTCTGCAGGGACCTAGCACAGCCACAGTTCTTTTGGCCTCTGTGTGCAGAGGAGGGGGGATGCTGCTGGAGCTCCAGGTGAGGAAGGCTGCTGGAGGAGCCGGCGGAGCCGTGCCTGCTGCTGGCTGCCTCGGCTTGCTGAAGGCAGGCTCATCGCTGCTGCTGCACGCTGCTTTTCCACCCTGTCCTTTCCGTGCTGTAGGGAGAGTGAGGATGTTCTTAAGGCACTCAGTACTCACTGCAGCTACTTCTACAAATACTGCTGAAAACACAGTGCTTGGGCCTTATGCGAGTCGTGGTGCGTGTCCGATTTGGAGCAGAGCAGCCAACAAAACAAACTGCTGTCAAAGCAACACAGAACTTCTGTATTTCCCTGGCTGATACTGGGGAGAAATTTGCGTTCTTTATTTGGAATATGGTGAGTTTGCCTCCTCCTCATCCCACAAAGTTGTGCTGACCTGGGACTGTTTGTTATCCTAACCCCACCACCAGAGACACTTGTCCTGTTCTAAGCAGAGCACTAAGCAGAACAACAAAGGATAAAAATCCTTTGTTTGGGGAATATTTTCACAGTTCTTCCAGAAAAGTCTAAGTTAGAAAGCTGTCAGTGCTTCGTAAGTGTCCCAGAGCCCCTTCTTTCCAAACTGGGGATTTGCAGAGAGGTGAACGAACAGCTCGGCAGTGGCTGCTGCTGCGGCCGTGCGCCTGCGCAGTGCGTGCAGGGAGGAACTGTGCCGCGTGCTGTGCTCTGTGTGGGGCAGGGGAGCTTTCCCTCTCTTTTTCTCTACTGAATAGCACAATAAATATGCTCCCTGACCTTGTTAGTGCACAGGCTAGAGTACCCTGAGGCTGTGCTGCAGTGTACACTTTTCTTGTCTTTTTAATTGAACTGCCAATTATATCTTTTAGTGAAAGAACTGGAGGTAAACAAGCCACAAATCTGGTGAAGGAAAACGGTGAGTGAAGCCACATTTGCTAGAGCACACATTAACCTCACCTTTTGTTATCTCTCTCTGGTGTGTACAGGCCTTTCTGTGGGTTTTCTATACCGACTGCAGCTGTGGGAATTCCCTTGTTCTTCCCCTGCCTTCAATTTGTTCCTCTCATCTGGCCAGGCCTCCTAATGCACCTCTTTAGCTGCTCTCTAAGGAATAATTGTTGAGTTCCGCTGCTTCAGGCACACAGCAGTGCCCTGCTGTGTAGCCAGAGAGCCAGGGCTGGCAGCAGGATTGATTCTGACCTTGCACGACTAGTGAGAAAAGAGCTGGGAGTGGGTGCTGGACCCCACAGTGTAGCCTATGGAAGCAAGTCCCACTTGGCTCCCTCCCAAGCCTCGTCCTCTTCACGCTTGCTGTGGTCCTGGCCATGAAGTATTTTCTGTGGTCCCCATCAGTACTACTTAGTTCTGGAAGAAGAGCTAAGAAAACGGACAGGGGAGCAAAGAAGATGAAGAGCTGTGGGAGAAATGGATCAGGGAGCTGGGCAAGGAACCTGGAGAAGTTCGGAAGAGCTGGGGTCTTGCTCTTGTTGCAGGATGTTCGTGCTGCACCCCTTTGGCAGCTCAGCCGTTTGGCAGAAGCTCGTGCCAAAACCAGGTCAGCGATTGTTGGTCGGGTGCTATCAGAAAACTGAAGTGACAGAGCGATTTAACACGTGGGAGTTTTGTGTCCAAGCGGTCTTTTACTGAACCTGTTGGATGCCATGTAAGAGCTGCTTGTGCAGCCGACTTGCTCTGCTTAAATACCCCCCATCTGTGTCGTTTGCCTGTAGTGTGCGTGGATTGCTTGCCTGCTGAGGTAGGCGCTTGGGTCCATGCTGCCCATTGCCAAGATGTTCGGGGATGGCGCACGCTCCTGGTGCGCCTCCTCAGCATTATTGGCGTGCTGCAGCCGCAGGGGCTTCTCTTCCCTTTCTGCTGTGATTTGGAGCTTATGCAAAGCAAAATCTCGTCCTTCATCAGTGCGATACGGCCCTGTATCCATAGAAATCCTGTTTCTGAGAGCTCATGTTTAAAAACATGGGCAAATGGATCATTAGCTGTTTTAATTACCTAGCCCTGCTTTGGCAGTTACTCCAACTTTTTGCAAAGCAACAATAGAACATAAAACTGGCTATGGAAAGTCACTTTTAATAGAAAGAAATACCTGTTGTTTAGTCTTTCCTTAGTGATTGTTGCTTTGCTCATACCCCAGCCAGCCCAGAGCTGGGAGAAGGAGACAGAGCAGGCTGGAACGTCCTGGGTGCAACAAACCATGCTGAGAAGATGGAAAAGAGTGCCAGGCTGTGGATGGTAACTAAAATAAATCTTTTAAAAGGGTTCTTTTTCCCAGTCCCCAAGAGGATTCAGGTGAAGTGCATCCAGGTCAGCTAGGTAATTCTGGCAGCTGAAATCCAAGCCATGGGTTTTGGTCCTCTGTGCACTGATGCAATCTGTATGTGCACTTGCAGATGCCTTGGTGCCACTTGTGGATCAAAAGAGACAGCCTCTGTAGATGTTGGTAGCAAGGTATGCTTTCCTTTGTTCAGAAGAATCTGTAGAAAACCCACCCCGCACCCATACACACCCCATACACACCCCAAAACCTTCCAGCACTGAAGGATATCTGATTGCTCTGCAGTACAAAGCACAAAACATGTTGTACTCGACAGTTCAGGGAGGGAGAGGGATTCTGACAAAGCCGTGTGGGAAGAATACTAGCCAAGACCACTGCCCTGGGCTGTGCTGACCAGGTAAACTGGGTGTGTTTATCAGCTTCTGTGTCTCAGAATAATTACTTGAGGTAAGGATTTGGTCATGTTATTCAATATTTCCATACTGACAAATGTTCTTTGAAAAAAATCATGGCATCAACAATCCTGACATCCACTTCACTGCGGCTTCCTACTTCACAAGAAGCCTGAACCCAGACCTCACTGAAAAAAAATGAGCAATTGAATGCTGTTAAGTTATCGCTGTATTGAAGTGGAAGGCAGCTTTATTGACCTGTCTCAGAAGCCAGGAGAGCATGACTATTCAAAATAAAAGGGTATTGGTTTCACTAATTGGTATGAAGCATTCCTTTGACCCTAATTAGCTTTTGGTAATTTCCTTTTTTTTTGCGTATTAGAAAAACAAATTTGCATATCTGTAAAGGAGCGTGGAGTTCGGAGCAGTGTGCCAACGAACGGCAGTGGGATTTGGGTGGCTGGCGCTTCGGCAGCCTGGCTGGGTGCCACGCAGGCAGTTGATGACACTCCTGAGCCAGCACAGCGCCTGACCAAGCTGAAGTTCCCAAAGCCGTCAAGATCAGTGTAACTGAAAGATCATCAAGTTAGTAGTAAGGGTTAATTACAGTTCAGGCTTTAAAAAGATCCCTCTTAATGTTGTTTTGATAAAAAACTTCCCAGTGTCTCTGTCCTGGCATGCATCTGCAGATCCACGTCTCGGTTATTTACAGCTATTAGTAGGTGAGCACGGTTCCTCTACAAGAACATTAGACATTTGATTTTGCAGGACCGACATGCAAATGCTTTATGCGTAGTGCATGGTGTCATTTCCTAGGGTGCAAAGGGCCATGCCACATTTGGTTGGGTGCCGTACTGTCGAGTGCTTCTTCCTTTACAGGTAGAATATATCCGGACTCTGAAATCAAGCCCCAAAATGGTGCAATGTGTTTGAGGAAGCGATGTGGGTGCCTTTTGCAATGGCAAATCTGAACACAGGATGGGGAATTCTGTCTAGTCAGTGCTTTGTATACAGCCAAGTATTTTACAGGTTATTTTACAGACTTCCCAAAAATATTCAACAATCACTCACCTATGAGGAGATTCAAACTCTGGTCTTGGCTTACCACACAAAAATATTTCTGTTATCATCTGCATAATATTGCTGACAGCTTCTTTTGGCCAGGGGTGTGTCTTCTGGAATTAGTGCTTCCATTCTTGCTAAAAGAACACCAAACGTTAATGTGCTTTAGCTCTTTCCCTGGCTGTTAAGTTGTCAGGAAGCTGCAAAGATGCTCAGATGACCATAGAAACAGTCTAGAGGGAAGTCTTGTGATTTTTATTTTTATTTTTATTTGGTAAATTGCCATAGAGGGCATTTTCAAAACCCAGTTTCTGGGCTATGTTTCTGGGCAGAAGCTCCCAGGGAAAGATTTGACTCCTCAATATCATTCCAGCTTTCTGCCATCTATCTCGTTCTTCTTCATGAGATTTCTTAATACTTGGGCCACAAACATGCCGTACTTCAGTTCAATGCACACAGACTTGCAGCTTAAGCCCAGACGTTGTCCAGTTTTCATTTGAAAATGAAGCAGGAGTGTACTTGCACATTAAATATAACATTCTGCACAGCTACTACTCGGGTAGCAGGGACGAGAAAGAAAGGGCAACAAAGTCTGCTGAGTACAGATTGCTTAAATCATGAATATTCATCATGAAAATGAGGAGACCTGGAGTTTTCATAGCAGCTCCACCCACCGAACTGAAATAACTGTTACAGCCTTTGCCAATAAAACGCCAAGGAAAATGAATAGAAAATGAAGCCGTGTGGATCGTGCCAAGTGGCTGTTTTCCACTCCCCGAGTTTAGCAGACAGAAACAAGAGGTCTCCAGCAGCAACAAAGCTTCTCCGGGTCGTGTAATCAAACGTCCTTCAGCAAACACCAAATGTGGAGAGCGTTTTTGATCTGGACTGTTACTCCCATTGCCTGCAACTGTTCTGGGCACTCTCGCACCAGCCCTTTCTGGGCCTGAGTTGTTTGTATGACTGCAGTAATCCTCTCCTGCCAGCTCTGCTTGCTTTCCATGTCAATTCTCTTGTATCAAAACACCTAGAAATCCTCACTGCTGGTTTTAATTACAAGCATGTTAGCTGCTTCTCTCCATGTAATTACTAAAATGAATGGGGAAAGCAGAGATGAGAGAGTGTAAATGCTCTTCACACAGAAATGCAATTACGTCTGCGGGCGTCTTTCCAACTCCTCCATATGTTATGTAAAGTTTTGTGTATGTATGTATGAGTTAATGAGGATATTT
Organism: Oxyura jamaicensis; assembly: GCF_011077185.1. Taxonomy (NCBI): domain Eukaryota; kingdom Metazoa; phylum Chordata; class Aves; order Anseriformes; family Anatidae; genus Oxyura; species Oxyura jamaicensis. The sequence continues at coordinate 3,621,718 of NC_048915.1, forward strand.
ATGTTTTCCCTTCTTACCTTCACAATTTATTCATTTCAGGCATATTTTATAAGGGATTTGTGATTATTAGGTAGACAGATCGGTATCTTCTTCAGGCACAGTCATATCTGCCTCAAAAACCAAAGAAAAGAGATTACATGATTATTCCAATGTATGTGCACTATCAGCAAATATCTGATCTCCTGTGCTTGTGTGTTGCTAATCTTCTAAAGTCAGTTTAAGTGTGAAGAGCCTTTGAATGGCCTCCTGAAAGGTGTGACATTAGGGAAATACTTGCACCTGTGCATCATTTCTTTGAGGATTTGTCTTCACAGTGAAATTAAGTCAAGTTGCCTGCATGTGAGTTTCTTCTCCCCAGTTGGCCTGGCTGGAATAAAAGGAGCACCATGTAGCAAGTCTGTTCTTTGCCCTTGGATGGGCTAAGCTGTTCTGTGAGCTGTTAACTTCTCTTAATCCTTTTGGGATACATGATAGGAATCAGAAGGAAATCCTGGAATACAATGGTACGTGAGTTGACCTCGCCTGCATGCGTAGGGTAGAGCGATCGTAATAGCCTCTGACAAATTGTACTCCATCAGGCTTTACCCCGTGTCTCCTGATAAGGCAAATAACCTGAGCTGTGTGCCATTACACCTGAGCTAAAGAGGCTCTGCATGTGGAGAGCATGAGAAAAGAACAGATTTACAGTGTGGTTAAGCTTAAATAATTTAAAACTTAAATGTTTTGGGGTCTGCCAGCTCCTGCTCTCTTCAGTCCCTACAGAAAGTCAGAGAGAGGTGGTCCTTGGCCACCCTGTACACGTGAGAGCTGTGGCATCAGAAACCTGCTGCTGTGCTCCCTTCTGAAGGGCGAAGTCTGGGCTTGCGGCGAGCAGTTCTCTTGTCTGGTTGTTCCTGCTGGGGAAGCCAAAGGAGCCGAGTCCCTGGAGGCTCGTGTGCCTTTCTCAAAGGTGGCTGCTGTGGCAGGGGCTGGGTGTGAATCCGGCCTTGGGCTAAGTGTAGAATTGGCAAAGCAAAATTATTTTTAGGAGATTAACAAAAAAAAAAAAAAGTTGAGTAAATATTACAGGAGAAGAATCACAGATGAATACATGCAGGGGAAAAAAGTCTTAGATGCATTTAACTTATATTTACATAATCTTTGCAAGATGTCTTTGAATGAGAATTGTTACATGAAAAAAGTTTATTTCATGTTCCGTACTTATTGCAAAAATGAAGGTAAAATATGTTTTCTAGAAGCTTGTGGTTCATAGTTACGTACAGAGACCTGGGGATCAGGAATAATGTCTCATTCCTCGTGTAATCGAAATGGCAACTTTGCTTGCGGACCAAAGAGTAAATGTAATCCACAGAGGGTGTCATAACATCACTATAAATACTAACCAGCATGGAGGTAGGTGTCTCTCTAAATGCTACAAACACCGATGAAGGAAAGTGCAGGCATTGGATGTTTTGTTATTAGGAGCCCTTTTAGTAGGTTCTTAAAGAAATGACAACTGTCCTTTCACTGAGTTGCTTGAAATATCCTTGCGCAGGCAGTGTTGAAATAAATGCAGGATGTAGTTAAACTCGGGGCATTGTGAGATCACACATCATTTCTTTCACTCAAGATAGAAAGTGAAATCCACCTTCAGTGACATTTGTAGCAGATTTCTTTTTGCTATGCCCCTCTTTGAGGAGGCTGTTAAATAGGAAATATCATTGGTCGTGCAGCATGCCACATGGGGAGTGTTTTAGTGGTATTGTGCTTATTAAAATATTCCAGACGTTGAAATACAGCATTACTCTTTGTGAAGAGTATACATCACGGAAATCAAGTGAAAACTGACTTCATTTAAAAAATACATAAGATACGTGATAATACATCGAAAATGGGAAAGTTGGACTGAGTAAAGTGGAGGAAGTTGCTTCTTTAATGCAATTAAGATTTTTCAGACACGTTTGTGCTGCCTCTTTGTTCAATGCTAGGAGTCTTTGTTTCTCTTTTTCAACTAACTTTTGGTTTTTGTCGTGACTTCTGGGGAGTATCGAGAGGAAGTTTTTATGCAAGACAGTGGTTTCTGAGATTTGTGTGACAAGCCTGGGTAAAATTCAAATGACTGTGTGATTTAATCCATTTGGAGCTGTTGCACTAAATCACTGTAGCTGTTGCTGACATACCAGCCCACAGAAACCTGGAAGCCGATGATATAAGTTTATCTGCGTATCTACAGGTGAAAACTCAGACAGCCTTGAATTGCAGTGCGAAGTGTTTGCCTCTGTTCTGAATATATTTGGGGAATGAGCAGGGTCTGCTTCTCCGAGTGCTCTGTAAGAAGTCTTGCTGTGCTTTTCCCATTGAAATAAATTGTCCTCAAGGTCATGCTGTCTTTCAGAAAATCATACGGTAGGAACTTTCTCTCTTATTCCCAGTGACCCAGGCCACAGCCTTATTTATTCAGGAAACATGGATCAGGGAGCCAAAAGCATTCATAAATTACCTATCAGTAAATATGATCCTATTACCTACCGGTAAATAAGATCCCTGCAGTCGCTGGATCTGTGTTCTCCCCTGTTTGCAGATACCACTGACTTTCTGGGCTAGGTGAAAGGAAATGCAGAGCGAGAGAGGCTTCAGCTGTTTGTGTAAACCCTTTTGAGATGGCTTTGGGAAAGCAAGCAGTAGCATTAACCTTTCTCCATTTTGATGCCGGGTTCACAACTGCTCTTACTTTATTTATGAACTCTGAGGTCTCAGCCTTTCCCCTTCAAGCTGATTGAATAGGTTGCAGAACAATTTCAAAATCGGAAGTGTGTAGAAATGCAAATAAGAGTATGAATTGTGAGAAATAGTTCACGGAAGCTAAGATTGAGAGTATTATTTTCTATTGTATTCTACTATCAAATGAGGTATGGTACTTTCTAAATTAAGAAAGAAAATACAGAGTTCTTCATTCTTGGTTTTCCTCCCAAGAAAGCAATTCCTAGAGCCGTGGAAGGAATGGGCATAGAGACTGGGGCTTTTAGCTTGTAAGCCAGTATGAAATGGGGAAGGAAATTTATATCGAGTGGTAAAGCAGTGCACACAGGCGAATCATCCGGACACCTTCCATTTCTGGCCAGAGGTTTTTTCACTTGCTCCGTTAAAGTGTGCTTCATTTCCAGTGAAGGTGTAGCTTCACTGTCTCGGAAGATAGCCTTGCAGGAGCACTCTGCTTGGGGCAGCACGTGGGGCTGGCCTCCAGCAGCCTCTGCAGAGCCTCCCAGGGACGAGGCTGGGGTAAGGTCACTCCTCCCTGCCCTCCAGGGCAGGACACAGCCAGGCTGCCCTGCTGCTCCTCTCCTGCAGGCACAGAGGCCCTTCTAGACCCACAGATGTCGGGTGGGCCCCTTTCAGCATCCATTACAGTGACTTAAAAATTTATAAAAAGAAGTGAAGAGGAAAAGCTCGGTTTCATCCAGATTGCGTGCCGAGTGATGCTTTGTCCCGGGGGGGATTCAGCTCCCGTTTTGCTCAGGGGTAGCCTCTGAGGCTGGGAGCACGTTCCTGGGTGTTGTGAATAGGAAATGGAAGTTTCAGTGGGGTCTCTGCAAGTCACCAGATACGGCTTCAGGAACTTGACTTGGAGCATTTACCTGCCACACGGGATTATGTGCTGGAAGCTTTTGACTGGAAGAAATCAGATTTAATGCTGAGGTTCTGCTCTGGTCTGACTGTATTCTTCCTGGCAGCTGTGCTGAAGTGCAGCTATTGAGCTTCCCATCTCATGCCAGAACCTCGGCCGCTCCTACAGGCATAGGGGGAAGACTGCAGAGGCAGTTCTACTCATTAAACGTATTTTTCTCTTTAAATCCATTTTCATAATTTTATTTTTGGATGGACCGATAAATAAGGGACTCTATTATGATAAACGGAGTACTTGCAGCAGCTATAATGCACAAATTAAAGTTGGAGCAGGAGGTTTGAAATGTTTCCATATTTCATACTGAAGCTTTAGTCAGTTCTGTCATCGCCGTGCTGCACCAGATAATGTCTGGGAAGAAATACGTGGGAGCTTCCCTGTCCCGCTCCGGCACGGAGGCTGGGGGTGCCAAACGGGAGCAGGTGGAGGGAAGGAGGGAAGTTCCTGCTGGCACAAAACATTCCTGAGGCCAAGGGCATGTGAGGAGAGCGCGGCCCAGGCGCGGTGCTGGCTCTGGACGCGGGTGCCGTGCGCACGCGGCGGCCATTACCTCATGTGGAGGGCAGCCGGGGAATGAAACTGGTGTTGGCGCTGGGAGCGTTTCCAAAACAATACCAAGCTCTTTTCCTTTCGTCCTCTCAGTTATACCACCTGTGTGCCTGGGAAAGGCAAAGCCTGTGGAAAGACTCCAGTAAATTGTAGGTGTGGAGTGAAATGCCTGGAGAGCACAGGGAGGATCGGCAGTGCCAACCCTAGCCGCTGCCTTATTAAATTTAAGATGAAAGGCCTCAACCCCCTTCTAGTCTCTCTTCAGACAGCCCCAGATGAAACTTTTCGGAACCCTGCAAGCTACTCTGCGTTGCTCAGGGAAGTTAATATGATTTTCAAATACCTGCTGCAAGGGGAAGGGACCCTGGCAGCAGCAGGCCACTGGGAGCGGATCGCAGACCAGAAGCGAGCTGACAGTGAGACGACGTGACTCTGTGTCCGTGGGGTCCTTCAGGGTCACCCTTGGGTGCCCTGCAGAAGTGGCTAGTAAATGGAAAGGCTTCTTTCTTTGTGTTTGTGGACATCCTGCTCAAACGTGCCCAAATGTCCCTGCCCTGGGTTCACCAGCTGCTGTTGGAAAGTAAATCCCCCTCTCAAGGGTTTCTACTGCTTACCTTCCCTAGAGATTCCCATATTACCACACTGCTCTATGATTTTGCTGTAATTCCCATCTGAGAAGAGTTCTGCTGAAACAGGACCACAATCTGAATCATTTCAAGCTTAGGAGCTGGGACAAATAAAAGGGGTGAATTTTGTTTTCATTTGCCTCCCACCGTGAAGGGGGCACGGGGCAGAGCAGCCTCTGCGTGTCGCATCCTCTAAGGGCCTGTGGCAGCTACGGCGAGCGCCGCTGCTCAGCCCTAGCACAGTCCTGTGATCTAAAAGAGATCATAAAATGATCTCTCTGGCATGGCTTTGCGGTGATCCACCTCGGTTGTATCCTACCCTGAGGAGTAGGGCCAGGAGGTAGAAGGAGGATTTCTACCTGAGATGGTTGCAGGGACCTGGGCCGTGCATCCTCAGCAGTACGGCAGTGGTACGTCCTCAGGCCTGCTCAGCCCAGTTGTTTCCCCTAAGCTGGGACATCACCTCCCAAAAGAGGGGAAAAAGCCTCTGGTGGTGCTTCTCCTGGGGATATTAGAAGATTCTTTCCTGTGTGTCACCTGTGTGAGCTGGTCAAAAAGTGTTAGTTGTTCCCCTCCCCGGAAAAAAAATAAGCTCATGTACAGTTAAAGGGAGGATTGTGTCATGGCCATGCTCCCATTTCTCTGTTCAGTTCTCTTAGCCTAGCTTTGGTCTGTTAAAATCTCTCTACTTCTCTTGTTGCAAAGAGATTTGATTTTTAAAAAATTGTTTTAATTAAAAATGGAATAAACTAGATAGAAGAAACCTAATGCCTCCCCTGCCCACTGTGCCTCATGAGTTCATTCTCATTTGAGTGGCTGCTTGGGTATTTTTGCTCCCTGTGGTGCAAAATGCATTTTTATTTCTGCTCTATCTGACAATGTATTTGCATCTTGTGCTAAACAAGTGAAACAAAGCCCTCTTTGAAGTGCAGAGAGCCATTTTTTTTTTCAAAGGGGAAGCACGGAGTGTGGCATGTTGGCAGTGCACTTGGTTTGAATTTGTCTTGAAATGCTGAAATGCCTTTTGTGTGTGTTTTTTATAATTACATCATTAGCACCTTTAAAGTCTATTTCACTATCTTCTAAATGTTCTGGGTAGAAATTCAGAGACAGGAGAGTACCTGTGAATGGAAGAAAATCAGGCACACTTCACAGGGCAATTTTCTTGACCCATTAGGCCAAGAAGCACCCAGCCCTCTGGAGGATGGAGCTGTCTGCTAGTCTGCTTCACCCACAAGCACCATGTGCTTCTCCCGCAGGCTATTTCTTATACATACATAAGGGAAACTCCCTTAAAACAGTCACTTCCTTAACCTTCTTCAAGGCCCTCTGAAGACTCATCTTTGATGCCTGCGAGTCCCTGCCAGCTGGCAGTGCCTGGCTGTTGCTGAGCAGAGAGTTCTGCTCGCTGTGCATAATGCTGCTCGCCTTCCACTTCCTCCTCCTCCCTCCCCTCGAGTTCGTCTCCTCCACCTGCTGCATCTTGTTCTAATCTGGTTTGGGAGCACTTTGGGGCAGGGACTGTCTGATTTATAGCGTGTCTGCGTGGCCCCTAGCACAACGAGGTAAAAGCTATTAATTCAAATCACCCTGTACTTAAATAAAGCTTTATGGGATCAATACAGCTGTGCTATTAATAAATAACACAGCCGTGGTGTAGTAACTTTGTGCTGCACGTCAGCTTAGAGTAGTCCCATAGCCTACTACAGAAACAGAGTAATTTCCTCAAATCTGGAAGCAGACCTGGGCTTTAGTCTTCCATTGGAGATTTCCAGTGCCTCAGAGTCCTGGCACCAGCCACACACCAGGCTGAGCACGGTGCTGGCAGAATCGATTTGATCTTTAAGAACTCAAGAACTGATCAAAGCACTATGGATACTTTCCTCTCCAATCACGGCAAGATTGCATCTCAATTTATTTAAAAATTTTTCTAATTTTCTGCTTTGAAATTGTGACTCACGTTTAACACTTCTGTGGTGCCTGTCAGATGAGGAGTGATTAGCAACGTTAGCTCAAATGTTCAAAACAAAAACAATGCAAGGGAAAAGTTCCTACACAGGTCTTGTCTGAAGAAGACCAGCTATGAATAGTGTAGTAACAGCTTGTGACAGCCTTACTGTGCTGTGTTAGGGTGCGTGTGGTGCTCTCCTTCCCCAGTACGTGCGAGTCCTGCCCCAGCCGTGCGTGTGCCCAGCAGCTGCTGGGGGTTACATGTGGGCCTCTGGCAAGCTGTGTGGGCTGTGGGGCGGAAGGATGACCAAGAACTGCGAGGGTTGAGCTGTCACTTGGCCACCAGAAGCAGCAGCTGGGAGCTGGGAGAGGTGTTGGGCTGCTAGAAGCATCCCCACGGCAGGTCCGTGGTTGCAGGCTGCCTGTCGCGTCGGCTGGTGCTGTGCAGCCCTGCCACAAAGTCATCTCATCTCAGGGTGGTTTTTGCAGCTGCCAAAGGCCATCTCAGTGTGACGTCTATCTGTGTTACTGAGTATGTACCCTGAGATGGTATCACAAAATGACATCTGAGCAGTGACTTCTAGGACAGACAGGACTAATGTGAAAGCAGGAGTGTCTGTTCTGGCTCACCAGTGCCACTGCACAGAGCTTCTGTCCAAGTGTCTGGCACGAATTTTCCAGAGGGTTCTAATGTTTCTGATGACTCTGAATGCTGTACAGTAGCCGAGACCGCCAGGGCTTCAGTAGTGTATTAGTGTTTGCCACGATGGCAATGTCGTAACAATGGGGAGATGCATCCCTCCTGCAAAAGCTGCCGAGTGGTGTATGTGAGAAGCTTGCTTAAAACCCTGCCAAGGGAAGGCATTTGTCCTTTGCCTTGACTCCCTGAAGAAGTTGGTCCCATAAAGCTTTGGCAGCACGTCTGAGCTGCCGGGCTCTGCCGGACGCCCCGTGGGAGGTTGCTGGACCGATACCCGCTCCCCTGCAAAGCGCTGCACCCCGAAGGCGGGGTCTGGGAAGTCCGGGGAGCTTTGTGCACAGCTCTGACTTCCTGCCAGGTGATTTTCATGTCGAAAGGTCTCCCTCCCACCCCGTCTTCCTTAACTCCAAGCTCATCGCAATGAGGAAGTAGAAGCACATGCTTGGTTTGATGTTCCTGCAGGTACAATCTGATTATCTGCCTCGGAGAAACCGGCTCGGACCCATTTTCCTGCCATGACCTCTTCCAGAGCTTCACAAGCTTCTGGCACAGCTTTGAGGTCCAACCTGAAGAGTAAGGGGGTGCTTCTGAGTGTGGCAAAAACAACTGCAGAGCTTGCCCGTGCTGTTGATGTTATGCAGCCAAATTAATTTACCAAAAAAAAAATGCTGAAAGTGAAGGGGAAGTCCCTTTATGTCCTGATTCCAGAGATTATGAGAGTGGTTTTGCCTGGGCTAGCCCAGCTGTTTTGTCTGTCCTTCCGCAACGTTTTAGTAGAGTTGGGAATATCTTGGTAATCGATAATTGGTCTTGCAAGTGTAGAATAAAGAACAATAGAGCACTTAAGGATCAAGGGGATGCTTATCCTCTAAGTATTGCTGCTGCCCCATCCGCCAGCGTCATCCAAGACAACATGATACCTGCATGCTACGTTGGATGTTGTTCCTATCAGCCACAACTGATGGTTGTATGTAGCTATGCATACCAGCTGCACATGGAATTCACCTTTAATAGTGCTTTTATGATTCAAGCTGTCTTTTATTTTTTTTTTCAGGCTATTTTTAATTTGCTCATATGGCAGGGCATTCATTACTTCCATGCGATGACTTCATTTTTGTTCCCTTGTAGATGTTTGGAAAAGGGGTGCAGCGGTTTAGTGTCTACTGACAGTGGTTAATTAAGAACTGTATTTTTCAGATTAGTTTTTGGAGCAGTTTCCTTGAAGACTGGTATGGGAAGAAAACTTCCAGTAATTTTCAGAAAGTGATAAAGCTGTAACAGAACCTAAACTTTTCTGATAGTTTCCTGTAGGTGAAAGCTGTTGATAGTTAGCCCTTGATTTTGTGATCTAATTGCTGGTGCTTCACGAGCACCTTTTTTGAAAATAATTAAACATTTTAAGGGTCAGAATGATGCAGGTGAGTTTTTTCTACTGCTGGCTGTAAGTTTCCCTTTGGTTTGTGAGCCCCAGTGCAATTGGCTTCTGAAGGAAACTATTTAAAGGTGAGCACATCTGGGCTGAAGAATGCACATTCCTTTTCAGTGATACAGAAACGTGGTGTGAACAAACTTGTGTACAGAAGAAAAGCAAAGCTTGCTGGTGACTGAATAATGGTTGATCTGTTAACAAAATCACTGTTATTGGGGAAAATCACTCAGTAAAGGACTGTTGTGTTTAATAACAGTCTCAGCAATGGAACAAACACATCATGGTTGACTTGCTTTATCAATATGCTGCTGGCTGCTTTCCTTTCCCTGCTTTGTGATAACAATTACTACGTATGGGGCCAGGATATCATTCACCAGACGTAACTGTTATTAGACTATTGTGCATCTTAAGCTGCTATTTCCAAATGGCTTCTGTAGCATGGATTTTGATAGGCAGCTTCTGCAGCGTTAGAGCTTTTTCTGGTGTTCAGCCTTTGGGTTTTATGGCTGAGGCTTTAAGGCAAAACCTGCTGAAGTCACTTTTGGCTCTTTGTTGTTAATGGCTTGTTGTGGAGCCCAGAAGCCCAGGAGTAGTTATGCCAGAAAATACTGGGACTGTGCAGATACGAGCTGGAAATGTTGCTGTGCCTCACTTGGGTATCTATCCCGTGTCGTAGGCACTGCCTTGAAAAAAAAAAAAAAAGCTTATGTTTTAAGGACGAGAGCCCAGAGTTCTCTCACAGATGACAGAACAGATCAGGAAGCGGATGGCTCACGTATCAAAACCCAAGGCCTGCAGCTTGTGTCAGCGTTCACCATCACAAGTGGCAAAAACGGTGTTCCTCTGGTCTGACAAAGCTCTGCTCTCCCGGTCTCTCGTGCATTACAAGGACAAGGAGGAGCATGGAAGCGTCTGTCTGCTTTGGGGCCATGTAGTCACGGGACAGTACGTGCAAGTGGTAAATTGTGGTGTTTGTTTTGCAATCCGGGTATAAAGAAGTCAATTAGTTGAAGTGAGATCACTAAAGATAACTTTTTCAAAGTACCGAAGTCATTAAGAAATTTAAATTGGGATATATTTTTCTGGATATTTAGCTGTTGTACCAGTCGGTATTGCAGAGCTGAGAGTTCTAGGAACTTGTGCTTCGTCATTCTGAATTAGTCGAGGCTCCAGGTTTTGAGATCTGGAAGCCCACCTTAAAGCTTAGCTGCAAAAGGCAATGGAAACCTGGGCTGCAGATACCTGGGTCATGTTGAAAGTCGTGGTGACAAACCCTCTGAAGTGCCTACACCATTTTAAACTAGGAGTTAAGACCTGGAATTACACGGATACACTTGAAATTTTACACTAAGTTTCCATTTCATCCCACTTCTTGTCATCCAGCGAGATGACAAGGAGAGAGGAGCAGGAGAACTTTCCCAGGTGAGGAGGGTTCCTCCCACTGCTTTGCCCTTTTCTTTTTGAAAAGCAAGCTCTGTTTCTTCAAACAGAATGGTAACACTTAGGCTTCCAGTTCTGCTTACCCCCTAGCCTGGGCTTTGTAAATGTAAGTGCGGATTATGAATGCATGTGCAGTGTCTGATATTCCGAGGAAGAATACTTTATAACTGAAATCTCTCTTCTCCTGGGGATGAAAGCAAAACAAATTTAAGGATTAAATCACACAGAGGTATAATCCCCAAGGGAAACTTACTTTAGTTATTATGATTATATTACGATGTACGCCTCAGTACAGCAGAAGCTGTGTGAATACCATTTCAGTGGGGAATAATTTTTAGTCTTACAGCCTATAGTACATTATAATGCATTTCTGGGAGCCTGATGAATAATAACTGCAATCCTCAGATTTCCTTGCTTTCTTCAGTTATTTTGGTATTCCTAACCTTCTCTTTTAAAAGAGAAAGGAAAAGAACAAGATATCCTTAAAATACAAACCTGCAGTAATTTAGTTAAAGTTTTAACCGAGCATTAATTGCACGTCTCTGTATGGGTGGTAGGAAACGTTTATGTGGTTGGTGGCAAAGTAACAGTGGGAGCCATTTCATAGAGCCTTGTACTCAAGAATAAAAATTCTTCTGCAAGACCCGAGTGATCAGATCAGGTAGATGTGTGCCTGTTCTGCTGAAGCTGGCTGTGTGACGTGGGAACAGCGGGCCTTCGGTGCGTGTAGTTGTGTATGCTTGCGTGATCTTGCTTCCTCGGGGTGCTGCCTGCAGGCAGCAGATCCCTGCTCTGGGCCTGATACTGGGGAACAGCAAGGTACCGATGGCTGCATTAAGGCTCCAGTCTTAGCGAATCTTAGGAAATGTACAGCTCTAAGTGTAGAAAACAGAATTTTGGGGACTTCATACAACATCTTTTGGCAGATGCAGGCGAAGCCTGTCCTGGTGTTTGAATGAATATGAAATAAGTGAAACTAGCAAAAAGTAAACCAAAAGGATGTGGTCAAAATCTAGCAAATAACTCATGGGTACAGTAACAGCAAGCGTGTTTAGATAGTGAATGAGCTGCGCTAGAAAGCAGCTGTTGGGTTCAGTCCTAGCATCTCCTGCCTACATAACCAGCTCCTCACCCTGCCCGAGTCCCGTCGTATTTCGCTGCGTGTGTGTACCAAACACCGCAGTGTTTACAGGTGATCAAGTGAAGCACAGACAAACTAAGTGACTTGACCAAGGTCATGCCAAGAGTCTGTCAGAGCAGGAACCTGAGCACAGATCTCCAAAGCCCTAGGCTGGTGTCCTTGCCATTAGATCATCCTTCCTGTGCAGACTGAAAATCCATACTGGTTGCATTGCTGCACTGTATGCGGCTTCAGAACAGCTGCCCCTAGAATACCGTGCTCCTTACCGAGCACTTCATTACCAGGAAGATATTGATTGACACATTGGAGGGAGTTCAGAGAAGAGCAACAAAAATAATTAGGGAGTGGAGAGATTGACTTGAGAGATTGATTTATGAGGGAAGATTAAGTGAGATAAATATGTATAGCTTGGCTTACCTGCAGCTGAGGATGGTGCGCGGTAAGTCTGCAAATATTTAAAGTGTGTAAACAGTCAGGAGGAAGAATTCCCAACACTGGTCCGGTCTGCTCGTAACGTGGTGGTGCCACGTGCAGTTGTTGTGCAGAGCTCTTTGACAGCACGGCTGGGCCATGGATCCTGCCTCTGAGTGTCCTTTAGGGAGGAAAAATGGCTTTTGGAGCTTTTGGAGCTATGGGTTTGGTGTTGGTTCCCTTTCTGGAGCTCAGGGAAGCTCCTATTAGACGTGGCGGGGGGTGTGAGGTCCTTCTTCTTCATAGGGTGCTGGACTCTCCCTTGTGGGAGTTCAGAGGGTGATTCCCAACCTGGGGCGGCAGGAGCCCAAGTCACACACCCGTACAAAGTGGGTGATAAACCACAGAGAAAACAGAAGAATTGTGGCTAAAATCACTTCCATCAGTTAATGCCAGTTGCCATGGTAACTACAGGACTTGATTATTATGGAATAGCAGAGCAAGAAGCCAGGTAAAGCTTGTAGAAATTCTTAGAAAGCCTGAGTTGGACAATACCAGTTTTGACCAACTGTAGAAAGAGCTGGAAACAAGGCAGCTCAAAAAAATCCCCAAATAACATCTGAAATTCCATTTTCCAAGGAGAAAGAGGGATTGATACTAACCAAAACTCCATGACCCTGTATGTCTAAGGGTTGCTGGTGACATTTGCTGACCACAGCATCAAATAACTGTGTTCTGGAGCTCGCTGGTGTCACAGCTTAGCCGAGACCATGTCCACCGTGGACTTTGTCGAGTAACCGGCGAGTCTCAGCAGTCGCCCTGTGGCGAGCCTGCTGCCTCGCCGTGTCCTGGGGCTGCCCCTCTGCTCAGCATGCCGCCTCTCACCCCGAGCACAAGTCTGAGGTCTCTTGGCTTAGCAAAAACATACCCTAAAGCAGCACAGATGCTCTTAATTTTTTATCACTGTGTGTCCGCTCTCTTCTGTAAACAAGAAGTCTCGGAGCCCTGGGATCCCTTTTGTTTTCCACGTAGGCAGCCTGCTGTGACCAGGGAGGCACACCTGAGTCTCAACGCACCGCTATCAGAGAGCTGTTGTCAAGTTAATTATGGGATAAAAAGACAGAAGGGACCGATACAGCAAATGGGAAGGGCGAGGCAAGCACCGACAAAGCGAGGATGGCCAAAGGCCATCTTGTTGCTCTTTGGAGACCATCAGCAGCAAAAGCCTGCAAAGAATTGGGAAGCCACCAGCCAGGTCAGGTTCTGTGCTTCTAGAGAGGGGCATCCCCCGAAAAATGCAGAAGGGGCTTCTGCTCTTCCCCTTTTTGCCCTTTTTATCAGAGTAAATCCTGTGCAGCCTTGCTGGCTTTGATGCAAACTTCAGTGAATTGCCCACGTGCTGCAGGAGCAGAATACAGAAAAAAGAAGGCGCCGAGAGCTGCTAGGTCCAAGATCCAGAGCTACCTGACAACAAGTTGCAGCCCAAAGCTGCAGTGAGCTGACTGTCATGGGCAGGGAAAAAGGTCTGAGCTGTAAAAGTTGTTCAAGCATCATCAGGCCCCAGAGGCAGGGACAGGACCCCGAAACACCTCTGAACTGGGTGGTCATGGAAGCCTTTTGGTGTTAGGGCTCTTCTAACAGTCTTCAGTTGTTTCTTTGCGCACTGAAAGCGGGTCCTCAGACCCCATACCTGTCCAGGGCTTTTCAGTCCATGCTTCTCCAAAGGAATTTTGTCCTCTGCTGTCCCAGCACGGGCTGCTGGCCACCCCCTGCCCCTGCAGCGCCCCGACCACCCTGTGGGAAGACACCCATGGGAGAGAGAAAGGGGAGTGCTGTGTTTAGCTTAAAAAAAGGAAGGGAAGAGGCAATGGGATTTATAAACAATGGAACCTTTCAGTTGTCTCAATACGTGTGCTCAGCAAGGTGGTGGGGTTTAATGGGAAATGGGCTGTGCCCAGCATGGTAGGGAGGAGAGGTTTCAGTGGTGAAATCTTGAGGAAATAAGCAGCAAATTGTCATGCTTCTGTGGGGACGTTTGGTTATCCTTCCATGCTGTGAATGAATAACTTGTCTGTGCCAGTAAATTCAGTAGGAGAGCTTGATACATCTATCCCTAAATACTTACATATAATATGTTATATAATATGTTTATGTATATGGAGACTCCTGCTCTTAGCCAGGTCTGTAGCTCCATGGAATTGTCTTCAAGAACTCTGCCACAGAGTCTCTTGACTTGGTCACTGTGTGACCAGGAAGACTCTTCCCCAAGTGGGGACTGGTTTTTGGCTTTTAGGTTTTGGTTTTGTTCTTTTTTTTTTTTCCCTAGGGCTTTGCGTATGTGCTAACATCTGATGAACTGAGAAGAACCCCTTTTCCTATTGAGAGCCTTCGCTGAGGTGTCACCATTCTAGGTACAGATTTAGGGCTTGCATCAGGGACCCAGCTTCTCAGCACACCTGGGGAAAATAAAAAAGATTTGAGGTTGTGAGGCCAAGCTGGCCATGAAGGTACAAAATGGCATGGAAATCTATGGAGATGCCATGTTTGCTGTGGGGTGAAGGAGGACTCCAGGTGCTGAGTGCATGCCTGTATTTTGTGCAGGACAAAACGTTTTTGTTCTGTGCTGCCCACACGTCCAGTGTTGGGCACTGTGCTGGCCCGTGAACGCTTGAGACCAGGAATTGAGCATGGCTGCACCAGAACCGCAGGCACACGTGCGGCTGTGAAAAGGGAAGGTGCTAACGTGGAGCTGCACCTACAGAACTTCTCGGTGCGCCTCCTTGCCACTCACCTGCCCTGCCTCATTCCTCCTGCATGCAGAGGAGAAGCCCCCAGCTTGTGCTCCCCTTCCAACGACTGGCTTGTGCCTTCCCATTTTCCTTTCTTTTCACTGCGAGCTCTGTTTGTAGTTATACAGTCAGGTCTCCACAGAGTAATTTACTGGCAGAATCTCTCCCAGAATCCAGCTTGAAACCAAGCTGTAAAAACAGCTGAGAGTGTAAATAATTCATGCAGACAATATGACTTTTTTATGTAAATTCGGTGCATTAACCCTCTATTATAATGATGGACGACAGATATGGGCGACGTTGCCTTGGTAAGAGCTAATGGATGGCCGCCATAAATTCACTGCACATTTTATTGTGTTGCTGGAAATTGTGCCTTCAGGCAATGCTGTTTACTTTTATGTAAAACTCAGGGTTCCCTAAATATTACAAATATTTTACATCCGACTCCTCAGCTTTTGGGCACAGCACACAAATCAAGCTTTCTTCATCTGAGTTGTAATTAAAGGTTTGTTATTTTTTTCAGGGACAATTATCTAAAACTATAAAGAAATATTTTTTCCCTTTAGATGTTCAGTCATTGACTTATTAGCAAAACCTTTGAAGAAAGATATTAAATAACTGCAACATATAACTTTGCATTAGGCTGTGTGTCGTATGCATAGCAAATTTGGAAATAGTTCCTTGTTACTAGTTTTTATTTTTTACCATTTCTTGTGCTTAGTTATACATAAAATATTCCTTTTCCCCCCTCACATATGCTTCTCTCTATAATTCATATCTATTTTATCAGGGTAATTCTCTGAACCATGTCCTTGAGGAATTCAGTCTCAGTAAACACGGAAACTTCAGTTCATTTCAGGGAATTTTAAATAAAGATATTTTTTTTGGTTACTTTTTGGTTTCATATGTTACTGTTTTGCACAGACCTTAAACAAGCAAATTGGGATGATACAGGTGATTTGCTCACACAAAAGGGCTTGAGCCAAACAGATACACCAGAGTACAATTTTCTGATTTTTTAAAATATTTAATAATTATTGTAACTGTATGTTTCGCTTTAATCAAACCTGCAGTTTAATCTTGTACGCTGCATCTTTGGGAAGAGAAAACAAGGGGAAAAAAAAGCAGGAAAGGATACTAGTGCTGGTGCCAGTGTGAAGTGAATCCCATTTGTAACAAAGGTAGTTAGCAGCAGGAACAATGCCCTGTGCGAGTGCTGAACAGCGATTGCCCAGGGGACCCTAATGACCAGAAGAGTCTCTGGCAAAGCACCTATGTGGGGGTTTGAGAGCTCTGTTGGAATTTGGAAGGGAAATCTTGGAGCTTAGTTGTGATAAAGGCATGTTCTCCGTCTCCTTCCAGAGCACTGTGCCTTTTCTTGGCAGGTCTTACGTTGGTATCTGTATGAAGGAAAGCTGCACGAGGTTGAATACTGGGTGATTTCAACTTGGCTAGCTCAAGTAGAAGACCGTAATTTCATGAGGGCTAAACAGAAGGCATTTTGCAAGAGGTTAAATATATATATGTGTGTGTGTGTGTGTATATATAAACTCTAAATAAGAGGAATGCAACAATTACAAAAAAAAAGGACTAGAGAAAGCAGTCTTGTGAATCACACGTTAGTATTAATAAAGGCTAACAGTTTAATTGCTCATAAACCTATTAATAACTGGATTTATTTTGTTCCCTGGCTATGCGTGCTGTTTTCAGCTATATTAGGAATGTCACAAGATACAAGTGCATAAGCTATAACCAAGGGCATTGACTTATTTTTTCAGTCTTTAATATTGACTGAGATTCCTAAATTTGGACTTTCAGATTTTGCACCTTATTCTTCTGACGTGCTTTACTGCCCTGAAGCCACTTTGCAAAATTCATAGCGGCTTTCACATGCTCTGATGCTTCTTGGGACCAATTCAATCTTGAACAATAGATGTGTGTGCAGTAGAGCCAGGAAATGTTACACTGGAGATCATGGGCTTATTCCCCAATAACATTTTGATTTGTAAAGTATTCCACTACACAAAACACACACAGGAGACAACATTAAAAAACATTAGAGCCCATAGCCAGCAAGACAGAAAGGTGACTTAAAATACAGATTGACAGCATGGCCTGGGATGTGGGCAGGACACACTAAATAATCAGCGGAAACGTTACAGAAAGCGTTTTCAATATTTTACATTCTTCAGTCATTTAACAAATCTCTCCTGGGATGGCATTTTGCCTTTTTAAAAAACCATTCACCGATAGCCAGACAAATGTTTCTTTCCTATTGTTTAAGACAAACGTGCTGGTGGCGAGCCACACGCTCGGAGAAGGCGCCTTGCATGGTCTCGTTCCCATCCTGCTCGGTGCAGGGCAGCCCTGGAGGGGGGGCGGTGGGAGGCGAATGAAGGCAGGTTTGGTTTTTCTCTCCCCCCTCCCGTTCGATGTGTTTGAAGGAGGCGTTGTGGTAGCCCAGGAGGTGCGAGTGTTCAGCAGGATCATCTTCCCCTTCCTGGACCCCCTATTCCTGGGTCTGTGGCTCAGCACCATGGGCTGGTTAACGGCGAGCAGAGCAGTAAGGCATTGTTCTGTCCAGGTACTCAATTTAAAGGTCAAATGCTTTGAACTCTTCCATATTAGTGTGTACGTCACCCGTCTTGGACTATTTTCTGTAACTTGTTGCAAGAACTGGAAGACTTCAGCTGTGCTGTTACAGGTCACTACAAATCTGAGAAGCCCAGGTGGGACTCGTCGGTGGCAGTTCAAGAACCTTTCTTTGTAATTTGATCTAAAAGCATTATGTGCTTGTATTCTTCACTAGATGTTCTGAGAGGCTCTTGGTCACCCGAGTGGTGATGTAGGAATGCAGCCAACATTTTTAGGCCATCCCTCCTCCCTCCTTCTTGATCTACTTGTGCAGATTTCCAGATGTTGCTGCTAGTTTTAAGGTTTCTTGGTGACTTTGTGGTTTTTGCCTTGTCAGAAAGGGATACGAAATCCATCCTGACAATATATATATGTATTATTTATATATATTCCAATATATAGTCATCTGCCAAACTGGGAAGGCCTCTCCAACTGCAGGCTCTACCTATGCTCTCTCTCTGCCCTCTCCAATGGAAGTGATGGGGACAAAAGAGCGAGGAGCTCTTGGAAAGCCCCAAGGTGCTGGGAGAACGGGACGTCCATACTAACCAGCAGGTGAGGTTTAGCTTTGGTTAATTTAGGGGTCATGAGAGGAATGACACCCAGGCTGGCACACCCATTTCTAATCTCTAAATGCAGCATTGTCAATATAGAGTGAGGGTTTTTGCTAGCCCTCTTCTTCTCTATTTAATACATTTAAGTACTGCACTCTGCATATGAAGGATAGTGATGTTATCAGAAAGCATTCAAAAACATATGTTTTAATGAAATGTGTTGACAACTGCTGAAGTAAAGTTTTTGTTAAGTCTCAAGAGTTTAGCCATGACAAGCAGTATTAATGAATTGAATTAATTAAAAAGCATTTCAAGATGAAACGGGGCCTGTTCTATGTAAAATGCTCTATACATTAGACAAGCATTATGGAAATCACTGCTTTGTACTACACTGTAATGCAGCCATTTATAAAAGCTTCTCAAGATCCATGGATAGCAGTAATTTGGGCTTAGCGTGTCTTTGAAATTCATTGAATACAGCATGTGCTATTTAAAAGCATGAAATCTGGATAGTTCCACTGCCATCAAAGTTCGTGGGGCTTGGAGAGGGAAGCAGGAGCTCAGCATTACTGGAATGAGCGGTGATGTGCACAGAAAGAGAGGAGCCAGAGGAGCACATGGCCAGCCCAAGCCGAAGCTGGTGCAGATGTAGGCAGCGCGTGGCGTTCGGGAGCTGGCTGTGTGACTAGCAACAAGCCAGGGTCCCCAAACCAGTCTGAAAGGCAAGTGATTTCACAAACAGCATCATTTTCCTCATTCCTGCTGGTCCTCAGCCTGGCTGCCCTGAAATCCCTCCTCTATAGACCACGCGTGGTCTCCAGCACCTTTGCTTTTTAGTTGTTGTGCCTCTCTAAGACTTAACACCATCAGCTGCGACCAGGGGCCTTGCAAAAGAAATCTGTATTCCCCATCAGGTCCTTGCACGGTACGCAGAGTAGTCAAACGAGGGTGTGCCCACATGGGACCTTTATCTTTGTGTACGGCACAGTTAACCTGAGGACCTGGCCACCGGTCAAAGAAACTAAGTGTGAGCAGGGACAGTGCTACAACAGGTCCAGAGAGATGAGTGTCCATCAGCAAAGGGCAGTCCTGCCTCGTGGCTGGCCAAAAGCAGTTGTGAAATGAGAGCCCTTTACAGCTTCAGTAACTGGGAGATGGCTGTTGGCACAAGGAGCAAGCTTAGTTGAGTTAGGATTGTTATTTTTCCCAGGAAGCAAAGATTTGTGTGAGCAGGGTAACAGCATTAACTCAAAACGCATTAAAGAACATATCTTGAAAATACGACTAAACATCTAACATCCTGTTTATAAAAATACAACCTGGGTGACGGATGAGAGAGAAGCAGTGAACAACAATAAGATTTCATGCGTGCACGGTGAAAGTTATTTCATTTTGTGTGTTTGAGGATTTGCCTTGGAACAGGCTATTTCCAATGGATGCACCTTTATCTGTCTGTTTTGTAATTTGTCTTGGTCTTAATAAAGGAAATTACGTTCCTCCAGAAGAAGTAGCCACAAAACCGTCAGTAGCTTTCAAGTGTTGTAGTGTCTTCATACTGCCTATTCAACCAGGAGTGTGACTGCTCAGTAGAAAAGAAGAAAAAAATCCTAAATGCAGAATGATGCAGTCAAGTTCCTCAAGCAATGTAAACTGACACCCAAAGGATGGTAAAGTTTGCTAACTACTCGGCTGCTGCACATGCTTCTAAAGATGCATTTGATGCATTGATTGGAATATCAGTAAATCTGACAGGCAGTCTGGCTGGGTAGCACGGGGGATAATAATGCACTTGGCCCTCAGTAGGGTAGGAGAAGAGCTACCCATGTTGCCTCCCAAAACGCTCAGGGAGATTTGTCCCGTAAGCGGGTATGATTTTGCTTTGTAGAAAAAATAAGAGAGCTCGTTCTGCTGCTTCACTACACCCTGAGCAATGTGTTTGCACTTGTCGCAGTTGCCATTTGCATGTAGTATCTGCGTGGTGAGAACTCGGGAGCCTGCTTCTACCTGCTGAACAGGCACAGGTAGCGTTCGTGTCTGACCAAAAGAAGTCTCTCCCCCCTGGCTAGATACTCTGCTCCATGCACAGCAGTATCTGCTGAAACGAGCTCCAGCTTTTTCTGTTTCCCTCCAAACTCTTCTTGCTAACTAGGCTCTAGGACGGACCAAAGCCCTTTGTATGCAGCCCTGCCTTGATGAACTGAGCAATTACTGCTGAGCCGTGCTGGCAGCTGGTACCTGGGGGAGGAAGAAAGCTTTGTGCAGTGCTGGCACCTCTCCCCTGGTGCTCTTTGGTGGGGGGACGGGGATGTCACAGTGACAGGAGACCCCGTGTCATTCTGTCTGCTGGACAGGGGGACAGCTCAGGGTGCTGAGCTCCCTGGGGACCCACGGCCCAGCAGAACACAGGCTCCCAGAAGATGCAGGTGCCTTAACCAGCTGCTTACGGAGCTCAGGAGTTGCTTAACCAGCTGATCCTACAAATTTTTGGAGATAAAAAGCTCAAGACAAATGGTGACTTAGCTTATTACCGGTAATATTTGCTAATTTTTAAATGGTCAGTCTGCCTACACGCAGGTGTGTGTTGCTTCTTATTTGTGCGTTTCCACTTAGCAAACAAAATCTATTTGGGCCGTGATCCGGCTGCCACTTGTGCTGTTGGAATAGCCTGGTTAAGTGAAAATACCCAGCTGTTTCCTAATCAAACTGCTGCAGCATTTTAAATTCCGAACAGGAACTTACTCCGTGAGCGAGTGGGAAAGTAAAGAACATGGGGGAGGTAGGTCCTTGTGGGAGAAACAGGGGGAAGGAGGGCAGCAAGACGTGGTGAAAACGGAATAAGAAATACTGTTTGTACCCTTTCATTGCAGAGAACAATAAATAACCCAAACCCAGCCCAGATCAGCTGTAATGAGAAAGATGGGAAGGAAATCGGTCCTGGACCCTCTTCTTATGGCCAGCACCTCCAGGAGGAATTGCAGCAGCACAGAGGCAGTCAGTCAGGCACAATTCCCTCTGTTATCATTTACTTTTAAGGGTAGCAGAAGGAGTCTTTGCAGTGGCGAATTATTTCTCTGGCTCTTGGGAAGGAAGGGTGGCGAGCTTTGAAACAGTTTCCGAAGCACAAATTGGGGAATAGCTCTGTAATGTGCTTGATTTTTGTTCGCTCAGCGGCAGCTGAGAAGAGCGTGTAGTAGTTAAATGAACATGAGCATTAATCACTTCAAATGATGTAACATGCCCAGACCATGTAACAGCTACTATCTGAATGATATTTTGTGAGGAGCAGTACAGTTGCAGTTCATCCTGAAATCCTGCCTGGAATCTGTTTCTAATCCCAAGTGAAGTAATTTTGTATTCTCGGCTCAGCATACGGCAGAGCAGGAATCAGAACTGCCGTAGCATCGCTGAGCTGCTTATAAGACGCTGGAATGTAATGAGCATTTCAGAAAAAAACACATCCTAGTAGGCTTCTCCAAGGAGAAAATGCTGCATCTAGTAAGGCAGAAGGTGATGTTCAAAAGCAAGGGCACCAGCCAGCCGTGGTGGTAGCAGAGGGTGAGTCAGCTCTGCAGGCACAGTGTGCCTCTCACGCAGTGTGCTGCTCGTGAGAGAAGAGGGAGATCCGAGCCCTCGCTGGAATAACGGCAGGGAGGGTCATCTCCAGTGCTTTTGTTATCTTTCACCTCGTGATGCTACTGTAGGTTTCTTCAGAAAATGAGCAGCCTTGCCCTGCAGCGCCGTTCTGAATGGTTTGTGACTTCGCAATGATACAACAAAAGTCTCGTCAACAGACCCCAAAACAGGTGAAGATATTCATCACATCTGATGGGGTTGCTATTAATTAGGGTTGTTAAATGCTAGTTATGCTTTTCTTAGTATTACCATTTGGAGGTTTAACTAACAACCCTAATGGGGCTACTTCTGCAAGATGTTAATTAGATATGGCAATTCCACTTACCCATGCAGCCCCGGCACACAACCATCACCCATCAATATTTAATTTAATTACTGATGTTGTGGTGCAAGTCACATCTGATTTAAGAGATAAATATGCTTAATTATTAATGAGATAAAACACATACAGTATGTCACCTTTTGTCATTCGAGCTTTATCAAGTACAGTCAGAACAGACAAATGTGAACATCGGCGAGGCTGCGACACGGTGCTCTGCATCTCCGCACGATTCTTGTCCTTCAGCTTACCTGGGCTCACACTGTATTATGAATAAGAAACAGAGCTGCAAGTGTGCAAGGCACTGTTCTACAGAAAGAGAAATTTGTTATTTGAATAATTTATCATTTGCGTTGCTTTGCTACACAATAAGAAGTGGGCACTCTGCTCGGATCGTAGGTAGCATCTGTAGAAATTCATTTTATCGGGTCTGATACGGGTTATGCTAACTGGGGTTGACGTGGTGTGGTCCAGAGGCCAGGTGCACAAGGAACCAGCAGCAGCCTCTGAATGCCTTTGAACGCTGTTTGCCTTGGCCGTTGTCTGCACGGAGCTTCCCACACGAGGCTGTCGGGAGCGGCGTACGGGATTGTCATGCAAACGCCACGCAACAAGGCACAGCTCTGGAAAGGGCCATGCGAAATACTGCTTACCTCTTTGTAAAGTAGGGGGGGAGGACAGACTGCTAGGCCTTGAGGCTCGTTATGGTGATTAATTGTATTCCAGCTGCTTCCAGCCAGGGCTGGATTCCTCTTTCACGAGGGGCTTTATACGTGGGACTGCCAGCCCAAGTCTTAAACAGGAAAAAAGAGGAATGCAGAGGTGCCACGCAACCAGTGCACCAGATTTGGTGAAATTAATGAAAGTGCTCGTGCTCATTTTACTATGGAGGATGAAAGCTGTGGAAGGTCCCCCTCTGTACACAAAGTGGCCTTTGTAAGCCTCTGCTTCCAGGGGTTCACAAGCTAGTGCTAGAAGTTTGTGTGGGTTGAAACTTGCCGTGCAAGATCTTTGCCTGGGGGCCATTTGGTTTGATGTGTTTGACAAAATTTTAAGAGATCCTAAGTTAACTGTGCCAAACAAATAGTTTTCGAGAGGCTGAGAAGGTTTTTGGAACTTCCTTGGGGGGAAAATTCTCAATTGGCAGAAAACGTATGAAGGCAAAAGCAACTCAGAACATGGTAACCTACTGAAAGGTGTAGTCGGCTCTGAAATCTGTCCGTAATCATATTTCTCTGGATTAAATTTAAAACTCTTCTACTGTTAATATGGAGATTAGCCAGCGTAATGGGAGCTTGTTGGGCTATCAAGAGCAGTTAGGGAAGGGGAGGCCATTCCAGCACGGTCCTGGTGACTGTAAGCTGGGACATACACCAGCTGCTCTCAGAACTACAAAGAAGCAGCCAACAAACCAAGCCCGTGGAAGCCTTCAGCCGGCCAAACGTTTCAGAGTGCACTCATCCGAAAGAAAAGGCAGGGGAGAATAGGAGGGGGAATACTCATGGGCAAGGCAGAAGTGGAGCAATAGGCAGGGAGTAGTGGAAGTGCCGGCGTTGGAGTGATGTAGATTTGTCTTTGGGAACGATCAAAAAGAACTGCTGCCTTTTCAGCTCCGTGCCCCGGTGCTGTAGGTGGTCACCACGGCTGGCATTGTGATCTGGTGTGATTGATGCACTGCAGCCTTTCCAAAGGGTGTGACCGAGGTGTGGAATTCAGCAGTGCTGAGCTCACACCTTCTGTCAGCTGCCAAGAGTGGGAGAGGCATCCTGGGACCTGTTCCCTCTAATTACACTCCCTGGTCTTGACAAGTAAATGCATCCAGGATGGGATGGGGGATGGAGGAATCTGCAGAACCCAGAGCTCCTCCAGCCAAGCCTAACACCAAGGAGTAGAGTATTGGGAACACTTCCTCCAGGAGCCCAGCAGCCTGGATGACTGGCCAAGAAATGTATGGGAAACGGGAACTTAGCCTCTTGGAGAAGAACCTGTAATTTTCCCCCAGGAGGGAAGCAGTGCTGCAGCTGGCAGGACGGGGTGAAAGCAGCACTGCCTCAAGCTCCGTCTGAGCGTGCTGCAAATCTGCACCTTGCATGGGAACGTGGGATGAGCATCCCCCGACGTGCGTGGTGACTGTGTTCGCCTGAGCAGCGGGTGGGGAGCACCAGACAGCACAGCTCGGGGTGCTGGGGTGGTGCACCACCATTACACCAACACCCCTGGGGGGAGACAGGCTGCTAGCTGTACCGGGACCGGTAGCTAAAGTGAAGGTCTAGCATAAAATGAAGCTCCTGTAATGAAGTTGTGCAGGTTGCTGGAAGTTTTATCCCTGTCCTGCTGCGTGGTTAGCGTCGTACTGGTAGGGGAGGCACACACAGTCCCTTTTCTTGACACTGCTGCTTTGGTAAACAGTGGCTCCTTTTATTTCTCAGAGCTCTGCAAGGCTTGCAGTCTAATCCTGAGAGTGCCAAATGCTCTGGTTTTCGGTTGTCAGAGGAAGATTTTGCAGGTTCCGTGGCCGATCGCAGGCTGCGCGTGGCCCCAGCGTACCACGGTCTGATGGGGGCTGCTCAAGGCCTGCCCCATCCTTCCTGGAGCCAAACGGGTGCAGGAAAGCCTTAGCGCTCCTTGTCTCTCTTCTCTGCCTGTCCTCACCAGGAAGGGCTGAGCAGGGGCTGGCGATTCCAGTAACACACGTACTGCCCTCATTCCTCCTGAGCCGGGCCCAGGGCCGTCCCTTAGGGCAGGAGGTTGCAGCACTTCTCACCTGCTCAGCCTCTGCCTCCTCCAGCCTCGCTAGCGCCTGCGGGAGGTGACGTGGATCCCCCAGCTCTCCCCTCCTTCCATTCGCAGCCTTCTGAGACTCGCTTTTGCATTCAGGGGCCTCAGCCTGCTCCCAGGATGCGGGGCGGCAGCGTGCCACGGTGTGTTAGTGCCAGCAGTGACTGTCAGCTGGGACGTACACCCAGGTGACACCGAGCAGCGTGGGCTGAAGCAGATTACAGATTAAAGCAGTCGATTGACAGAGGAATAAGAGGCACCCTAAGCACAGACAGCTGTTCTGGCCTCTGCAGCTTGGACTACCTGCTGGCTATTCTGACTGCCGTGTGCGTTTGTCCTCAGCCCTCTTTCTGAGAAGCACCAATTTATTTCGACCCCCCTCTCCCGTGAGTGAGTAGTTTGAAATTTTCTTCCCGTGTTGGTTATTCGCACGTGTCTATACTAGTATGTAATGGGGCTGTGTTGCAGAAGACT
This sequence comes from Oxyura jamaicensis, assembly GCF_011077185.1. NCBI lineage: Eukaryota > Metazoa > Chordata > Aves > Anseriformes > Anatidae > Oxyura > Oxyura jamaicensis. The sequence goes on from NC_048915.1 coordinate 3,646,806, forward strand.
CACAGCTGGATATGACAGAACCAGATGTTCACACCCTAGGCCAGACACAGCTGTTCCTCTGTAGCTGGCAAGGGATGGAGAACAAGTAAATGCAGAGACAGCAAGCCTGGAAAAAAAATAATAAAAAAAATCTAAGGTAATCAGGCTGAATATGCCTGGAGATTTAGGCCGGCTGGAAGATTGCCAGAGGGCTATTTATTTTGATGTCTACACCTGCTGAATGGGAATGCTTTGTGTGAACTCAGAGCTCTAAGTGATACTGTATCTCTCCCTTTTTCAGCACTCCACTCCCTCTAGGCAGTGTTGCTTGCTTGATAAATTGTGCTGTACAACTTCGTTTAAAAAAAAAAAAAAAAAAAAGCCCTAAAACTTAGCTCGTTTCCTGGCTGTTGATGAGGGCAGAAGGAAAGCACTGCAGTACTGGAGAACAGAAGGGCAACGCAGTCACCAAACTTCCACCGGAAGGGTTAAGATCTGGAGGCAGTGTCATCTGCCGGAGGTGTTGTGAGCCATTGGAGCAGTTTTCGCTGCCCAGTTTGTAGTGAACTGGGAGAGGAAGTCTCACCAGCTTCCTGCCCGATGCTCTGTGCACAGCACACCTTCATGGGCTCTGTGTAACAGCTTTATCCCGCAGTGCTGGCCCCTCTGCAGGCAGCTTGTGCCTCCCTTGCTGCCACCCTGACAGCTCTCAGGGTCAGTTCCTCTGCAAAAAGTTTTGGTGGTGATGAACCTTTGATTTGGATGATTTCTCAGGGTAGGATTTAGGGAGAAAACAAGACCAGGATGGAAGGAACACTGTGTTAAAATTGCTTCCAGGGCAGAGGTCTCTCAGATGTGGGGAACAAGGTGCTGTTCCCCAGGTCTCTATAGCTCTGTAAGAAAAGGAAAGCATCTCGTAGGTGGGAGCAGTTACCTTAAGCAGTGATGTCCACTGCTGAAATAATAATCTCTTCTAAACACACGGAGATCTGTCTGGTATTTGATGGTTACCAGTACTTTCTGGTTGTTTTTCCGACACACACACGTTATTCTCTGCTCGCTGCAGCCATTAGCACACAGATTTCGCCACCTCCCCAGCGCGCACGGCGCAGCGACCCTGTTGGAGTTGACGTGCAGCATATGCAGCTGCGCTGATGGTAATTGTGCCCACTGCTGCCTGTGCCGTGCCAGCTTCTCAGATGTGCACCAAACAAGCATTTTCCTTTTTTTTTTTTTTTTTTTTTTTTTTTTTCCCCCTCGTGCAAGTGACAGTTCTTCAACTGCTATTATTGTCCCAAAGGCAATTGTAAATTCAGTGGATTAGCTGAAAATGTGCCATCGTTCTCCCTCAATTTCCTCACCTTTGCCTAAGGACGTGGTGAATTTCCAACCCTTATTCTTACAGAATATCTTTCTTAACGTGGTTCAGACAGGAAAAACTGATGTGTTGTGCTAGGATGCTTTGCAAGAGGGAGAAGGTGCTGCTTTGATTTTGATCCTTTATTTGGTTTCCATTAGCGGCTAGGTGAGCTGCAGAAAGCACGGGGGTTGACACCTTTGAAGGACACCCGATCTTAAAACAAATACGAGGAGATCTGGTGTGTGTTATAAGCAATAATCAATAATTAAAAGCCTTGTTAAAGCATTGCTGAAGAGTACTTCAGAAGAAAAGTAGTTATACTGCATTTCATGGTTAATTCAATGTCAATTAGCTGATTGTTAACTTCCCTCCAGCTAAATCTTGTTCGGCGCGGAGGAGAGAAATCAAAAGCATTCTAGCTTTAACAAGCCTGGCGTTTCAATCATTCATCTCTGGCCGCGGGCTCGAAATCAATGTCAACAGACGTTTCATTGCAGTTTTATCAGCCGTTTCTGCGTGTCACTGTTTTCTTGGCTGCCCTGATTGTCCGTGAGAAGGGTGGGGACGGGACGGGACCGGCTCGGGGCTGCTCCTCGCAGCCTGTGCCCGCCGCCGGGCGGTGATTCAGCACCATGGACAGCGCCCGGGCACGGTTCGGGGACACTCGGAAACGCTCGGGGCCACTCGGGTCCTGCTCGAGGTTGCTCGGAGCCACTCGGGCCCTCTTCGGGGGCACTCGGGTTCGGCTCGGAGCTACTCGGGGCCCGTACAGGCGAGGCCCCAGGAGGCCCCGAGGGCCCTGCTGCAACCTGGGGCAGCCGGGGCTGCTTGAGGGGTCCCTGCCATGCCAGGGTTGGGGTTGGGGGGGTTTTGAGGTCCCTTCCAGCCCAAACTGTGCTCTGATTTGATTGAATATACAATTGTGTTGTCTTTAAAAATAACATTGTCCCCAAAATAACCCTATAAAAGTTATAAGACGTCACATGTTCCCATTTGCTTTGCAGTAACATCACTAATGGTGGGATTTGTGGCCGTGGAGAGTACCAGGAGCAAGGCCAGAGCTGGGTGCTGGTGGAGCCCGGGCTGTAGGACGAGCTGTTGTAGGACTTGGGTCGGTAACAGGCAGCCATTTCCATCCTGGCACCACAGGGATCCACCTGCTGCCCTCCTGCTCCCCGCAGCATGGTGTGCCATGTTACACCCAGGAGTGACATGCTGGTGGTATTTCATGCTTCGTGCTGGTTCCAGCCCTGGTTCATAGTGCTTTCTTTCACTCCGGCATAGACGATAGGTTGACATTAATGTTCTTCATCTGCTGTAACCAATAGGGAGATTGCCTCAGCGCACCAAGCGTTGCTTTGGGATTAGGAACCCACGCCCTTTTCATCTTCTGGCTGGCCAGCAGCAGGGTTAGATATCGCATGAAGCAACTGACCTGGAAGCTTGTAACGACACAGGCTGCAGAAGCTGGAAGTGCTGCAAACACCACAGTGTTGTCTTCTCTCCTCTATGCTGGCTTTCCACCCTATTAAGTTATTCGGTGCCACTTTAGTTTGGGAGGTAGACTTCCTTCTGGCCCCTTGCATTATACTGTCTTCTCATTTAAATTCTGTCTGAAAAACCTGCTGTTGTGACACCCACAGCGTGCGATTCAGTAGTACTGCCTGTTCTCTTAAAAAAAATGTAATTGACAAAACCAGTTTGTATCAGTGAGTCACCTCCGTGTCCAGTTTCTCTAAGTCTTCTCTTCCTTTCTTCATTCACTCAGTCATGACTAATGGTTAGACGGTGCTCGTGGGTATGTGGATCTCTGTGCTGTGCGTAGCAAACAGAATTAGTTAATTTTATCAAGAGATAAGTGTGGATTGCCAGAAATGGCATTAAAATCTATTCTACGCAGCTCTTTTGCCCCTCTTTTCTCCCGCCTTCTCCCCACATTCAGCTCCTGGACAATACCACAGGTTTCAGCTTTACTTGGGTGGTGCATGCAAAAAGCAAATCCTAGCCACGTTATGGTACAGATGCTCAGCTGTGAGGCAATGGAATTACCACCCTTGAAATGATCTCTGATTTCTGTTCAGACAGGGACCCGCTTCTCAGTGCTGTGGTAGATAAGGTTTTAGACTTTCAGTTGGGTTCTAATTCACACTGACCAAAGCTAATGAATGTGAAGTTCCAGTTACTTGTGCCCTACTGGTTAGTTCTGTGGCTCTGTTAATAGTTTTTCTTCACAGGAACCAGAGGCCATGAAGAAAAGGCTGTGTCATACTAGCTCATCAATGCAGTGAATTAATGTGGATTTGTAAGAAAGAGAAACCTTTATCTTCCCATCTTTTTTAAGACTGAGGTCTTTCTTTGTCATCTTATGATTCATTCTGCTCCCCTGCCTCCACGTTCAGCCTGAAACCATCACCAAGAATCTACTGGGCAAAAGCAAGTCAACGACGGGACCTCGTGGCTCCGTTCTGAAATCAGTTGGCTGTAGAAGTCTGCATCAGAAGGCGAGACAGATTTAACCTAAAAATAAATAAATAAATAAATAATCATTGGTCCTGGTAGGGTTGAATGTCCGTAATCTCAGTTTGTCTTTACGTATTCCACGTGTACTTTTGAAAGAACCGAGTGACCTTTGGGGCCTGGGGCTTTCTGCCTGCTTGCTTCAGGAGCGGTGCGCGGCCCGGCTCCTGGTGGGAAGCGTGGGGTCACCCTCCTCACCCTCAACACTTGTGGTTCTTCAGCTGTTATCCTCGTTCACCTTGAACAAAATGACTTCGAGAAACGACGTGATCTAAATCTGCTCGCCAAGGTTAAGAGAAACTTGGCATCTGCCCAGGCAGCATTTGGTCAATGTTGCTACCAAGGTAAATGGGAGCCAAGCCAGCAGAACTGAGGTTATTTCCAGGCCCAGAGTTGTTTGCTAACACCTGACAAAGTGCCTGTGGATCAGACAGGAGTTTCAGGAGTTTGCTGGTGTTGATAACAGGCAAGAGGCCCACTCGGTTGCTCCACTTTGTGTCATGTTGGGGAGGCATCTAGAGAAGCAGAATAAAGTGCGGGTGGGAACAAGCCCACGCTGCTAGGCCACTTGGGTCAGAAGGGTTGAGCTCTGCAGTTGATCTCACAGTTTCAGCCGTGTTTGCCTTAGTGGCTGGCACTGAAGCCCTGAGTCTGTTTTCCCAATTTTGCTGCAGGTTTCATGACCTCTTCCGTGACCCTTCCATTTTGATGGGGCCTCTGATAGCCATTAAAGTCAGGTTCAGGTACCTGCTACTCAGACTTTCCTTCATCCTGGAACCAGGTTTCTCCCTTCCTCCCTGCTTTAAGAGAGTGGATGCTTTATTCCTGTCACAGTGAGGTAGAGGATTGGAGCCCTAACAAAGCTTTGCTTTTGTGCTGCTCTTCCTTTGCTGCTGTTCCTTTGCTGTTGGAATGGTTTTCTGATGGTCTCACTGCTTTGCTGGACAGGTGGCCTTGGCCTTTCTTCCCGTGTTAGGGTCAGAGGTAAGCATGTGCCGTGAGACTTGCAGAGCAAGGAGGCTTTATGGCTTCATAATGCAGAATCTGGAAATTTGCCTACCAGTCTCTGACCCTGGAGTCAAGCAGGAGTTCAGAACGGGAAGTGGGAAAGAGGCTTCGATTGGTTTGGTTCCAGAAAAGTTTCTGTAATGGATTTTTTGTGAAAACAAACAAAAAAGCCCAGCCACCAACAGCTAATGTTAAAGCTCTACACTAAACCATGACGGATAACATTACTGATGAGAATTAAGGCAAAGCTGCCTTTGCCAAGGACCTGTTCTGTTACAGCAGAACTCTTCTGGGCTACAAGAAGTCACGTTGCCGTGCTGTAGTGGGTCTGCCATCCCACAGCCCCCGTCCTGGGCTGTAAACACAGTCTGCATTTATGCTGGGGGGCAGGAGGTGAGCAGGAGGGGAATCAGAGGCTGCTGTGTCTCCCTTAGATTAACACAAGGTGTGTGACATGGCCCCTCTGTTGGAAATCACGGCTGCACATGAGCAAGGTTACAGCAGTAATGGGGCAGGACTGGGAGCAGACAGGACTTCAAGAGGCAAAGTCGTGGCAGGGAGCAGAAAGAATAGGATTTGGCCGACTGCCACCGTTGCTTTTTCTCATTAGGAAACACTAATGTTCACTAGGTCAATTTGCAGACATTCCTTCGCTGGAGAGGTGTTACACCTTGGCTTGACCCTGTGGTCTTTTGGTACTGCTTTTGTGCTTTCTCGTACTTGCTTCCTGTGCCGTACCTCAGTTCAAACTGTGGCTGCATGCTCTTTGTCAGGAGGACATGCTCCTGGTGCTGCTGGGTTCTGTGCAGCCCTATCAGGGTGGGAAACCAATGGCTGGGGTCCGTAAGTGCCACCGGAATACCAGCAACAATCCGCGAAGTTGCCCAAGTTTTGTTGTCGGAGTTCTCTTTCTCTTTGATCCTGTCTCAGAAGCAGCTACAACAAAGGTTTAATCCCAGAGCTGGTAAGAAGAAGTTGGGAAATACACAGTGCACAAAGAGAACCTCAGCAGACTTCTCCAAAATCCCAAACCGGTTCTGTTCAGGAAGGTGCCAGTCTTGCTGCCATCACTGCAACCAGCAGTTCACCCTGAACTTGGTATTGTGTACAAGTAAATCAGAACGAGTATTTGTTTTTCTATTATAAACCTTTTTTAAAAAAAGAGCTGGTCTCTAGTGGAAAGACATTCATGTGAGCTGACAAGAGCCATCCTTTCTTTTGAGGTTCTAAGAAGCGGTGTTCTCAGTGCAGGAAGGCACTCCTTGTCCCCTAGGATCTCTTTCTCTCAGGGCTGCAGGAACAACAGCCAACATCTTTTTAGCCTAAATTAGCTGAGGATGAAGAGAATAAAACACGCTGGGAAGAATTCTGAGGGAAACAAAAAGGGGGAAAGATACTCAGCTGAAAAAAACTGAAACTTTTGGGAGCCAAATAATATCCTCCTATTTAGATTTTCCAATTTCTGGGACTGCTAGGCTAAAAAAAAAAAAAGTGTCTTTTCCTATTAAGAAAATTGCTCTCACATTCCTGCAATGAACAGAGTTTTGTTTCTAATGATGGAAGCAGTTGATTGTAGCTGCTGAGTAGCTGGAGTGGGGATCCAACTATCAACGCGTCACTAGCTAAATGTGATTTGAGATGCAGTTTGCTTTTCTGTATCTCAGATCTCAGAGCTAAACCACAAACTGTACATGACACAACTAAATTAATATTTAAAAATAATTACTTGCTGCCTGAAGGTAAACAGAAAAAGGGTAAATAATTGATAGCACTGGGACTGCCACACTGTAAGGCTGCTGAGCGTTTATGATGTGCTGCGAAGGTTCAAAGGGATTGCTCGTCTGCTGCCTCTGAAGGAGGGTTTTTGCTAATCATTCCAGGGCTTGTTTTGTCAGCCAGCAATGTTTTCAGAGTTTGAAGCACTGGAAGAGAATGCCAGCTTAATTTAGGCGATTCTCTAACTTAATTTACTAACTTTCCTTCCAAGATTTGCATTGTAAATGATAAGGTGATTTTCATATATATAATTTTTTTTTTTTATCCCGTCAACATCTGAAGGGAAATTTCATGTGGTCTGCTGCCAAGAATGCGGAGTAACTCGCATGTGAGGAGCGCTTACATAACGTGCCACCCTGTGACAATACCTGTCTGCGGAGCTTGGCGATGCCTTGGCACTTGGCAGTCGTTCGCCTTTCCGTGGGAAGTGTCCCTCCCCTTACTGCCCAGCGCAGAACAAAAGTGGCCAGAGACCATAAAAAAAAAAAAGTTGGTGATTTAAAATTGTTTCATTTTCCCCTGCAGTCAGAAAACTTCTTGGGGTGATTACTGCGTTGACAATAAAAAAGAAAAAAATTGTCCGAATGGGACTTTGCGTTTTTTGGTGTTAAAGCAAAGGGCAGAAAAATACCCTGGCAATATTTGAGAGCTGCTGGCTGCGGGTCTGCGGCGTGTTTCAGTAAGGTGCCGTACGCCCCAATGGGGCGGTGATCATCAGATAAAAGTTATTTTTAAAAAGGCAAGCAGAGTCTGGGATCTGTCAGTGATGCCAGCTGGGCAACGGGATCAAATAGTTCTCGGAGGTACTAGCAATATTTATTTCACTGGGTGCTAGGGGTGGGAGCGTGGCTTCTTCTCATGCTGCCTTAATACCTAGTGCTGCCTCACACTTCAGTCCTTGAAAATGCATTCCAAGATCTCATTTTTTTGTAAAAAAAAAAAGTCAAATAGTCAAATGCCATACCAAGTAGGAGACATGTGAGTGTTGTTTGGAGACGTGCAGCCATTCTTCCATGCTGCCGAATAGTGGTAAGGCCTGAAGAGGAATTCACCAGAGACTTTCTCCAGCTGATGCACGTCTGGAAGTGAACAATAAGAAGGGCTAAACAGAAAGTTAGGAAACACGATGTGCAAAGAGGGACTGACAAAAGCACGTTGTGTTCAGTCCAGAGAAGACAAATAGGCTGCAGCAGAGCGGCCATCGTGTACGTACAGCGGTGCAGCAAGGAGGAGGGAGTGTTCTGCTCTCTCATATGTTTCTTATAATGGCTTAAACTGGACTCCAGAGAGTCGGGGAAAAAATAGGAAATCCTTCTGATGGCGGAGGTAGGTCACTGTTGGAGCAGATTGCTGGGGGGCTGTGGAGGCTCTGTCACCACAGATTAACAACAAGTCAAACAAATATTGTCTGTAAGGGATGAGTTTAGGAGCACCTCGGTCCTATCTTCCTGCTAGTCTGGGGCTAAATAATTGAGACAGAAGGGAGCCAGGCACTAAATCTCAAACAGCACACGTGGGCCTGTGTGTGTCAGGTCCAAGCTCAGTGTTTGTGCAACATATATTGAGGGGTGTGAGGCGGCCAGTTCCTGCATTTAATGACTGCTGTTGTGGCTTTGGGATGTTCCTGCGTGTCCTAGCTGCAGAGGTCCTGCCTTACCTGAGAATGTCCACTCTCACTTGTAGCAATAGTAGTGTCTCTTATCCTTCTGCTTTCAGAGCAAGGCATTGAAAGTGTGGCTGTCTACATCCAAGAAGCTCAGGAAGCAGAAGGCATGGTCCAGGTGGCCCTGCTGGAGCCAGGGTATTTATTGGGCCAGATGGACCCAGAGGTGCCTTCCAACCCCATCCAGGCGGTGATTCTGTGACCCGGGAGGCTCAGCAAGCTGCAGCCGACACAGCTCTGATAGGCTTTCATTATATCACAGGTGGGGCAGGGAACTCCTGCTTTTTAGTGCTTGGGGTTCCCAATGCAAGGGAAGGCAAAACAAAACAAAAAAAGAGCCTACTCTGAACTCTGTTCCAACATTCAGGTCACCACCCTTCTCCTTTCTTCCCCACACCCAAGACCACACACTCGCACTTGCACCCCCAGGCGTGCATGTCTGCCTGCCAACACAGAGGAGGTTACCGATCTCATCGCAGTTCTGGTTATCTTTCAAAGGAAAACGGCCTAAAAGAAACCCCGAGAGCTCAGTGGCACAACCTCACCCCTGTCACGGAGCACGGCCACACCGAGCTGCGTGCAGGCTGGAGAAGGAATCGCTCTTTGCTTGTTGGGAAGGTGCCCAGTGGGTTTCGTAGGAAGAAGCAGCTGGAGGCAAGTAACTGCTGCTAACGTGTTTGCTGCTTCAAGGGAACGCGAAGCAGCGAAACAGACTGGGGCATCTCTGGCCAGTACAGGAATCATGGGAGGAATTTCATTTTTTATCTTTGTAAGAGTTGCTTTATGTTGCTTGCAGGAGTGTTTTGTGAGACCCGGGCCTTTATTGTGTCTCCAGCTGGAGGAATAGGAACATGGGGATTCTCTGAGCACTGATGTGAACAAGCACAGGACAGACGGGGCCAAATAATTATAGTGTCTGCTGTTGGCCAGAACTCACCAGCTGCTCCAGCCCCAGTCATCTCTATGAGAGCTCGCTGCTCTGGGATGTCAGTTCTCAGCGTATTCTCCTTTTCTGATCGATGTCTCCAGAAGAAAGCAGCTGGTGAGGTGCTCGGAGCTGCAGCTGGCCCATACCAAAGGCTCAGTCTGCTTTTCCAAGAGGTGGCCCCACAAGGTTTGTGTTTCAAACACCCATAACACATATGACAGACACGTTGGCAGCTACTGAACCATCTTGGCAGCTACTGAACCATCTTGGCAGCTACTGAACCACCTGAAGCTTCCCAAGGTGCCAGGATATCTCTATTGCCTAACACATTTTACCTCCCACAGGGGCAGACCCCTCCTAGTACGATCCACCGCGCTGTAGATCTCGTGTAGAATACCCTAAGTACGGATAATTCACTGGGAATGGGGCAACAGGGTGCTGTCTGGAAGGGGCTGCACAGAGCGTTAGGGATTTCAAAATTCTGCCCCGTTTCCTTAGGCCGGGAGCACCGTTTCAGCCAAAAAATAAGATCTCTGTGAATCGCTGCTGGGTTGACCACTACGTAGGGTTGTCTGTAGTGGGGAATTCGCTGGCAGCTCTACCGACGGGGGTGGTAGTGCTGACGCAGGTTTTGTTCGATAAGGAGCTTTTTGCCAGGGTGGTAGTTGGGTGTATTCTGAGGCTAGTCCTGTAGAAAGGACAGCAGTGAAAACAGCTGCTGAGAGGTGATCGAGTCAAAATCTCTAAAAGCTCTCACCTTGGTGAGAACTCACCCTGGAAACACGGAGGTTTCCCGAGGCGCGTACCAGCAGCCGTGAAGCCAGCCGTCCTGGGAAGGGTGCGTAATGCATGCAGGAGGAGATGCTGCTGGTGAAATACCCACTTGGGAGCTGTTCAGGGGTGGAAGAAAAACGGATCGGAGGTCTTGCCACCTGAATTCCTTCCTCTCCCTCCGTAGGTTATCAGCATGAAAACAGGAAATGAATTGGACACCATTAATAAAACATGAAGCCTTCGTGTTCAGGCTGTGTGCTCTGTTGTTCAAGTGCAGAAGACACTGGGAGAAGGGAACACGGAGGAGTCAAACCCACAAGTTCATTTACTCTTTCTAACTAACAGCAAACTTTGGCTCGGAATTGGAACTAAGGCTTTCTTTTTTCCCCCTGAATTTATTGAAAAACTTTGAAGCCCTCATACAGAAATCCTGGAGGGTTGGCACTGAGCTGAGAGTAGTCTTTCAGAACATAAGAGGTTTTCCTAGCAGATTTCACCAATAATTAGGTATTGACAATGTTATTTTTAATTCTGAAATGGCTTTCACTGTGGTGTAAGTTTATAGAGCTTTTATTCTTGCATTTTTTGGAGCTGTTTGCATGATGCAGATTTTTTTCTGTGTGATAATGCCGTTTTCTGCCAGTTGCGTATATTGGTGATTTTAGGAGCATCCTAAGATAAGTGCCGTGCTCTCTTTTGGGGACTCACTTTGCTGGAGGGGAACGGATGATTCACCTGTCTCATGAAAATGTTTTCTTTTTTCCACCAAAGAACAAAGGATTAGCCTCAAAGAATGGAGGCCTCTATGAAGTAGGCTGAAAGACCCCACCAGCCCCACCACCTTTTCTGCCTGTGCTTTAAAACCGTCTCATGAAAGCCTATGGTCACACTGCTTTACAAGCCAAGGATGAGAACGAGCAGAGCTGTTACGAAAAAGCCATGGGAACAAAAGCAGAAGACCCGGTTCAGCCAGAGACAGAGGCCTTCTGCAGCTATAATAAAGGCTTGTTTTGCTCTATGGGGGAGTTTAATTGCAAAATGCTTAGCATAGGTGAATCATAAGGAGCCTAACCATAGGAAGAGGTTAACCACAGCTATAGGAAGGATTCATCTGAGGCTACAACAAACAAGCTCTCGGTGGGAAGAAACCAAAAGTCTCTCCTTGGCTGTGGACGGGCCCGTTCCTGAAACTCAAAGGTCGAGCTGCGCGTCCAGGGCAGGAATTCTCCTGACCTGAGATAGGGAATGGCCAAGTACGAGGTCAGGTGGAAGATAAGATGTTTATGGCTAGTGGGAACTTTTGTTGGGTGGCTGTGGCTGTAGCCACCAGCTCATCTCCCGGGAGAGGTGGTGCTGAGCGGTAAGGTCTGCCACAGCTGTGCTGTAACCTGGGGATCAGTAGGGCACCCATGGTTTTGGACAAACTGATGTATTCTCACTTAAATAAATGTGGAGGCGCTGGCTCCAATCTCACTAAGATTTTATGCTAGGTCCCAGTTCCTTTAGGGATTCCTATTTAGGCTCACTGGAAGGAACGTTACAAGGAACATGGGTGAGGAACCTGGGTAGCGAGATGGTCCCCATCCAGCAAGGTCCAAAACGAGTGTCATAATCAACTCAATTAAACATGATTTTCTTGGCTGCCACCTACAAGTTTGATAGGAAATTGGATTTGACTCATTGCAATACAAAGGGGCAGTTTGGTAAATGTACATTTCCAGCCAAAACCATTAGTCAGCTAACAGTGGAATTATGTTTTCGTCGAAGTTTCCGTTACCATTTGGTTTACTTGTTTTTGCTGCCTGGCTCCATCCGTAGCGAGTGCAGCCAAGTTCTAATCCTCAGCTGTTTGAAGGTATTCGCTCAGTCCACGAGGGATCTGCCAGACAATTCATTGGACAGTATTCAAAGTGTTAGCAAGGTTCCTTCTAATTACGCACAAGGACCCAGATTAACATTTCTATTCCAGCACATTTTGTGTTAGTTGGGGTTTGGGTCGCGTGGATTGTTTCTCTACACGATTGCATTCATGTTGTCAGAATGTCTAAATATAAAATATTAAAATTACTGTACAGCCAACTCATATGCCAAAGAGCTGATACTCTTTTGGTTGGAAGTGTCAAAATATTTGTAGTGAAATTCTGAACCCTCGGAATGACAGTCTGAAAAAAAAAATGACAAAACCATGCTTTTCCCTCAGCAGGCTCTGCCAGAAAATGGCCATTTCCAGCGTTCCCATCCCATTGTGGGCTGTTAGCCCTGGTGGCAGTTGAGGACAGCTGAGATGCTCAGGTTTGTTCCTCTGGGTGCTGCGCAGGGTGCTGGCACCCAAAGCAGCCCAAAGGCATTGGAGGGGGGACCCCTAGTATGGGAGGAGACCCTGAAATGTGCTAGGGCAGAGCCACGGGGCCACAGAAACGTGGCAGAGCATCCTGTTCTCCGCAGGGCTGCACGAGGCTGTGATCGCCCCCACACTGTCTGACCCCAACTCGGGGTGGTCGCATGTGAGCACCGTGCGCTCCGGGGTCACCAAGCACCTCGTGGATGAAGGAAACTGGAGGAAAAAAGGAAACGCTGGAGGCAGGAAGACCCACTTGGAAAAACCTCCCGTGGAGAAAGCCTTCCCATCCAGAAACCGCCTTCTGTTTGAGGTTTAGGGCTGTTGGGATTGGAAATCGGGGTATTCCGTGGGCAGTGGGAACCACGCGGGGTGTGGTGGGCTGGCGGCGCTCGGCGTGAGCAGGATCGATGGGGTGGCGGCCGAATGGCGAGCGCCTTATGGGATGCAGGGGCTGCGGGGCTGGGCGTGATTTATGGCGAGTAATCGAGTATTCAGTACCGGGGCAGGAACAGGAGTCACTTAGCTTAGATTAAAATGCGACAGCACCTGGTGCTTGCTGCAGATTGGTTTTCCTGGAAAAAAGAGATTGTTGGGAGCAGCCCTCCTTCCCCCTTAGAGGGTTTTCTGACCAACACATCTATTTTTGATAGACGGGCACGATGAATGTCCAAATGGCTCTTGCTGAAAGTGATGCCTCCGTTACATCTTCAGCATCCCCTCGTGTCTGAGGTATTGGTGCTGAGCACCCGGGGTCCTTCGGAAGCCACCAGCTGATGGCTGCCCCACGGGAGGGCTGGCAGAGCCCCCTTGGTCCTTCCCAGGGTCAGAGCCAGGCACTTCTGCAGCCCTCATTCTTGCACCATTCCTGCTAAGGCTGCCTCTGGTTTCCTTGTAAGTACTTCCTGCAGCCGAGCGTTTCAGCTTCTCCCTGCAGGAGTCTGGTTTGTGCCAGTCATTTTTTTCTAATATATATATATTTTTTCTGTGTCTAGCCTAAACTTTTCCTTCCTTAGCTCCAGGTCAGTGCTTCTCATGCTGGTGTCTGCTGCCCCTCCCTCTCCTCACTCTGCTGCTCTTTTGCATTAACTGCACAATAATTAGAGACTGATCCTGTCCCCTGAGTCTCTGCTTCTCCAGACTACGGCTTAAAATCCTGCCCTCCTGCAGCAAACCCCACTGAGATCCACGGGTTTGGCACATGTCCATTTGGGGCTGCTCTTGCTTTTGTATCTAGTTCTCAGCACCCAGGTCTTTGATATTATAATGGAGGAATGGCAGGAGACCCTGGTTAAGCAAAAACAGAACCGGCCCTCCCTCCCTCCCTCTGGGGGTTGCGGGTTATTAACAGCTTTGCTCAGCTGAGCAACATGGAGCCGCCAGGGCTCTGCCCGCATTCCTGTCTTGCAGCTTCAAAATTCTCATACTATTAAAAAAGGCAGGAACGAAGCAGCTCTGGCGGTCCCGGCAGCTCCTCGCCCTGGCATGGCTGAGCAGGTTGTGAAGTTCTGCTGCCCTTCTGTGCTCCCCCAGAGGAGCAGATCCGGGAGCTGGATCCTCCGTGGGCTCAGCTCGTGCCTTGTCACCAGCTTGGCAGAGCCAGGGCTAGGGACACAGAGGGCATGGCACCAGCACCCACGAGCCCAGGCCCACGCTGTGCCCCACGGAGGCTCTCCTCCTTGCTGCCCTCTGCTTTCTTGAAGTTCTTTGGTGGCGTTGTGTCAAGTGTTGTGTTGGTGTCTCGAGTTGAGACATCTTTTGGACTTGTTTGGCACAACCTCTTTTAATAAGCCCCTGTTCAATGGCGGCTGTAGGACCTCATTCTCGGCTGTTTCGCCCTCTTTGCGCCTCTGTGCTGTGTATCAGGTCGAGTGGTTCCCAGTTTCTGGCCTCTCCCTTTCCTGGTCATGCTGACAAGCAGCAAAGTTGCTGGGTGTGCTCCCTGCAGACCCTCCAGAACTCACTCTGGATATTCCCCGTGATACTTCCCACCCTGAGCTCTCCTTTCTGGCACAGGGGCTGCTCCTTGAGGCCCCCAGCTCTGTGCCGCTTCTCAGCCCCAGAGCGGGGCCAGGCGGCCGTGGCAGGGCCAGGTGAAGGGGCCAGGTGAAGTGCTTACAAACCAGGCCTTGTTGGTTTGGGATCTTTCCATTTGAAGGCTCCTGGCACATTAAGAGCCCTCCCTGGAGTTTTTCATCCTCTTTCAAGCTGCTGCAATAAACTTCTCTTGCAGTTGGCTCCGCCGGTGCTGTCTGTGGTGGGTCTCCTGCGCCGTGCATGCCCTGAGACCTGGACCGAGCATCGCCAAATGCGCGCCGCAGGGAAGCTGCTGGCCCCATGGCACTGCAGAGCTGGCAGCAGCAGCCCGAGGACACAAAGAAAAGCTTTGTGCCACCTCTGCAGCCTGCCCTGCCCGCCTCCGCTGGAGCTGCAGCTCCGCACAGCACCTGGCATCGGTCTCTGCTGAAGCAGACGGGGCAGGAGAGCTGGGGAGCTCGTCTTGGGCTTGGACTGGGCACAGCCCAAGACTTTCACCTCCGTAGTTGTAGCGTAACCCAGGGAGGAAATCCAGAAGGCTGCAGCTCCCTGAACAACAGCACCACTCACAGCCTGGTCTCGATGCCAGCCTGGGGCCCGAGCCGCAGCACAGCAGTGTGCCAGCAGCAGGGAGCAGGCTGCAGCCTGTTCTGTGTGCTGCAGGATGAGGCCGCCGTGGCTGAACGTGGCCAGACCCTTCCTGGTGGCATCCGTGGCGTGCATCGCTCTGTGCTGACTGTGGTGTGTGCTGAGCACCTCTCCCTGCCCGGGGGTGCCCACGGGGCTCAGCTCAGCAGGGTGCCGGTGCCCTGGCCCAAGCCTGAAAAGGGGAAGAACAATTTGGGCTGCTGCTTCAAGAACTGCTCCTTGGAGAGCTTCCTTCTGCTGCAACAAAGAAGGCACCTACCTAACCAAGAGGACAAAACAGCAGTGCCCGGCTTTTGGGTTGACAAAAAGGGTCCAGGACAGTGGAAAGAGGAGAAGCAGCCGAGCCTGCCTGCCAGTTACCTGGGCACGAGCTGCTGGCGGGGACTGGAGCTAACTGGAGCTGAGGGTCAGGCTTCAGCCTCTGCCAGACGAGCCAGCAGCAGAAACTTTCTGAAGAATCCCACAGACTCACGCCCAGTTTTCGAGGCCAGCATTTCTCCCAGCATACACAACCCTGCCCAGGAGGCTAGCGGGGTTGCATTATCTGCAGTTGGAATCTGGACATGAGGAGGCAGGTGCTGGAGCAAACAGGCAGGCACATGAGCAGTTGCAGTCAAAGGCGAGAGCGAGCGTTCCAGCTCTGCACACTCAGCACATTGCATCCCGTCCAGGCAGAGCTGGGGATGGGGAAGGAGCGAGGCAGGGAGCGACTGGGGGATGCGCTGCGGGGCTCCTGCCAAGCCGAGCGGCAGGAGCGAGGCAAGCACGCTGCCCTGGGACGCTGGCAGGGCGCGGGGACGGTGAGCCTGGAGGCACGGCCCCTCCTGCACGATGGAGAAAATCCCAAACCATGTGCTGGGAGTCCCAGGAGCGTGGCAGCAGGGGTGCAGCCAAGGTGGCCCCAAGTCCCCGGATCAGCACCCTGCATCCCGCGCCGTGGGGTGTCCCATGGGGTACCTGGACATGGTGCCGAGGTCTGTGCCCCCCCAGGGCTTTGCGTAGGAGTGATAGCCCTCCACAGGGAGTTTCAACAAATAGGTAGTGAAAGGGGATAGAACTTAAGTGGAGGGTTCAAGGGTTGCCCCGTCCTCGGAAGGGGCTGAGGCCACGACTGGGTGAGCATCAGGTGAGCCGCGGCAGACGGTGCCTGCGCTGGGGAGCGCTGCCAGCACAAATCTCTTAATAGTCTTTCAGTCTCTGTGAGGCCTTAAAATCAATCAGAGGATTAACTAAGCAAAGCTGTCTTTATGATACATGATCCAGCTTTGTGCAATTGGATCTCACTTTGCTTGGGCCCCTCTTGGCAGGTGGGCTGCGATCGGAGGAGCCCTGCGGGAGGGCTCGGGAGCGGGGCAGCTCCCTGGGCTGCGGGGGCTCAGGGGACTGCGGCGTGCTCAGGGGAGATGCCAGAGAGATGCAGCATGGCATTACTCGTGTATCTTGTCCCGTCCCTCCTGCTGGCTTCTTCTTGTAATTTGGCACTTCTCTTGACAGAAGCTCCCTGAAGATAAACCACCAGCCGCTTTTGAAGAGCTACCAGCTTCACATGGCTTCTGTGGAACCTTCAGCCAAAGGTGTGTTGCACCTTCCCTTTCATCTTAGGTTGTGGCAGCTGGAAATTTGGCTGTTGGGGCTGAGCCGAGGCCTAGGAGCTTCTACTACCATGTGCACCAGGGAGCTTCCTGCCCCAAGGACCACTGTTGGATGTCAGCGGTGAAGGAGACGACAGGTCCCCAGTAAGTGCACATGGCTGGCTCCTGCCGGATCGATTCTTCAGTTCATCTGCTGACACCAGGCAGCAGCTCTGTTTCAGATCAGGCGCAGGAGCGGTTAGCTTGTCCCAAAGCAGTCTGCTTTCTCTCAGGAGGAGCGACACGGCGTGCTTGGAGCTGCTCCCGGACACCACACGTGCGTGAGCGCCGCCAGGTCCCCAACACCGGGCTGCGTTCCCCTGACTGCTGCTTCATGGCACGGGTGGCTCTGGCTGCTCCCCCTGCACCTGCTCAGCAGCCTCGGTCCCTGAGGAATAACAAAATACCCCCAGCACCGAGCAAGCTCTGTTTTCTGGCACAATCCTCCTCTCCCTTGGTCTCCGCTGCCTGCAGCCAGGCTGGTGCAGAGCAGCGAGGTACGGTGCGATGTAACACGGGGTGAAACCTGGCTGCTGCCTCGCCCTGCTCACCCCAATCCACGCTGACTTGAGAGCTGCACAGCTGCCGGCCTGTCAGCCACCAGGAGTTTGGTCCATGCAGATTTGCTCCAAGAAAATGAGAGCTATAAATAATAGACACCTTGGGCCGGCACGTCAGCGCGAGGTGATGCATTGTCGTGCTCGAAACGTCTCCGGTTGTATTTCATGCTTCTGTGTGAAAGTTGCAAGGAAAGAAAAGTAGCCAGGGTACAAGCCAACCTCTAGTCACCTTCTGACCTAAAAAAATGGAGCGGAGGGGAAGCGATGCTGGGCTGAAAGTGAGACCAGTCGGTGGCGAGGTGCCAGGAAGCGCTGTGCTGAGGGGTGCTGTAAGAAACCCTGTGCTTTGAGAAGGAACGTGAGAAAGCTTCTTTCCACTGGTTGCCCAGCAAAGGGCTGCTTTAGATATTAACACAAACCGTTCCTAAGTTGTGCTGCCCTTAAATCTTTCTAAACTGTGTTTATTTTTGCCATACAGCGGTCCCAGCTCCTGCGAGGCACTTCACCGCCGTGGCTGATCCGGTGTTCTTGGGAGCCACATCTGTCAGAAATGAGGTGAAATTATTTAGTTCTCTTTGTTCTCGCTGTTGAAGCGCCTGTATACCTGGAGAACATGCAGAAAGGGCAGCGAAGCTGGTCCAGGCTGTAGCAGAGCATCCACACAAGGGACAGCTCTGTAGACGGTGGTGGTTCCTCAGCAGGAACGAGGTGCAGGACAGAAGGACAGCAGTCTCCAGAACTGTGAGTAACGTGAGGAAGTCACCCAGAGGTGATTTGCTCCTTGGCTCTGGTTCATCAAACAACAGGAGGTGGCTCTTTGCACAACGTGTCATTTATCTGCAGAAGCCTTTGCTGCAGAGCGTTGTGGGTGTTGGATGTTTACATGAATTTAGAAAAAAAAAAAATAAGCTGGACGAAGCAGTGGAAGGAAAACAAAAAACACCCTAACAGCTATTGAATAACAAACATCACTTCTGCCATGGGAAATCTCTGTAAACTGTCAGACTCCGGGAGAGTGCTGTGGAGAGGCATCGCTGCGAGCGCTGTGCTGCCCTCCCTGTCTTCCTGGGCTGGACAGGATCTCTCCGGTCCAACCTCCTATAGGCATTTGCTGTTCTGCTCCTGTGCCTCTCCTCCCCCATGATCTGCACTCCCTATCACTTTTATCTAAAACTCACAGATTTCGTGTTACAATTAAGTCCCGCGCTGAATATATTTTTGCTTTGAGAAGTGTCCGGACAATTCTATGTGAAAGCGCCTTCTGGCTGCCCGCGTAGCGCTCTGAAAAGGAAGAGTTCCTCAGACAGCCCTCAGATAGGCTGGCAAGTCACATAAATAGTAAATACGTGGCTCTGAGAGTTGAAGTTTCCCTGGGAAGCCTGAATCTCTAGTTCTGTAACGGCTCGGTTATCAAACGGATGATTTACATCTTATTAGGTGTTTCCATCTGCTGATAGAAAAATGCTCCATTGCGCAATGCTCGTTTTGCTCTGATCGAGTTCTCACCGTTGCCAGCAGCACTCTGCAGCCCCCGGCTCGGTGCTGGTGGCACATGGGGGTGCTCAGTCCCATGGGCGAGCTGGGGGGGCAGCACCCGGGGCTGCGGAGGAGCCGCCTGCGCCCCAGGGGCAGCGTCAGCCGGCAGCACCCACCCCGGGGCTCAGCGCCCACTGGGCTTGCTGCCACCCACTTCTCCCAGGGAGTTTTTCCGGGCTTGGATGCAAATCTCCATCGCTCCTTGTTGAGCACATGCCAGGTGGTGCAGTTCTGGCCGTGCTCGCCCAAAGGACGGTGTCTGTCTGTCTTCTGGTTGCAGAAGCTCCAACTTGGGGTGCGCAGAGCGTGCTGCTGCCTTGCTCTCCTCTGGTGCCCGTTCCACTTCCCAGGCTGCGTGTGGGGGCTCTGCCTCCAGAGGATGACCCGAGGAGCCCACAGAGCCCAAAATAATGCATTTGTCCGTTGGTACAGGTTTGCATCTCCAAAGGACCCTGAGAAGTGTAATTGCTCCAAAGCATCCCAGGACGTGTTGCTCTGCGGCAGTCACTGGGGATACGTTCCCCTCGCACATCAAACAAAGAGCGTGGAAACTGCATTCAACAGGCAAGTAAAGCTGAATATTTTAATCAGCAAAAACAGAGGGGAAGAATGCTGAGATGAGTGAAGAGAGGAGGGAAATCCTGGGCTCGGTGCCTGGTTCCTAATCCCTGAACTGTCTTACTCCAGCATTGTGAAAGCCAGGAGGAATAAACCTAATACCATAGCTTCTTGCCATCAAGAAACCATGTATTAAAACAGAACTGCTAAGGTAATTAACCAAATCAGACTTGGTCCAGTGCTGAAAAGGATTTCTTCCCCCAGGGATGGGCAGATGTCTCAATCTAATTATACAAGTTATTTAATCAGAATCAGAGGTCAGGTATCTAATGAAAATACTACCGAACGCGGAGGAGAGGTTGCGGCTCTGAAGCAGTGCAAGCAGAGGGGGGGCACGAGCCTTCCAACTGGCACCACTTCTACAGCTCTCCTGCCTCGTTTCTGTACACAGCTTTACCAAGATCCCCAAGCAGGAATTTGAAACAACAGCAACAAAAAAGCTGGTGAAAAGAACACGTGCTAGCAAAAGTTTGTTTCACAGCCTGGTGTGGAAAGAAAATTCTTCAGTAAACGTCATCAGCGCTTCTCCTACCCACAGTGCTGCCCTAGGAGCCAGCAGCTGCCTTGTGTCCCCGGTGGTTGATAGCTGTGTTACCGTTTTGTTAGCCTTGGTTTACCTGGTTAAAAACCCTAGCAGGTGCCTGCAGCCTGCCGATGGCCCTGTACGTGTGCGATTGGCAGCAGCCAGGAAGCGCTGGCTTGCAGGAAGGGTGCACCCTGCGTCCTCGCTGACAGGCAGAGCCCTGCACATTCATGATCCACCGGTGCCCACCAACCTTTATAACACCTCCCAGGGGCGAGGGTCTCCTCTTGGTTTCTTCCTGGAGGCTTTGTCTGCATCGCACCAACAGCAGCCCAGCGGGGGGCCAGCCTCGCGCTGCGTTTCTGGCTCTCCCATCGCAGTACGCCCCTGGAGCTGCACTCATCCGTGGGGCAGTCAGGAGGGAACGCTGGCCATGGCTGCTGTCACTGGCCTCTGGGCCCTCTGTCCAGAAAGATCCCAAAGGTTTTGGTTTTTACCAGCCAGCTGCAACCTTGCCAGCTTGTCGTCAGTCTTGTGCTGCTGCCTACGAAGTTACCTTCTGCCATTCTGATGCATTAAGAATTCAAAATAATAACTTATGATCATGTGGATTAAACGAGGACAGAGAGAAAATGCTCTTCAACTGAAGATCTCCTTCAGTTATTTAAATGTGTGTATTTTTCTTGATTAGTTTCGATGAACCTTACACTTTGTCCAGTCTAAGTAAGTTGTGTTTTCTCTGCTGGGTACAGGTATGAGGTGCCGTGGACTTCTAGAAGAAATGGGCAGCCTTCACTCACATTCTTTCTTCAGAAGCGTGGAGCATCTGTTTGTAACAGCTGAAGGGTAGAAACAGCGCTTGTGATCGTGTGGTTGTGGACAGCTGGCCTGTGATACGCTGCAGGACTCCATCAAAGAAGGTGGGAGGCTTCAGCCTGGGAAGGTGGGGAGCGCAGGGGCCATCTGAGTTTGTGCAGGCTTCAACTCCACTCTGGAAGAATCTTCTCCACTGAGACACGTCGGCAAAGTGTGCACTTTCTCTTTGTTCATGTAGAGATCTGCTCACAAAAAGCCATGTGCAAAGATGGCCTGCTCTTCTTCGAGCACCTACAAATGGCAAAACTACAATTGGGCATAAATCAGGGGCTTTTTTTTTTTGCATATTTTTTTTCCTGTGAGCTTATAACTTTGCAGAAACAACTGAAGCTGAGCTGAGACACTGAAGCCATTGAAAATCTGACCCTGAATATTAAACAAGCCCCGTGTGAGGTCGTATTCATCTGGGGGATTTAAGCAATTCTGAATTGCCAAACCACCGTCCCCTGAAAGAGAATTTACTAGACAATAGGAAAGGGATTGACAGAGAAAGGAATAAAGATGAAATGTGATGTCTGCCTAACCTATTTTTCTTCACTCCCGTACCCCATTCTGAGCCCTTTAACCAGCACCTTAACGGGAACTCTTCTCTGGTTTTGTGTCCCTAAGTGACCACAGCACCATCTGCCGCGGGCTCTCCCCCTTCCCACCCTGCTGCCCTTCCCCTGGGAAGCTCAGACGTGGCTGCAGTCAGCGGGGCGCAGGGAAGCGGTGACCCCAATAAGCGGGAATGGGACGAGAAGTGTTGGGAGCAGGAGTCACAGCGAGGAGGTGACACATCGCCGCACCGTGACTCAGGAGAAAGGCCAGGTCCTGAGGGCCTGCTGACTGCAGTGGGAGTTTGTTGGCCCACGGTGCAGCTAAACAAAAGACAAGAAATACAAGCTGTGGCACAGATCGTAGCTCAGATGAGACGGTCCTGTAACCAGTCTGAGGAGTGCTGGGCCCTCGCCAGCGAGCTACTTGCAACACACGAGGAACAAAGAGAAATTTGACTTTGAACCAGGCTGTCCTATATCCAGAAGAACTGTTGCTTTTTTTTTTGTATGCTGTACAAATAACGCACTGCTTGTATCACTGTGCCTACTCCGCACCAAATACCTGGGTTATCTACCTGGGAATTAAGAAAACAGGTGTGTGCGCACTGTAGGGTGCATGGCATTGCGGCATCAGACCTCGTTAAATGCCATTTAATGGCATGTCACTGTTTCTGGAAACAAGCGGGATCTGCTCCTGCCCTGTCAGCTGCAGAGGCCCGCACGACACGGCCAGCCTGCTTTCAGTTCTCTGACTTCTTTGAAGCAAATAGTTCCTGAAGGGGAGATTGAGGAACAGTTCTTGCCTCGGATTTGCCTGCTTACAGGCAGCCTTGTGGAGCTGGAACTTAGTCCCTGCTCGGGGAGATTTCTCTTCTGGGAACAGAACAGCGAGCGCCAGGACCGAGCAGGGATCTGTCATTGCGGATCTCGTAATCCCTCTTTCAAAATCCAATTAATTTGCGTCCCTTCAAACTGGAAGGTGGAGAGCTTTGATTTCTGTCTTTTTGGGGAGCAGGAGGAGGAATGCTTACGATAAGATCCAGGAGGGTTTTGCTGGTGACAGCAGCGTGTGGCCGCGGGGAGGATGGCCGCTCGGCCCCTTGTCGCTGGGAGCAGCAGCAGTGGCTCCGCAGGCAACACATCTCCCCGGGGCTGGGGGCAGAGGGATTGCGTTTGGAGGGCTCCCCCCCAGCACCAGCACCGAATGTGGCCGTGCTCCAGGCTGAACACAGACGTGGAATTAACGCCTCCTCCCATCCACGTCTGTGGAGAGCTTTTTACTGGCGTCAGTGGCAACAGGATCAGAGTGGAGTCTTAAGGCTCTTCCCCTGGAGCTTGGAGGAGTTTAATGGAATAAAGTCTACGTTGTAATTAATTGGCTTCTGCTTCTCCTGCAGGAAAGAGTTAATGAAAGCAGAGCTTGTCTGGCCAAGGGGCTGGTGCGGCTCCAGCAGAGCAGTGAGTCACCGATAGAGCATCCTGCCAAAGCACCCAGCGAGCTCCTCATCCTCAGATCCTCCTCTCCAAACATAATAGTGTGAATTGGTCCAGCATCATGGCTAGGAAGGTTTGTCTCTTGCAGCACCTGCTCTTCCCACTCAGTTCGATACTCTGCTTGCTTAAGAAACCTCCTTGCATTGTCTGCCAGGTGAGACCTTGCATGTCTGGCTGTGTTATGTTGGTCCTGTGGTGCAACCCCCGGTAATCTCATTAGGGCTCTCTACAGGACTGAAGAAGGTAGAGGTTAAGAGAATAATTTAAACGGGTAAGGAAAAGGCCAAAGGGAGGACCGAAGCAGGTTGACTGGGTGAGTTATTGGAGGATGAGCCTTGGAACTGACCAAGTTCGGCGCTTTCGCCATTGAGCTTGGCTTCAAAAGAAGCATGGAGCAATGAAACTTGGTGAATCCTGCTTACCAAACAGCCTGTGCTCAGCACCACGCTGCCCCGGGTGTGATCCCCTGCCTCAGTCGCTCACCATTTCCCTCGCTTTGGAGATGGGGAGCCCAGCGAGGAGCCAGGCAGGGCCCCCCTGGCTACTGAGGGGCACGGGCAGGGGAAGCAGCGACGCGTGGTCTGAGGGCTAGCTGCTGTTCTCCAGAGGCACATGGACTGAGTTTCATTAAAAATGGATGCTTTCCTTCCTGCTGAACCCTTGCCCACCTCCTCAGTTACCAAAACAGGGCCAGTGATGAGTCACGGAGAACGCCAACACGGTGGCAGAGTGACAGTGGCGGCAGCAGCGAGGGAGGGCTCACGGTCTTGGCAATGAGCTGAATTTATACCGCTTTGAATCCAGACTGGCACAGCGTAAATATATGGATTAGCACCGGTACAACAGATCAAAACCTGAGGAGGAGGGTTTAAACAAGGCATAATTTGTAGTAACAACAAAATTGCAGGGTTTCATCACTTCAGCTCCCAACCCTCACACCTCAGCCTCGCCACAAAGAAAATATCTGCCTCCCCGTTCTTCTGCAGCTGAGCATTTCTCAAAACATCACGGTTTGGGTAGCCGGCCTGGGAAGCGTGGCCTGTCGCTGCGGGAAGGCCAGCTGTGGAAACACAGAGTTCGGGTAATCAGCGCAGGGAAGACGAAAGGGATACACGTGCCCGATGCTGAATCTGTTTGGAAGGTGGAAAGTGAGCGGTTCCCGTGCGATTCTCCTCCCTTGGCAGGCTCTGTGCAGGTTGCTGCAGTGGCCGTGCTCACGGCTGGCTGCCGGGGAGGCACGGGGACACCAGAGCTCCTGGGGCCGGCTGGGTCCAGGCGTGGGCATTCCCCAGCTCCCGTTACCCGTCACGCGCCGGCGAGCACGGGCTGCTTCTCCGTGTTGGAGGTGGTTTCAGATTGACAAGATCAAGTGACGGCACGACTGTAGGCACCTTTATCTGCCGTATGCATAATCCTCCGCGCTGAACCCCCGCCAAACTCATCCCCAGGTCTTATCTTTTCTAAACTGAGTATTTATTCATGTGGTTGTTTTATGTAAACTGCAAAGAGCCTCATTAAATGGAAACCTTCGCTCACAAGCTCCATTATT
Source organism: Oxyura jamaicensis (assembly GCF_011077185.1). NCBI lineage: Eukaryota > Metazoa > Chordata > Aves > Anseriformes > Anatidae > Oxyura > Oxyura jamaicensis. Next base: position 3,671,160 of record NC_048915.1, read on the forward strand.
AAGGTGGAACGGCACTCGGGACCCGCCGAGCAGAATCCCCAAGCTTTTCGTGTTATTCGGAGGAGAAATGCTTGGTGCCCTGCAGTCCGGTGCTGAGCTCTCCCGTTACCCCCACACTCAGCTGGGAGGCCAAGCACTGAACTGCCCACTGCCTGCAGGAGGCTCCCCGAGGGCTGAGCGCAGGCGGCTTTGGGGCCAGGAGGGCAGGAACGGCCCCTGCCGAACGAGAAAGGGGAGCTCGGGACCTGCCCTGCCCTGGCGAACCAGGAGAAGCCCATTTGGCTACTGGAGAAGGACCAGGCATGGGTGAGGGTGACCTGGGCAACTGCTCTGGGCATGGGGCTTGCAGCACCTTAGGAGCTGGCTGACAAGCTGGGAGCTTTGGGAGGGGACGAGGTTTTTGCAGATAAAACCCCATCAGCAGCACGCTGGCATTCGCCGCAGGTAAATCCCAATATTGCTGTTTTATTTTTATTATAAATACTAATGGCAGAGTTTGAAACAAAAGGCACGCACACATGGTTAATGTACTGGCATCTCTTGCATCTCTCTCTGAAGCTGGAAATGAATTCTGCTCTGTGTTTTTCCCTTTCTTAGCCCGACTGAACCCAGTCTGTACTTCACCAGCCACCAGGACTGTGACGTTCCTGTTTCGTCAAATGAGCCCCCGTGGCATTTCGCTCCTAAACAACGGACGGCTGCTCATCAGACTAAAATTAAAGGAGGTAACAAATCAATATCCCAAACCCGCGCTTCTTTTGGACAATCAGCATTTCATGGCCAGCTTGTTTTCCACAGTGAGGCACGGCTCTTCTTTATTCAAACCCTCCAGCGGCATTAACATGCTCGGTGCGGATCTCTGCCCTGTCATACTTCTTATCTCAAGGACAGCACCTCCGACAGCAAAATGCCCCATCCATCACGTGGGAATATTAGCAAGCGTCCGGTCCTCTCGAGGATGAATAAAACCCGGGGCCCCCTGGCTCCATGCCAAGCCGACCGCTTCCGAAAGCTGCCGCGGCCCTCCCAGGCCATTCATGCAGCTGAGCCGTTTCTTTAGGGCAGCGGGCACACGTGATTAAGCAAGGGGATATTTGGGGAGGAAAAAAAAGAAAAAAAAAAAAAAACAGCTCGGGAAGCTGAAAGGGACTCGCCGTGCGTGCCCAAAATCACGCCGAGGCCCCTGCAGAGCCGTGCGTGCGCTCCCGGGTGTGTGCACGAGGCCGGGACGTCGTCCCGGTGCCCCGCTGGGATCTCGGTGCTCGTGTGGCTGTGTGCGTGCCTACGTTCTGCTTGCCTTTGTTTTGGTTGGTGCTTCTAATCCCCCGGGGCATATCTCTGAGCTGAGGAACTTTAGAGCTGATACAGCTTTTTAAAGTGGGGATTATGTAAATGCATATTACGGGGCTTTCATAAATAGGGATTATTTGTCGAATACATTTGAGTGCTTCCTTTGGAGCCATTAAGGTCTGTTGTGTAAATAGGAATTTAGTGACTGCTTAATCTAAGTTTCATTGATTCAATAAAAGATCACAACAGCATCTTTTGCATTCATCTTGGCCCTGTGAGAACAATTCTTTATGGACACTTTTCAGATGGTTACAGGACCGTATGCTTCATGCTCACCGTGGTGAGCAGACCTTGCACGTCTGCATCAACCATTCTCCACAAGTCACTGTTTCCCTTCCTCACTAGTTTTGTAATTAAAATCACTGTTGTCTCAGCCACTGACTTCTAAGTTATCACTTACTAAGTTATCACGTACTGGCCCTGCACTGCCAAGCCTCGCAGATCCCGCTGGCACCGCGCGGGAGCTGAACCTAAACTGGGAAGAGAGCGGAGGGGGAACCAGCACCTCCTGCACAAAACCCATGGGGAGAATTCCTCTGGCTCCCTGGGGATGGGCTCCCAGCGGTGTCCTGCTGTGGTACGGTCCCTCATCACAGAGCATCCTCGAGCAGCAGCGAGCCCAAGTACCCTCATCACCTGCATCCAGATGGGGATGGGGTCCTGCCGCCAGCGCCCCCAGCACCACTTCCCCGCGTGCCCAGCTCGCCCCAATCCATCCTCCCCCGGCAAAGCTCCAGCTGCATTAGGTAGGCACCTTCTGATCTGTCACAGTCACACAGAGAATGAATAATATCGAACATTGCCCATGGGGTTGTTTATTCCTTGAAGAGGGAAGGGACTGCATGCCAATATTCCTGGTAAGGCATAATGAAGGAGCTGCCTTTTGCTAGAAAACTTGGACGCCCTCCTGCAGGGATTTGCTGGATGATACAGCTGTGGAAAAGCTCTGTAAAAAAAAAAAAATAATAAATGTAATAATGAAAAAGCACAGGCTCTTTCAACCTCCTGAAATACCGACGGAGCCTTTCAGGCAGTGTTACCTCCGCAGCAGCATGGGGACGGGGCCACACGGCACACCGAGAGGCAGATCCAGCCCTGGAAGTTGGTGTTTATGGGGCCACCTCTCGCCCCCTCCCTTGCTGCCTGACTTAGGGTCACATCTTCCCCGTGCCTTTGCCTCCTTCCCGTTGTTTTACGAAAGAGAGACTTTGCCACCTGGCTCTCGGTTCTGGAGGTGGAGTTACAGAGGGAAGCGTTAAATGGGATTTTGTCATCCTCCTCTGTTCTTTACTGTTTCCAGTCTCTAAATTCAACTTTTATTCAGCAAAACAAGCCCAGAGCACAGTCTGTGCCCGACACCTTGGTTTGAAAAGATCGTTTGATCAGGCACAAACCAGTATTACTGCCTGAATGGGCTGTGATGGGGACCCAAGTTACCACACGTGTTGTGTTTTCTCCTCTGGTGAGTTCTGAAACACGTAAACAGGAGTTTGAAAGGAGATCCAGTCCTCAGCCTTTGGAAGTGATTAATTCCTACTAATGATTTACTGATTTACACACGGCTTATTTTGCATAAAGTTAGAGCTGGGCACATTTATTCATTGTGATTCCCTTAAAAATGGATATAAATATCAAGAGCAATTGGCTACCAAAAATTTGAATATTACGGCACTGCATCATGCAGAGCTGACATGAATATGAGTCTGGGTCAGAAAAAAATACACAGAAAATGCTTATCCAAGTATGATATTTTACAGCATGTCACTGAATCATCAGAAAGGGTTATATTCATTACAGACGTAGTCAGCATTTGCAAAGGATTCCTTGGGAAAAAATGAAAAAAAAAAAAAAAAAAAAAAGAGCATTATTTTCCTAGTGAAACGTGCTCTGTGATCTATGGAAGCCATCTGTCCTGCAAGGTCCTGCCTCTTCCCAGGGCTGTACACCTGAAAGGAGGTACTGGGGTCAGCAAAAGGAACCGATCGCACATCACAGCTAAAAAATGCCCACGTTCAAACCCAAACTTGTCCAGTTTGGCAAGGATGGCACAAAACAGAGCCTGCCAGGTCTGGCAGCCCCAGGGACCACCATGCCCGGGCGTCCCCCCGGCGGGGAGCAGGGAGTCAGCGCGTGGCCATTGACATGTGGCGCTCGTACTCGTATTGATCCAGAGGTTCGTTGTTCGCCCAAGCCCTTGGCAAAGGTCACCGTCTCTGCTCCCATGTTACAAATGGGAGCACGGAGGCGAAGAGATTAATTTTCAGAAGTGATTAATGTTCCTGGTGCCCATCCTGATTCACTTCAGGCCTCGAGCCCCAAACGAAGTCTGGAGCTGGGTTAATTAAGGTGTCCCTTGCCCCTCTCCCAGCACCACCAGACACGTCCGTTGCTTGTTGTCCTTGTCTTTTCCCACAAACTCCTCCACCCTTTATCCCGTGCCAACCCGCAAACCGGCTCAGGGACTTGCCTCTGAGGCTGCTTTCTCCTCCCCAAGCCCCACATTTCCCGTGACACCCAAATGGTTTCAGATCCTCTCCCCTTGGCCCTCGGTGCTTTATGGCATGGGGAAGGAGCTTCAGAAGGAGCCCCCACCTGCCCAGGGCCTGGGGGCTGCCCTTGGCACCGTGATCCAGGCGTTAACCAGCAGGCAGCCGCGCCGGGGATGTTCTCCCAGCCTCAGATACCTGCCGGTGCTGGGCCAAATGGCACTTGGTGCATCGGGATGAGGCTTCAAGGTGGAGGGCAGCAACGTGCCTCCAGAACGAGAAGCTCTTCCCAGCTTGGGAGCTGGAAAAGGGGCTGGGGGGGAGTGGGGGCACTGCAGTTGATAGACATGGATGTGAGCTGGGGCATCAGGCAGGCTCTGCAGCATGCTGGGCTGGGCTTTGTCAAGCCATTGGTACCGTGTGGCTCCATGCTGTACCGTACCGTGCTGTACCGTAACGTGCTGCACCAGTGCTGTACAGCACCGTACAGGATGGTTCCGTACCAGGCATACCGTACAGCACCACACAGTGCGGTGCTGTGCCATACCGTGCCGTACCGTACTGCACCGTGCCATGTTGTGCTGTACTGCACTGTACCGTACCATTCTGGACCATGCCATACCGTGCTATATTGCACCGTGCTGTGCCATACAGGACCATACAGCACCGTGCAGTGCTGTGCTGTACCGCACCGTATCTCCCCGTACCTTACCACACTGTGCCATGCCGTGCTGTACCGCACCATACCGCACCGCCCCGTCCCGCAAAGCACCGCACGTCCCACACAAACCCACCACGTCCCGCACCGTCCCGCACCATCCCGTCCCGTCCCGTCCCATCCCGTCCCGTCCTGTCCCCTCCCGCCCCGCACCACCCCGCACCTCCCCGCCCCATCCTGCCCGGCCCCCTCCCGCCCCGCCCCGCCCCGCCCTGCCCCTCCCCAGCCCCGCGCCCGTCGCCCCCCGCCGCCCCACGTGGCCGCGAGCCGCCCGGCATGAATGAACGCCCCTCCTCCAATCCCCGCCCTCCTCCCCTCCGCCCTCCCGCGGTCCCCCCCGCAGGCCCCGCCCCCCACCAATCCCACCTGCTGCCTCCCTCGCCTGTCCACCAATAGCAGCCGGGCCCGCGGGGGGCGCGCCCCCTGCCCGGCCCCCCGCCTATAGCCGAGCGGCGCGCGCCGGCGGCGGGCCAATGGGGCGCGGGGGGCGTGCCCGGCG